>NC_136068.1:881254694-881816237 GCF_964261635.1 Lissotriton helveticus
TTGAGGACATAGAGGTAGTGAACGAAAAATAGAGAAAAGAGGTCAAAAGAAAGGAGCAAACAAAGATAAGCGAGGGAGAGTGGGTGAGTTATAGTGATAGAGTGCGACAATACTGCTCAGTGAGTAAAGAGGAATTAGTAAAAGAGCAAAGGAGGAAAAGACGGAAAAGGGAAGTAAAGCATAGAGACTGAAAGCTGAAAAGTGGTGCAAGGGAGAGAGGGGATGCAGACAGTTGAAATGAGAATCAGGGGTTGTGAAAGAAGTGCAGTAAACGAATGGGTGTGAAACAGAGTGAGAGAAAGGCAGTGTGAGTGAGTAAAAAGAGATGAAAGAGAGAGGAAAAAGGAAAATGAGTGTCAGAGAATGGGAATACAATTTAATTTGCACAATACAAATTATAGTATAACTTGTACAACATGTTACATAGTTTATTTTTGCTGTTCTCAGAATATATTGAATTTCACTTAAAACAGTGAGTTCAAATTACTCATCATATGACAGCGGGAAAAAAAAACACAATCTAAAAGATTGTGTTTTAAAAAAATACCTTAGATACTGACAAATGACAAATGTACACTAATCTTTGATTGACTTACTTTTCCTTGAGGCCAAATAGTATATCATGGAGGCCCTTTTCTCGTTGCAAAGTACTCTGCTGTTCACTAAAAAATCCATTTCATCGACTTTCTAGAAGAAAAGCTCCAAGAACATCTGAAATATTTTCATTATTTTCATATACTCCTTTTTTCAGTCATGACTCTTTACTCATTCCTGTACCTTTCCTTTTGGCCAAATAGTGTCAGATGTATGAGTATATTTTCAAATTAACTCTAAGAAACTCTGAAATTACCTTTTTTCCGACATTCTGAAAGAAAGGCTCATACAACATTTTCACAATATTTAAGTATTTGTAAAACCATCTCAGACTCACTCACGTTCATCATTTTGTATAATACTAATATCACATACTATGAGATCCACTTACAGTACCTATATGACAAGTCAATTTTTTATATTACCTGGATCACTTTTGCTCAGAATATATTTTTAAACAGCAAAATAACCTTTATTAACTGCTCCGGTCTTCAAAGGCCAATTACCTTTACTTAAATTTTGGTTGTAAAAACACTAGGTATGAATTTTTTAAGCCAAAAGGCAAACGTTGTTTGAAAGTCAAATGAATGTCATTACAGTGGGTCCAACCTTTACAACTTTTTAAATGGCATGTGTAATGCCCTGATGTTGTAGAAGGACCGTCATGAAAAATAATAGCTACAGTTGCAAAGGTTCTTCCTGATATTGATAACTGAGAACCAACGAAATTTTTAATAGAAGTTGTCAATTTAGTTCCATCAGGTCTACATCGTTGGAACATTAAAATGACATACTGACCATAATTTTGTAGAAATAATGTGGACAGCATAGTAGACTTACATTGGGTACACACCATATTGTGATCCGCTGCTTTAACTAGATTATTAAAAGGCACTGATTTGCAGTCCGGTAAAGTCAAATATATAAATCTTTCAGTGTCTATTCTGGTAGTACTTGATAAAGTACAGTTGTCGCAGTCATGCTGCCATTGATAAGAAAGGCTAAAAAGATTTTTTATATCTACACCTTCATCTTCCAATACATCAAACATATACATTAAAAATTCCTGACAATCCTGCTGAATATTCTGTGAAAATTGATTTTGACCAGAACATATGTCTAGAAGATTTCGAATTTCTGAAACACTTTCTATTTTTGCTCTATCACTGCTACATTTCTCAAACACGGAATTCAACAAACAACAGAATCTTTGATCCCGATTTTCAACAATCTCTTCTTGTATATTTTGAAGAAAAAAAACAACATTAACCACTACATTAGCATAGCAGTTGACACCATAACTGTTTTCAAACTGAAATCCAACAACATCTTCAACAGAATCCTTTTTCTTTCTACTTACAATTACAGTTTCATCTACTTTTTGTCTTTTTGCTACTACCTCACTGCAATTATTCTCATTTATTCTTTTTCGGCCTACCACCGTTTTTCAAACAGAGGATATTGAGGCAAATGTGGAGCATACTCTCTTCTTAACCTATTGTATTCTTTAACACAATGTAGATCTGCACAAATCTTTGTTTCATCACACTCAATCAAGTACAATCCTGATAAAGTTCTGACTCGTGATAATGCAACATATGCCATACCCTCTTTAAACACAGAACTTCCAATGTTCACCAAAGCGCTATCTACACTTAAACCTTGAGATTTATGAATTGTCACCGCATATGCCAAACAAATAGGAAACTGTTTTCGGCGAACATATAAGTCTTTCACCAGCAAAAATCTAGCTGAACAACGACAAATTTGTTCTATTTCCTCAATGCCATCAAATTTAATTTTTAAAATTTCAATTCCATCTCTATTTTTGTAATTCACAAAACCAACAACATGACCCATTGCTCCATTTACCAGACCTCTTTCAACATTTAAATTTCTTCTCAAAATGATACAACAATTTAAACACACATTCAGAGTCTTTTCAAAACCAGCAGTTTTAGATATAGTCTTCTCTAATGAATCCAATTTTGATTTCAAATTTTCAGACAAAATAATTGTTGCTCCCATATGTTCAATTTTATCTATAGCTTCCAGTTTCACTATCTATTCATTTTCTAACTTTAACATTTTGTTGTTGAACATGGAACATTCTTTCAGAGTTGGCATCAAACATATGCCAGATTTCTTCTCAGTAATGTTCTTAAAAATATACTCTGGAAGAATGTTTTCATTTGGGTACAAATTTGAAATTAATCGTCCATTTTTTATTTTTTTTTGGTTTTTAGAAGACCTTTATCTTGCACAAGTTTGTCATCATACAGTTTACATTTTACGGCGCACAGGGGCCAGCCGAGCAGAGAACAATCAAGTAAATCTTTAACTGGATGACACAGCCATTTAGCCGGCAACCCGGGGGTCCGGCGGCGAATCTTATGAAAATGCATTTGCAGTCATCTGGTATCTAGCTGAATAAGTGACAGATCTTATGATTTTGTCTTTCGTTATCAAGAATAGTATTGCAGTTTTCACCCAGCATTAGTGCCATTATGGTAATCGCCCAAGTCCCCACAGTTAGCCTAGGAAGCAGCTGAGGTTAGCCAATAGTGGGGGGGGGGTGTCGGTAGATGTTTCACCAGATTCGCGTTCGTAATGCTTACTGGGGTGTGGTAAAATGTGTATTGGTATAGCTCACTGAGGCATAGGAGCGAGCGTTTATGTTCGGCGGGGCTAGTCTGCAGCCGTTTCGATCAAGGCCCGGATATTCAGCAGTGTGGTGCATGTGTGTCTCCCCAGTGCTGTTATTGAGAGGTCGCAAAGGATGAGGCGGTGGCCAATATACGGCGCAGCATATCCTTGGCTAGCGTGTGCGCGAATGTATACGAGTCCGTACCTCTCGTAGTGTGTAAGCGTTATCGTGTCTCCGCAGTCGGTGGGTAGCATGAGTTCAATAAGGTATTGCTTCTCGTTAGTGACATGATGCATCCGGTGTCTTCGTTTGAAATAAGAAAGGGGCCTGGTCGGGGAACATGACCAGTAAACAAACTGTTCCCTATGCCTATACAATGGCGGGGAAAACCTGGGGGGTTGGGAAAGCAAGCGAGGTCAAGGGGGGGAGAGATCATCATTGGTTCTCGTGTGTGGCAGCAGTTGCGAGGTGGGGCGTGGCAGGGTATCCTGCAGTGTGAAGGGAGAAATGGGGGGGGGCTGTTCCCGGGCTGGAGCTGTTAGGCGGTGCCTGCGGTGCATAGTCAGAGTGCGAGCTAGTGCTCTGCGGGGTGCAGGTACAGTCCGTTGGTGTGGTGATCGTCCTCCTGTGTGGGGGGGGACGTTTCCCTGTCAGCATCTACAGTCGGCGTGGGCAGGCTGAGGCAAGGGCAGTGGTGCGTGCGCAGCGCGGTGAGAGTGTTAGGTGTATGGCGGAGAAGTGTAAGTGCCTGTATCTGTTAGGGTAGGGCGTAAGGCCGGGAGAGGTGAGGGGGTGGGGGAGAGGGGTACAGTGCCGTGTTCGCTCTTGGTGCTGGTTGGCATCGTAAGGGCGACGATGCCTGTTATCTCAAGTTATCCCCCGCTCCTGGCAGGCTTGCTGGAATGCTTTAAGGAGGTCATCCCAGAGCTGAGCAATAGGGAATTTTCGGAGTCCCGCAGTTTCCTCCCGGAGGAGCACCGTGCCTTCCGCTCGTGCCCAGTTGGTAAAGGAGGCGCGCCAGTGCCGAGTGTGTGGGGGGGTCGTGGCCTTCCAATGCTTAGTAAGCAGGCGTTTGGCCGTTATAAGTCCCATGTCCCAGAAGCGCGTCCGCACTTTGTTAAGTCTCGTGCGCCTATACAGTCCCAAGATACATGCCTCCCACGTGTGTGGTATCTGCTTGTCAGTGCTACGTGTGAGTAGCGTTACGACTTCGTCCCAGTATGTGTGTATGTCAGGGCAGTGCCACAGCATGTGTAAAAGGTCTGCTCCGGTCAGAGAGCAGCGTGGACAGGCGGCATCAGTGGTTGAAAAATATCTATTTATTTTGTCGGGCGTGAGATAAGCACAGTGTAATACGTAGAATTGAATAATTTTGAAGCGGGGGTTGCGTGGGATATATGTTGGTCCGGCTAAGATCATCGCCCATTCTTTGTCAGTCCAGTCTCTTCCCCTGTCTGTCGCCCACTTTTCTCGTAACGGCAACGTGGACGGTTGCGAGTGTGTCTGTAGGGCCTGCGCCAGCCAGTGAATGACGTGCGAGCCGTTACCCATAACGTGCAGATACTGCATGAAGCTGTGCATCGGCAATTCCTCGGTCACGTCGCCCCAGGAGGCAATAAGCGTGCGTAAGAGAGTCGCGTGTAGCAGGAACTGACCAGCTGGGAGTTCCGTGCTAGCAGCCAGGTCCACAAAGGTGAGCAGTGCCCCGTCGGCATACAGGTCACCCAGAGTGTCCACCCCTGCTCGTGTCCAGCTGGCCAAGCGAGTCACAGTCAGTGCGCCCGTTGGTCCTGGAGTGCCCAGAAGGGGTAGTATCGGGGCATATGGTTTCGTTGCCCGGGTGAGTCACAGACATCGCAGGAAGCACTTGCGCACCACCGCCAGGTGCAACTGGGAGGGGCAGGGAGGTCGGGTTATCGGGTGGAACAGCGTGCAGATTTGTGCTTGCGTCCAGGCAGCGGTGCCCGAGGCAGTGTCTTCGAGATGTTTTTGCCGCTGAGCCACCCCGTCACCCATTGCATCTGCGCAGAAAGGTAGTACAGCTCCATGTTGGGAACCGCCAGGCCTCCCGATTCAGTTGGCATGTATAGCTTGGTCAGCGCCACACGGGGCCGGCCCGTATTCCAGATGAGATTACGCAGCAGAATCTCCAGATCGCGAAATATTTTATTGGGCACATACGTGGGTATATTGGCGAAATAGTACAGCAGTCTAGGCAGCACTATCATTTTGGTAAGTGCTATACGACTCGGCACGTTGAGGGGTAGGGTGTTCCAGAATCCGATCTGCGCTCGCACCAGGGCGATTGCCCGCAGGAGATTCCCCTCCAGGAAGCCTGTTGGATCCCGATATATTCGTATCCCCAGGTAGCGGAACGTGGTGGGATGCCATTGCAATCTACCTCCGCCCAGGTGTATGTCGCATTCGGGCATTTCCGGGCTAAAGGAATAAGCCCCCGATTTGGACCAATTAACTCACAGTCCTGACATCTCTTCGAAGGTTCGGAAGACGTCGGTTAGGGAGGCAGGGATGTCGGTTATGTCTCTGATGTACAGCAGAAAATCGTATGCGTACCGCAACACTGTGTGTAGGTCGTCCGCCAGTGGAATCCCCCATTCAGGTCCCTGGGTCCTGAGGATTGTGGCCAGGGGTTCCATGGCTAAGTAGAACAGTAAAGGCGACAAGGGGCAGCCTTGTCTAGTGCCTCTTTGCACCCGGATGGTATCTGAGAGTAATGTGCCCGTGCGGACTCGGACTGTCGGTTTGTCATACAGCAGGCCCACCATGGCTTCATAGCCTCCTCCCAGCTGGTACTTTTCCATAACTGCTCCCAGGTACGGCCACTCAACCGAGTCAAAGGCCTTCTCTAGATCTAATATCAGGCATCCTGCTCTGGGCCACTGCTGGGTAGCATACTCTTGTATTCGGAAAAGGCGGCGGATATTGTGGGAGGTGTGGCGTGTCGGGACAAAGCCGTTCTGGTCCTGGTGTACCAGGCGGGGCACATAGGGGGCCAGTCTCCGGGCTAACGTGGAGGCCAGTATTTTGTAGTCTGTATTTAACAGTGCCAGGGGGCGATAAGAGCCCATCCGTGTGCTGTCCTTGTCAGGTTTGGGCATGAAGATCAGGGTAGCCTCATTTAACGTTGAGGGTAAGGCTGCATCCTCCGCTGCTTCAGCGTACATTTTCAGGAGTTCTGGGATGAGGATATCTGAGCCTGCCTTGTAAAATTCGGCTGGGAGCCCATCTGGGCCCGGGGATTTGCCGTTAGACAGGTTAAATATTGCTTCGCGGACCTCATCAGGCTCGAGCGAGGCTCCCAGTTGGTCTTGTTGCACAGTAGTCAACTGTGGCATCTGCAGAGGGGAGAGGTAGTCAACAATGTCCGGGTGGGGGTGCGGCAATCGGGAGCGATATAATGCATCATAGTGAGTGTTGAACGCGTCATGTATCTGACGCTGCGAGTACAATAGGCCCCTCCCTTCTACGTGTATTGCTACCACTGGAGTCGAGCGAGTCTCTTGTGAAATCAGCCAGGCCAGTAACTTGCCAGGCCTGTCACTCAGGTGATGCGTCCTCGCCGAATGTGCGGCGTAGTTGATGTTGCGGAGTCGCTCCAGTAGGCTTGCGTGTTCTGCGTGCGCCACTTGCAGCGAGTCAGCACCGCCTTCAATAGCCTCCCTCTCCCTGTCGAGCAGGTCAGATTCCAGCCTAGTCAATTCGCCCTCTAGTTGTTGTCTCATGTGGCCCTGTGTCCTCAAACAGTGTCCTCGGATCACTACCTTGAAGGCGTCCCATTCTACCTGGGGGGAGGACGCCGTGCCAGTGTTGTCTTCAAAGTACTGAGCAGCGCGTGTGAGGAGGGAGTCGCGGAAAGCAGCGTCAAGTAGCAGCGCTGGTTGTAGTGGCTAGGTGGGTATGGGGGGGTGCGGGTGGTCCCAAGTAATGGATAAAAAGTGTGGGTTATGGTCCGAGTGCGTGCGGCCCATGTAGTGTGTATCTGTTACAAGGGGTAGGAGTTCAGTAGACGCCATAAATCTGTCTAGGCGGACATGCAAGTCGTGAGCGCCTGAGTAATAGGAGTAGACCCGTGTCCCAGGGTTGTGTGATCTTGAAACATCATGGAGGTCCCACTGCTCGGCCCACTCCAGCAGTGCCTTTGTGGCACCATGCGTAGGAGCGCCGATGGGGGGCGGGGAGGAGCGGTCTAGCATTGTATCTAGTGTGCAGTTGTAATCTCCACCCAGTAACCATGGGGTCGCGTGCCAGGTCGCCATCATCGTGGAGAGGCGCGCCAGGAAGCCTCCCTGATCAGTGTTTGGGGCGTACAGGGACACTAGTACTACTTGTTGCCCATCTAGCCTGCCTTGTACAGCAACAAACCTGCCCTCCTGGTCTATTGTAGTATCTGTAACTGTCCAGGGGGTCCCAGGGCGGACCCATATCAGTGTACCGCGAGCATATGAGGAGTAGGCTGTGACATAGAGTTGTCTGCGCCATTTACGGTGTAATGCTAGGACCTCTGCCTTGTTCAGGTGTGTTTCCTGGAGCAGTGCTATGCCTATCTTGTGCCGCTTTAAGTACGAGTAAATTTGGTAACGCCTAGCTGGTGTGTACATTCCCCTTGATGTTCCAAGTGCATATTCGTATCTCAGTCATAGCTTCCGTGGGTGTAAGCTCCTCCAGCCCCCCCCCCCGTGCCGGATCCTCAAGCATGACTCCCCAACGGGCCCAGGGTCCTATCCCCATCGCAAAATTGCTCCAATTTCTCAGCACAAAATGTGGTGATCTCCAGTGGTGTAGAAGGGTAGGGAAAGGGGGGGGGGGGACATATAGCCTCAACATGGCAACATAATCTAAAATGCCAAAAGGTCGGCTGCACAACATGTCGCCGTCCAAACACTCGAATGAGCTCGTAAACTATACAGTTCTAGGGGGTATCGTGTGGCTTATGTTGTAACAATAGAAATTACGGTGAAGTCCATAGGAAGTGCGGCATCCCTCCCGGGTGGGGTACAGAGGCCGTTGCTGTCTGGCAGATGCCCAGTTCCTGCCGCTCAGTGTGACGCCAGTGGCACTCCCAAGCATCAAGTGGTGGGGGCAAGGCTTCCGGGGGAGATCCCCCTCCTCGAATGGCGTAGGTAGTGGCAGTTGGCATGTACAATGTTACAGTTTAAGTGATTATTTCGTGGCAGTGGGTGGCTGAGCCGTATGTATATAGTATTCACAATACCTGGCTGGAGTCCAGTGTCTCAAGGTGAGCGGGACCCAGTAGTACACAGCTGTGCAGTTCGCTTCCTGCGAGGAGGGTCTATGGGGCACTTGTGCGACCTTGTCTTCTTCGTGCCGTAGGGGCAGGAATCTACTTGGTCTAGTTCAGCCAAATAGGTCGACAGTTTGCGGTGTGATGTCTGGGAGATCGTCAGTGTGTTGGGAATCCGGTAAGCCATAGATTGCCTCATCATCACTCGGGAGAGGCATCGGGCTAGTGTTCGGGGCAGGGGACTGGGCCGGAGAGTTGCTGATTTCCGCTACTCTGCGGAGAGTATATTGTTGTTCTTGTATCATCACATTTGTGGATGGAGAGTGAGCCGGCGATTCTCAAGCGCGGGGAGGTGTGGGAGCCCTGCGCCTGCGGCGCCTCCGTGTTCCTCGTGTGCGTTCGGTGGTAGCAGTCCCTTGCGCTCGCCTAGGTACGTCAGGCATGTTCTCATCAAGCCAGGCCTCAACTTCGTCAGGGTTCATGAAGAAGTGTGTCCTATCTTTTGCCACCACCCGTAGCTTGGCGGGGAAGAGCAGTGAGTATTTAAGTCCGGCTTGCCGCAGTCTTCTTTTCACTGCCAAGAAGGAGTGTCTCTGTCTTTGCACTTGCATGGTGTAGTCTGGAAAGAACATCACTGTGGCGTTGTCAATCCGGATCTCGCCTAGCTTCCTGGCTTCCCGCAAGATCGCATCGCAGTCTCTGTAGTTTAGGACCCGTAGGATGAGAGGCCTGGGGTTCGAGTCAGCGGAGAGGGGTTTCGTGGGCACTCGGTGCGCACGTTCCACCACAAAGTGGGGCGACAGCGTGTCATCTGGCAGTAGTTCTCGTAGCCAGTCTTCCACTCTCTGCGTGGGGTCCATCCCCTCCCATTTTTCCGGAATGCCCACCAGGCGGATATTGTTTCTCCGTGCCCGCCCTTCTGCATCCTCCGCGCGGTCCTCCAAGAATTCTACCCGGTTAAGGAGATCTTGTATGTGCTTGTCCGACTGGGTCACCTTTGGTTCCAGCGCTGCCATCGTGCCTTCTAGTGTTGTGGTGCGATCTTGCAGCTTTTTGTGGTCAGCTCTGAGGTGGGTTAGGTCTATTGCCACACTGTCAATTCTGGTTTCCAGGGAGGTGCATGTCTGTTGAAGGGACTCCTCCATTCTTTCCATGGCTGCCAGGACAGAGTCTAGCTTCGACGCCACATGGTCAGCATCCATCTTGGATGACGTCTTCGTCGTCTTCCCTTTCGCCGATGCACTCCCCGTACCGGTGCGTGTCATCACCCCTCCAGACATGGGGCAGGCGGTGTGCACAGGCAGTGTCAGTATCAAGATCTGCGTCTGTCCGAGACAGCACAGGGGAGCAGATGGGTTACGGGGTCACGTCCGTGGTGTGTCAGGCAGTTCAAATTGTCAGTGCGTCATCTACGGTACTGATCTGTTAGTACTGCAGCCCCAGTTTGGGGCACAGTGTGATGCAGAGGTAGTGTTCGCTCCAGTAATTCTCAGGTTCCCTCCGGGAGGGGGGGGTCCCCTGTTCAATTATCCGGATGCCACCTTGGGTGGCTCCTGTGCGGCATGCAATTGGTGTCTGTCCATCGCAGCACCAGCCGTGTCAGTCAATAAGAGAGTAGCGCCTCTCGGATATGAGGTGGGCGCCTTCCGCTAGTCTGCGTGGTCTCTCCAACACCCTCAGTTCCCATGAGGTATGCCCGCAGTGCATGAGACACTCAGGTGTCCAGGGCTGGCGGCGCAGTGGAGCGCAAGATGCAGTGGGCCGGGGCGCCAGTCCGGCCCAGGGGACAGGAGATCTCCAACCGCCCCTGTTTGTAATCCATTTCCCACCAGGGCTGTCGTCGCTGCCAGGGCGTCCCCCGGGGCAGCGCTGTTGCAGGCGTGCAGAGGTGCGGATGGTTACAGTGGGTGGCCGTGCCCCGCCGGTGTCCCTACGGCCGTGGAGGCCCTCGGCGCGTAGCTCCCTCTATGGGGGGGGGTCCCCCAGCCCAATAACTCACTGCGTCACTGCGGGGTTTTGCAGGCCTCAGCGTCTCCGGTTGGCGATGTCGGCGGGAGACAGCATGCAGTGAGGGAGGGGGGAAGGAAGAAGGCTCCGCTCGCTCCTCGACACCGCTGCACCACCCTCGTGTCCCAGCTCAGGTAGTGTCTCTATGGGCTAGGTGCTTGCCCTCTCGCCTCCGTGCCTCTCCAGGTCCGCCTCTGTCAGTCCCGATCTGCACCGGATTTCGGCCACCTCCGGCCCGTCGTCTCTCCCTCTGGCACTCTCCAGGGACAGGGATATAGGCGCATCGGCCTGTGCAGCAGGTAGGGCCGATTCTGGTTCTTCTGGGTCAATGTACCCGCCGCCGTCCGCTCCCGTCAGCTTCCGAGGTATTTCTTGTAGGCCGCAGCGCGAGGCCCAGTAGCCCACAAGAAGCCGCGGCCTCGCGTGATCGCGTCCCCAGCAGCATCGCAGTCAGGCCGGCTTTGGTGTCGCCACAGGCCTCGGTGCGGAGCTCTGCGACCGATCGTTGCAGGAATCGGCCTGTGCGTGGGCAAAGGTTGTGGGCAGGTCCGCCAGCAGTTTTAGGCCAAAGAGGATAGTTCTGACCGGAGAAATGACCCGGGGTAGGGGAGCTCAGGCAGGAGCTCTACCCAGGCACGTCTTTCTCCATTGCGTGTTAAGCCACGCCCCCTTGAAATTAATTGTCCATGTAAAGCTTCTTTCCCTTTCTGACTTACTTTTCCAATTCTTACATCTTGTAGAATATTTTTATAATCGTCATCCTTTGCCTGCCGCATATTTTGAAGCAGTTCTGCATATTTGAAGTTTAACCATATATTAACGTTTCCAATGCTTCCTAGACATTTCCTGGTATCTTCATGCGTGAGCATTTTGAACACAGGTTGTCCTTTCACTGGAGTCAACTGCAGTAGATCTCCAAAAACAATAATCTGTTCTAAGAATTTCTTGCATTCTCAAAGGCACAAAAGCAAGCATTATATTTGACACCATGCTTACTTCATCAATGATAAGAAGTTTCATTTTCTTCAGGACTCTCGAAACTTCGGAACACGCATCTCCAGATAGCTTGTGTTATTGCAATTTGTTATCATGCTCCACTGGCAGCATCAGTAAACGATGTAAAGTAATCCCTTTAATGTTATGTGCTGCCAGCCCAGTTGGAGCAGTAACAACACAAGATAGCGGTGATTCAGTCCTTTTCTGCAGATAAGTTGCAATTGCTTTAATCAGAAAACTTTTTCCAGTTCCCGCTTCTCCACTTACGTACAGTTGGACTGGTTTAAATGACGTACATGAGCACTTTTTTTTCTCATGAGTGAATCCATGTTCAATCTGATCTGTGACTTCATCATATATCTGTTTCTGCTCAAGGTTTAGTTGTTTCACCAAATCTTCTAAGTTAACTACATCATCTTGAGCTTGTTCCATAGCTCTTTCCACCTCATCCATGGCAGTGGCAGCTTCATTTTGGATAATTGGTCCTCCTAGTGGATCCTGACTTAATGAAGTAGAACTCTGACTGTCTTGAGAACTGTCTCTCGCAATCTCTGCAGCAATTGTTGCTTCTTGCTCTATTTCTTCGTTCAACATTTGCAAATAATTTGGAAAAACAAGACATTCTATGGTATCCTTGGTTGCATTAAAAGAATCTTCGTATCAGAGAAAATCTCCAAGTAGTTCCTCTTCTGTACGCCATGGCTTAAAGAGTTGCAAAAGAGCTAAATAGTAAAATTCCCTTTTGTCTGGATTTTCACAACTCAAATGTCGATGATTAATCAAATGGCCTTTTTTTCTGTTTCACTAGACATCCTTCACATCCAATGACAGCATATATTTTGTTATTGATATCTTCTCTGATGTTCCTCTTATAAATATAGCTTTGAAGAACTTCATAGAGACAAGCGTTATCAAGGTGAGGACTTCTATTTGGATAGTATGTATCCAACACGTTTGTCTTCAAAATATCTGTACTTTCTAGTTCTTTCTCCGCCAAATACTCTATCTCTTGTACAGATTTCAAAACTCGATTTCGTGTTGCAGCAAGACCTAGACTCACCCAAATGATGGTTCTAGATTTGGCATAAAGACTTGCTGATGACAATCGATCAGAACATTCATATGCTCCAATTGCTCGATGCGACAACATCTTCAGACTGTAACTGTATAATTTCTTGCTTAGACTCTTTTCATGTGAAATGTCCTCCCACATTTCCTTCAGTTATGTTTTTTATTTTTTTGTGATGTAAGACGTCACATATCGAGCCACATCAATAGAGTTGTCAGCAACGAATTGAATATCCATGTTAGCATTCCACATGGACAAAATCACTGGGTTGTAGTCGTTGATGTACTTGGACTCTTCGTTTCTTTTTAAATTGTATATATTTTTTGGTGACTTCCTCGTCACAGTATGTCGCAGAGAAGACATCAAATCATTTACTCTTCCTTTAGAAATCACTGGTCGTGGAAAGCTGAAACGACATTTTGTGTAGAACTTGTCGACGACAGTACTTTCCACAACGATGGGATTGAAAGCGTAAAACTTGTTGCCTTAAACTGTTTTCTTCGGTAGTTTTCGGAACAGCACATGTTGAATACTCTTCAATGAAGCTCATCACTGTCTCATCCGAATCTGTTCCAAATTTTGGTGCATCTTTAATCCACAACAACATATGTATGTGAGGAGCACCTCTCGCTTGATACTCCTTTCTCCAAAAGAAATCCAAAACCTCTCCAAGGGGAGGATTTTTTTGTTGGTAATAAAAGACATCATAGCTTCAAATCTATGATTGAAATATCTGCATACATTGACTGGATCCAAAGAACACAGTTCTCCAGGAGTTTTGAATTCTATATTTTGTATATTTGCATTTGCCTCGCGTAGAAATTGAAGTAAGTCGTCCCATGCATACTCGGAACAGCTAAGAGTGAGGAACCATGTAGGAGTTCCTAAGTTTCTTAGCATACATTTCAATTCCCCATGACGACGGCACCAATACTCGTTTGTACCACGCTGACATGCCATGAGATTGATTAAATGAGATTCCAAAATAATATCTTGCAGATTCACTTTCTCCATAAAGTCCCTCGCCGAAACATTTTGCAGATGTGCTCCACTTTTCAGTATATGGTTTACTGCATAAGAAAGCCCAGACAAGTCACTTTCATACAGTAAATGAAACAAATAGGGAATGCATTGACGAAACCTTGGATCTTCAGCATACAATCTTACAGTTCGATATTCAGATGCAGGAATTTGAAGTGGTCGATCGTCATATCGTCCACCTCGACCTGTTGGAAATAGCTGTGGAAAACCACGAGCTTCCAAACTTTCTTCCCATACACTAATGGGACTTCCTTTTGCTGCTTTAATTTGAAACAATTCAATTGCATTCCCCATTATTTCTTTGGAATGCAAAGGATGAACAGTATAATGTTGATATATTTCTCCACTTCTAGACACATCAACTTTTTCAATTTGGCCACCTGAACAATCACTGTCTTCATCTGCATCTGTTTCCTCTGCTGCAACACATACATCTTTGTAATACTCATTGTTTTTGACTAAATACAACGTTGCCTTTTTGACTTTCCTAACATCCACTAAATCTTGCCAGATTTTCTTACTCTTTGTCGGAACCCCATTAACTAGAATAACTAAAGGTTCCTCTTCTACTTTTTCTATACCAATTGTATCAATATTTTTTTTTGAAATCTAGAGGCAAATAAACAACTCTTCCCTTTAATCCTCTCTGCAAATCTGTAGGAGGCAATTTCCCTATCTTAGGCTCCATGCGAACAATTGCCTGAAAAGGATGGACACATTGAATCAAAATAGACTCATATGTATTTAAATCCATCAATTCACAGGGAATGTCTACCAACTCCAGATTATTATGAACACCTCTAGCAGGCATTCTGTTTTGATTTAATTTATCATAACAATATTTACAAATACGCTGATCAGAACTCAAATCAAAACAATTCTCCACCCACAAATAAGTTGCAAAATCCTTCCACTCATAATTATTCATCTTTTCACTTTTTACGTATAAATCAACTAATCTAGTTTGATGCTTATAATGAGTTTGTCGACAACACACACAAGTAAAATTCGGCCTTTCACTTGATTTCACCTTAAACCTGGTAATTTCCTGCTCAAACTTTTCTGTACTTGAAATCTGTACATTGTCTTCCACATTACCTTGAATTGCTGTGTCAATTTCTACACTGTCCTCTTTTTCACCAAAATAACAAATCTCAATTTCTTCACAAAGCTTCTTCACATCTAATTCAGTTCCATGCAAAAGAGCACTGTTTAATTGTTTAAGCTTAAGTGCTGGACTTTTTGCATAATACAACATTCTCACTAATTTCCTCATTTTGGTATGATGCACTGCTAACATCCTAAAATGATGAAAAACACTCTGACAGACTTTTCTAGAAAGACAAGCCAGTGAATGCCCTTGCAAACCTGTGTCTTCTCTCACTCTGCAAGGATCTAAGTCTTGCAACAACTTCACTTTCTGCTTCAGACTTTTCTTACTATATGTACGTAAGAAATTACAAAACAAATCAATTGATTCCTGTCGCACACTACAAATACGACTACACTTCCAAGTGTACACTGGACCCTTAGTACGTCTCCCTAAAACTTCATCAGTTAACACCTCTTCTGGTTCTCTAGGCACAAGCTTCTCTTTTTCAATTGGACAACCGTCTTTCACTTCATACGCTCGACCACTGGTGTCAACTGCATGCACTAAATTGTTCTCCTGGAAGTAACTCTCCTCATTAAAAAATGGCTCACAACTTGAACTGTGCATCCATTCTCCTGAAAAAACTTTACAAAAATTAGTCCGATTAATTACTCTTTTCCATCTACTGTTTGATTTGAAAACATCAATTGTCTTGTTAAGTGTCCTAATTCTATTGATTATTAAAATAAATAATGTTTTCTTAACTTCAAAAGCCTGATCAACAATCTTCTCTACACTTTTCTTTTTCTTATAAAAAGCAGCTCTCTGTTTTCCTTTCCTAATGTTTTTTAACAAATTTAAAACCACCCTATTGCGAAACATTCGTTTACGAATGTCTCTAAACTGATTCTGCCTTCTATTCCGATACATATTATTCTCTCCTGCTCCAGTACTAAAATTTTTTGAGGGCCTCTCCTTCCTTTTCAAACTTACTCTCTCCTTCTCTTTTTCTACATGCTGTCCAACATTTTTTTTTGTTCTTCATATGTTCCGTAAGAAACACTTAGTTATCTTACCAGGAGCTTATTTCCTGTTTTTTGAAGTCTTTGTTGTGGAGGACTGCTGTAATTCCGATGCTGTTTTTGTTTGTAACCGTATTTCCTTTTTCCTTCTTCTTTGCCTTGAGGGCATCTTTCCTTACTCTTAAAATCCTGATTTCAATCTGTGTTAAAAAAAAATAACACATTATAGACCACTATTATCAAACAACAAAGCAATGACAAAAAGCAAACGGTCTATTCAGGGTTACAGATTAAGTGAGGATTCTCCAAGGATGCAGAAGAGGTGAGACCTGTATTGAAGAGTGTAGTGGAAGAGAGGTATTTCCACAGGTACAAAGAAAGTGAGACCCGTGTCTAAGAGTGCAGTAGGAGATAAGCTTTATGAAGTCTAGTCCACTGCACTCTTACACACAGGCTTCACCACCTATGTTCTCCAGGAAAGGCCTCTCTCCCACTACAGTCTTGAACTCAGGCCTCACCTCATCTGTCCCTCTGGACAAACCTCACCTCATCTACACAATCTACTTCCTAATCTAAGGTAACACAGGTGACATTATTGTGAAAAGATGAAATATATGTATTTAATCATGCAGACACTACTTATTCCTTCTCAAAAAACTAAAAGTCATTTTTTTTCACCAAAATCGTTTTTTTAATAACATTTTAGACACACAGTGCAGGTCCTATGTACAAGCATTCAGTGTCCATGATTACAATGGAGAGGACTAACCTCCTCTTACCCTTGGACAAGCCTTACCTCATCTCTGTCCTCTGAACAGGCCTCAATGTATTGAGTATAATTGATAGTAAGTAGGTGCAGATGAGGTGACGCATGTCCAAGGGTGTAAATAAGCTGAAGCCTGTCTAAGCATGCCAATTAGTTGAAGTCTATTCAGGGTTGCAGATGAGGTAAGGATTGTCTAGGGGTGCACAAGAGGTATGGCCTCTATTGAAGAGTGTAGTAGAAGAGAGGTCTGTCCACGGGTGCAAAGAACTTGAGACCTGTGTCTAAGAGTGCAGTGGGAGATAGGCTTCACGAAGCCTAGTCCACTGCACTCTTAGACACAGGTCTCACCACCTACGCTCTCCAAGAAAAGCCTCTCTCCGACTACAGTCTTGAACACAGGCCTCACCTCCTCTGTCCCTCTGGACATGCCTCACTTCATCTGCACAATCTACTTCCTAATGTGAGGTAACACAGGTAACATGATTGTGAAAAGGTCAAATTTTTTTATGTAATCATGCACACACTATTTATTCTTTCTCAAAAATGTAAAAGACATTAATTTGCCCCAAACATGTTTCAGTAGTGCAATGAAAAGCTTATACATATGACCTTTTCTCTTTTTTTCAAATTTTATTCTAAAAAAAGATTATGAGGCCTAAGCAAGAGTGCAGATGTGATGAAGCCTGTCCAGGGGAGCACAAAAGGTGAGGCTTGTGTCCAAGATTGCAGTGGACAGGACTAAACTGGAGTAGTGTGCAAAAAAAGACGAACCTCATTTATGAGGCCCTGCGTCAGTTTTGCACTGCTGATGCGTCACTTTTTTGACGCATCGGCGGCATAAAACATGTGCCTTTTTGCGCCATATTTAAAAAGTGACGCATGTAGGTAGATGCGTCACTTTTTAAACCTCTGCACCACATTATACCTCTGTCAGGTGTAATGTACACAGAGTGGGCATTCCCCCGCAAAAAGCCTCGTAATAGTGACGCAGTGAAATCTATGAGATTTCACTGCGTCACTTTTAGGACACTGTTACGTCAAAATCTTGCACCTGCCTCACAGCAGGCGTAAGACTGAGGCAAACGCTTTCACATGGGGCTTTCCCCATGTGAAAGGATGCATTGCTGGAGGTGCGTCATTTTTGTGACACACTCCAGCAATTTATCACTTTTGCGCTTACAGATACATCAGAAATACTGACTTATCTATAAATCCTAGAAACATGATGCATCATACATTAAATATAATGCATCATTGGTGTCACAAGGAGTGCACAGTTAAAAGTGACGCATCGCTGTTTTCATAAATAACGCTCTCAGTGTGCTTCCTAATCTGAGGTAACACAGGTAACATGATTGTGAAAGCTTCAAATTATTTTATTTAATCATGCACGCACTTTTTATTCTTTCTCAAAAATGTAAAAGCTATTAATTTGCCCCAAAATCGATTTTTCTATAACATTTTAGACACACAGTGCAGGTCCTATGTACAATCATGCCATTTCAGTACTGAAAAGTCACTATTTTACAAAATACATTTCCTATCTCTTGCAAACATTTCCTACCAAGCATTACCCAAAAAATGAACAAACCAACAGCAAAGAAACTCAGTCTGCTTCCCAATCTCAGGTAAAACAGGTAACAGGTTTGTAAAAGAATCAAATATTTTTATATAATTATGCACACACTATTTAGTTCTTCTTAAAAATGTTAAAGCCATGGATTTGCACTAAAATCGTTTTTCAATTACCATTTTAGGAACAGAACACAGGTCCTATGTACAAGCATTCATTTTCACTACTGAAAGTCACTTTTGCGCTTACAGATAAATCAGAAATACTGACTTATCTGTAAGTCCTAGAAACATGATGCATCATACATTAAATATAATGCATCATTGGTGTCACAAGGAGTGCACAGTTAAAAGTGACGCATCGCTTTTTTCATAAATAACGCTCTCAGTGTGCTTCCTAATCTGAGGTAACACAGGTGACATGATTGTGAAAGTTTCAAATTATTTTATTTAATCATGGGCACACTTTTTATTCTTTCTCAAAAATGTAAAAGCTATTAATTTGCCCCAAAATCGATTTTTCAATAACATTTTAGAAACACAGTGCAGGTCCTATGTACAATCATTCCATTTCAGTAATGAAAAGTCACTATTTTACAAAATACATTTCCCATCTCTTGCAAACATTCCTACCAAGCATTACCCAAAAAATGAAACAAACCAACAGCAAAGAAACTCACTCTGCTTCCCAATCTGAGGTAAAACAGGTAACATGTTTGTAAAACAATCAAATATTTTTAAATAATTATGCACACACTATTTATTCCTTCTTAAAAATGTTAAAGCCATGGATTTGCACTAAAATCGTTTTTCAATTACCATTTTAGGAACAGAACATAGGTCCTATGTACAAGCATTCAAGTTCACTACTGAAAGCTATTGATTTCCCCAAAATCGTTTTTTGAATAACATTTTAGAAACAAAGCGCAGGTCATATGTACAAGCATTCCAGGTCACTACTGAAACTTCACATTTTTACAAACTACAATTCCTCTTTCCAGCAACAACTTTTTATCAAGCATGTTCAAAAAACATGAAGAAAGTCACAATAAAAAAAACACATTTTGCTTCCAAATCTTCTCCATAGAGTTTACAAGTCTCTATCTATATTAAATGAATCATAACTCACCTTTACAAATGCTTTAGGAGATTCAGAACAGTGTCAGATACACACACCAATATTTCTTTAGCAGATCAAAAGGTATGTTCTCCAGGCAATGCAACCATTAATGGCACAGAAAACCTCTAATTCTACACACATATTCCTCATGGTAACCAATCAAAACTCTTCCCTCTCTATTTTCAAATCAACACCCTTCCCCCCCTCAGCCCTTTCTACCTGTTACCATAGCAACTCCCTCCTCACTGAGCTCCCAGGGTTAAAAGTTTATTCTACAATGTTTCAAATCAAATCAGCAAGCATGTTTGACCTCTCAATACATCAGCTTATCCACTGCAATCTTTCTTTAAATGACTTTTTCTTAACCATTCAAATTACTTCTTTCACATAACAGAACCATGCACCCTAACTTTCATTTTTCAACTATCTGAATCCACCAATCATTGCTTGTGATTCAAGAGCACTGAAACTCCACAGTTTTTTTTGCAAACTCCTACTGTTCTAACTGCCATTGCATTCCTACACTTCATCTGACTGCACCAGAACCTCCTCCCACCATGTACTCTGTCTGGATTATTGGACATAGCTACATTCACTGGGATCAAAGGTATGCAGCTACCAGAAATTTTCACAACCTTGATTTACCAAATGTGCACATAAAATGGATTGGCCAAAGAGGATTGAGATGTCAACCTTTCACCATCTCCCACACCCTGACCTTATAATTTTGCACTGTGGTGGAAATGACCTAGGCACTTTGACTGAGGTAGGTCTGAAAATGGTTTTAAAGGACACCTTTGGGCAATTGATGACACTTTTTCCACAAACTGCCTTGGTATATTCCAATATATGCCAAAGGCAGAAATGGAAGTGGTCCAACCAATTTTGTCCACAGATTGAGAAAGCAAGGAAACATGTGAATAAATCTGTTTCTGCTTACGTGAGAGACTATGGAATGGGTTTAATATACAACAACAACTTGCGTTACAACATGCAAGATATCTACAGAGGAGATGGTGTGCACTTCTCAGATGAGGGGAATAGAATATTCCTCCTGAATTTAAGATTGTGCATTGGAACCTACTTGTAGGTACCTAATTCAGCCCCAGAACCCAAAAGCTCTTTTCAGGGCTACCCTACATCTGATCACTCACAATGATTATTTTACTCTAACTTTTTTCACTAATCTTCACCAAAGTACGCTCCCCGGTACGCTTCCCGGGGCGCGTACCGGCGCTCCCCCCACGAAAAATATATATATATTTTTTTCCGCCTATATGGGCCTCCTAAGACCCCCTCAGAAAACCTAGAGGGTCAGGGAGTGCCTACCATGCCCCCTTATACCCATTCCCAATGTTGTCCTCCATTTTCTGTCTCAAATCTACCAAAACACAAAATGGAGGACTCCCGTAGCGCTGCCGGTACGCGTACCGGGGCGCGCACCGGGAAGCGCTTCCAAAAATTTTAAAAGTTAATTTACATAAAAACCACTGGAGACACTTTCACCAAATATAGAATAGGCCATACTACATACCAGTCCCTACCATTTTCCCAAATTTGGTGGATCTCCATTGAGCCATTTGGCCTGTAGCCCTCTTTAAATATCCTGAGGTGAATTACTTGACAAAAACACATCTGAAGTGTTAGAATTTACAACCAATTAAAATGTTACTTTCATTTTCTACTATTATTTCATGACATTTGATTGGTTATGTACACGAATATATATAAAGAAAGAGAGGGAAACACAGCCATTTTGACTACTACTTCCTGATGTACATTTCAAAAGAATTTTCACTGAGAACTTAAACTTCTTTTTCAAAGGTAAGATGTTATTTTGAAAACTGAAGTATGTTGTGCACTTAAAGGTAATTTGGAAAACATTTTCTGATAGTTATATACTATCCTTCTGTAATAGGTATAGATTGAGATAGGCTTCTCTGTTATAGTTATGGATGGAGTTAGGCTTGTCTTGTATAATTATCAATTTACTTAGGCTTTATGATATACACTTTTTTATATTTCTACTTCCAGCCTGATACCATACACTGCCCAAAGATAACTTCACTGTTAAAAAATCAAAACTACCTGTCTGAACTTAAACCCAACAGTGCCCTATCTCTACTGATATATTAGTTTTTTTATGCAAATTACAGCAAGAAAATATAAGGAGAGCACAATATTTCCTTCAAAATTGTTCTGGAGAACAACGCTGAAAAATTTATTGAAGACAATGATGACTTAGATTTCATGGATGAATCACGGGACTATGAATTAGTTCAATGTGTAGAAGCAGTAGATTCGCTGATTGAAAATGAGGACATTTCCGACAATGTGTTGTTAGAAGTTCTGTTAAATTTCGAAAAAGAATCAGAAAAATAAATTTATATTTAATAATCAAAAATTGTTCGAGACATTATTCATTTTTATATGTGATTCATAAACTAGTACGAAATTGATTATAATGTAAATTCAGACTTATAGTATACTGTGCAACTTTTTTATGTTACATAGTAATTTTGCTCATAGTTACTTCCTTTCTCCCACTATATTATCTCCAACGAGTATTTGACATCTCTTTTTCATCTCCTGCCTCCATGTTCTTTCTGCTTTCCTGACAGACTATTATATGGATTCCATATACCAAAATAACTTCTGTAACAACATGCAAGATATCTACAGAGGAAACGGTGTACATTAAATTTAAGACTCAGCATTGGTACCTTCATGTTGGTACTTAAATCACCCACACAACACAACAACTCTATTCAGAGCTACCCTACCTCTAAGCACTTTAAATAATTATTTTAGTGTTTCACTGAGTTTTCCCCATGTGTGGGGGGGGAGGTGGGTGTGGGAGATGTGTGGGGTGTGTCTGTGAGGTGTGTATGTGTGTGTGTGTGTGTCTGGGGAGATGAGGTGTATAGGTGTGTGTAGCTGTGTGGGGTATGTGTGTGTGGGTGGGGATGTGGGTGTGTAAGGTGTGTGTGTGGGTGTGGGTGTGTGTGGTGTTTGGGTGTAGGTGGGGGTGTGGGTGTGTGAGGTACGTGTGGGGTGTGTGTGGGTGTGGGGGGTATGTGTGTAGAATGTGTGTGTATATGTGGGATGTGTGGATGTGTCTGTGAGGTGTGTGTGTGTGTGTGTGTGTGGGGAGAGGTGTGTGTGTGGGATGTGTGGGGTGTGTCTGTGAGGTATCTGTGTGTGCGTGTGTGTGTGTGTGTTGGGGGGGTGAGGTGTGTGTGTGAGTGTGGGTGTGTGGGATGTGGGTGTGGATGTGTACGGTGTCGGTTTGGGGGTGTGGGGTGTTTGGGTGTGGGTGGAGGTGTGCGTGTGTGAGGTGTGTGTGGGAGTGTGTGGGTGTGGGGGTGTGGGGTTGTGTGTGTGTGGGTGTGTGAGGGACGTACTTGTAGGTACCTAAAACAGCCACAGAACCCAAAAGCTCTTTTCAGAGCTACCCTACCTGTAATCACTCAAAATGATTATTTTACACTATTATTTTCACTATTTTTCACCAGAGTACGCTCCCCGGTACGCTCCCCGGTGCGCGTACCGGGTGCTCCCCCTGCGAAAATCGAAAAAAAATTAAATTACATTTTTTTTTCACCCGTGGGACCCTTTTATGGCCCCCACATCAAACCTACGGGGTCAAGGGGGGTCTACCCAGCCCCCTTATGGTCATTTCCCCCTTTGTTTTTGCCACCTCTTGTGTCTCGATCCTACCGAGACACAAGATGGTGGCCGCTCCGGACTGTTTGGAATGTTTACAGACACCCAAGAGCCTATCAGCTTTCCGGGGCGCGGCTATAGATATATACATTTTTTTAACCTAAATTATTCAAAATCCTCTGGAGCACATATCTTGAGACATAGCAAAGGCACATCGGGCTACTAGTCCCTACAATTTTGCCAAGTTTTGTGAAAATCCATTCAGCTGTTCGAGCTGAAAGTGAGTTCGACCGCCCTATGGAAATTAACATGGGGAAAACACGTTTTGGGACCCCCCTTTTTATCTCGGCCCGCTTGACAAATGCCCCCCAAACTTTCAGGGAAGGAGCGGACCACCGCGAGGCAAAGTTGAGGAAAATTTCAGGCAGATTCGTCCACCGGCGCCAAAGTTATTCCCAATAGAATGTTACGATTTCCCTATGGAAATCAATCCTAAGTATAACTACCTACTGGCGACCGCCAGTAGGTAATATATATATACAATCACACATATATACACACACACACACATATATATATATATTACCTACTGGCGGTCGCCAGTAGGTAGTTATAGTTAGGACCTACTTTCCATAGGAAATCCACAACATTCTATTAGGAATAACTTTGGCGCCGGTGGATGAATCTTCGCGAATTTCTCCAAGAAAATGGCCTGCTCGGTTCCGGTGATTCATCCAGTGGGGGCCGAGAAAAAAGGGGTTCCCAAAACGTGTTTTCTCCATGCAACTTTCCATAGGGACTTTTAGCCAGTGCTACAGCCCAAACGGCTAAACGGAATTACATAAAATTTGGCAGAGAAGTAGAGTTCGGTTCGCAGATTGTGATTTTTGTTAAATGGTGTATATCCGTTCAGTAGTTTCTGAGAAAATTACAAGTAAAATCATAGCAATATCTAGAGATAGAGTTCTACACGCGGACAGAGATCCGTTCAAGTACGAGCGTGAGCTGCATGCTGATTGGCTGTCAACTGTCTGTCAACACTCGAAACCAGGAAGTGTTGGTGGCCAACTTGTGCCTCGGTAGAACTGAGCCACAAGAAAACAGTAAAACAAAGTTGAGAAATAAGGAAAGGGGGCACGGTAGAAATATTCTGACCCACTAGGCTTGCTCAGGGGGTCGTACATGGATGTGTAGGCTCTATTTTGTTTTTTAAAATGAAAAAAAAAGTTGTGGCGTACTCGTACCGAAATCCGTACAATTACGAGCTGCATGCTGATTGGCTGTCAACACTCCAAACAAGGAAGTGTCGGCAGCCATCTTGTTTGTCGCGAGAACTGAGTCACAAGAAAACAGTAAAATAAAGTTGAGAAATAAGGACAGGGGGCAGGGTAGAAACATTCTGACCCTATAGGCTTGCTCAGGGGGTGGTACATTGATCTTTAGGCTCAATTTTTATTTTATTTTAAATAAAAAATTGCTGGGTACTTGTGTGGTACTCGTACGTGATGGAAAAGGTGAAAAATAACTCGAAGTCCGTTTTATTCATTAGGTCCCGGGGGGTAAATTACGGGGGCAATTTTTTTTCCCCCTCGTTTTTTTACAAAAAATATATGTTTTGAGCTCTCCCTCCCTCTCTCCCCGTACACGTCGCGGGGAACGCCCCCTTTCTGGGGCAGTAATATGTAAAATGACCTTCCAGCTCCGGGTACCTGCACTGTCTGTTTTTTTTTTAATGAATGTTGGGAGGGCGTCGCACGGCCCCCTTAGTGGAACCATTGATGGTCCTGGGGAGCACCATTTCCCAGGGCCGGCTCTTGCAGTGTGTCGGGGTGCGTACTCCCGGGACTCTGCTGTTTGCCATGGTAGGGCGGTACCGTCACCGCAACGCCGCTCCCAGTTTACCATAGCAAAATGTTTTTTTCTATCTGAAAGAGAAAGCAAGTTAGTCTGCTCTTTCTTTGAAGTAGGAAAGCAGATTGGTAGGGCACGGGGAGCCATCTGCGATCGTGGGGGCATTGGGGCTGAAAGAAAAAAAAACAGAGTTCTTTTTGAGAACCAAGGGGCATATTATCAAGGACCGGTGATAAAATGATCACCGTTTTATCAGAATGAAACTGTCGATAAAATGGCGATAATGGGCCTGATAATACGCCCTTGTTAATTCCCATAGAAGCCGATGTTCTGGTGTTAACATGGGCTTCTATGGGAAATTACAAGGCTGTATTATCAAGCCCAATATTGCCGTTTTATTGGCAGTTTCATGCCGATAAAACAGTGATAATTTTATCACCGGTACTTGATATCATGCCCCTAAGTTTATTGGTTAAAAAAGAGCTATTTTTCTATGATAGTATGTTTTTTTGTGCAGCAGCTGTACTCTGCACGCATGCGCAGCCTCGTTTCCAAGCCCACATTGTTTTTCTTTTTCTTCAAGTTCAACAAGCAAACCTTTCTTTATTTCAGGTATTAAATTTGCCGCTTTCTTTTCTCGGGCCATGTGTGTCATCCGGTGCTGTACTTTTGTAATATATTAATAATCATCTATATTTATTTGAAACGTAGTGCCGAGGCGCCAAACGTTGATTACGTACTCCGTCCACCGCCATTTTAGTAGTTTTTCACCTTTATTTTTATTATATATGTTACTTTCAATTTACCGTCCTCCTATTTTCTCTGTGATCGATGAGATTTCCTGCCACAGACACCACGGTATTTGTCCTTGGCCTCAGATATCAGTCTTGGTCACACGTATACCTACGAACTAAATTGAAGCACGTACACCACAGCCATTAGAACGCGTGTTCGTCAACAGAAAGACATTATTATGATTAAGCCTTTATCATGCGTGGTAAATGTATACTAGTTGTAAAAGCATGCGTGGTAAAGGCATGCGTGCTAATGGCTTCGTGGTGACGATCATGCGTGGTTATGACTGCGTTATAATGGCTGTTTCCTCCCAATGGACAGTGCAGCAATTGGGTCTGGGCGTCGTGGACTCCAGGGCAGTAGGTGGAGGGCAATGCAGCCCCTCATACAATATAGACATTTTTGTGGGGTCATTGTTTCCGTGGTTTGAGGGGCCTCATCGAGGCGCACACATTTAATTTTGTAGGGGGGTAGGTTTGCATGGGAAAATGTCGCATGAGGTTTGTAAATGTGGTACACATTGTTAAGTATTATTTTGATCTATTTTCTAAACTGTAGTCTATCCAGAGGAAATATAACTCAGTACTTTTCAATCCTAGTCTTGAACATCTTACTATAGTATTTCAACATTATTTTTATTGTGAACCGTCATACCCCCACAAAATAAAAGAAGTATGTAGTTTTTTTTATTAACTTTTATTAAAACAATAACTGTAAACGAAACTTAATTATAACTATATTAGAAGCAAATAGAAAAATAACTTTAAAAAAAAACAATATTATAAACAAAATGAGAAATGGAGTCCAAAAGATGTCCGATTGGCAATCTGCAAAACAAAAAAGAAAATTAGAGTTTAGAATTATGTAGATGTGAGTACATGAGCTGAAGCATTACAAGTCAAGGTAACTCTACGGTTTTACGTGTGCAGTGTGCCTGGTACAATTCACTTCTGTTATAATGCCGCGTTTAAGTGGTGTCTATTAAGCATGGGCGTAAAATCGGTTCCGCTCGTGGAATTTGCAAATTTTTGTCAAATTTGCGTTCCGCGAATCGCGTGAATTTGTCAAAAAATTCACTATTCGCAAGCTTGCGGTTTTTTTTGCTTGGTCGCGAGACTTTTTGTCCATGAGCACGCAAAAACGGACGCGAACACGCAATTGCACAACGCGAGCATGCAACTAGCCCATGTACGACCGCATGGGTAACCTCGCGGTAGCTGCGCGGAAAAAATTCTGTGAACACGCAAAAAGCCCCGCGAACACGCAAAAAGCCCCACGAACACGCAAAAAGCCCCGTGAACACGCAAAAAAAAGAAAATTCGCAAATTTGCAGATTTCGCCCATACTTAGTGTCTATATGGAAGTGCCTACTGCGTTAGTGACAGTGGCACAACGGGATTGTAAAGATGCAGACTTATTTCTAATGCATTGCAATGAAGGGTTTGTAGATCTAGGCCTCTGTGCTTACTGTTGTATAAACACTGCGACCAAACACTTCAGACAGTGGAATTCACAACTTCTTTTCAACAATTCTTCTACACGTCCAAGCAGACAGCAGTGTCTATAAGTTTGAGAGAAAGAGAAATGATGTCACATAGAGTGAGAGAGAGAAAGAGAGAGAAAAGAACATTAAAACTGTCTCGCAGAGTTGAGATTTTTTCTTGAAAAGTCAGACGTAGATTTACAAGCTCCTTGCGTCACTTTCCCCATGTTAAAAGTGACACAAAAGTGGCGTAATAAGCTTGTAGATCTGTTTGTCAGACTGTTCTAACATATCTGTTGTCACTGCTTGGAGGAAATTATTGATTTTACATAGAGAAGCTGCTGCACACTACGCATTCTCTCCTTTCAGAAAAAAAGGTAACACTGCGGTTTTACGTGTGCAGTGTGCCGGTTACATTTCACTTGTTATAGTGGCACGTTCAAGTGGTGTCTGTATGGAAGTGCCAACTGCGTTACTGACACAAAAGTGGCACAACAGGATTGTAAAGATGCGGACTTATTTCTAATGGTTTGCAATGAAGGCTTTGTAGATCTAGGCCTCTGTGCTTACTGTTGTATAAAGACTGCGGCCAAACGCTTCACCAGTTGAATTCACAACTTGAGTTGGGCTGTTGTTCTACATGTGCAAGTAGACAGCAGTGTCTATAAGTTTAAGAGAGAAAGAGAAATTATGTCACATAGAGTGAGAGAGAGAAAGAGAGAAAAGAACATTAAAATTGTCTTGCAGAGTCTGGAGTTGAGATTTTTTCTAGAAAAGTGAGAGGTAGATTTACAAGCTCCTTTCGTCACTTTACCCATGTTAAAAATGACTCAAAAGTGGCGTGAGAAGCTTGTAGATCTGTTTGTCAGACTGTTGTAACCTATCTGTTCTCACTTGTCGGAGGTAATTATACATTTCTACACTGTGAAGCTGCTGCAGACTACCGAGTCTTTCCTTTCACAAATAATTTGTTGTTGTTTCGGAAAGAAAGGGCCATTTTATCAAGCAAGGGTGATACATTATCGCCTATTTTATCGGGAGGAAATGTTGATAAAGCGGCGATATTGGTCTTGGTGATATTCCCTTGTGAATTCCCATAGCAGCCCAGGTTAACACAAGAACCTGGGCTGCTATGGGAATTCACAAGGGCATAATATCAAGCCCATAATCGCTTCTTCATCGGCAGTTTCTTGACAATAAAAGCGGCGATAATGTATCGCCATTGCTTGATAATATGGCCCTCAATTCTTTGTCACCTAGTGCCATCAGGGTGATTGAAAGATGGTGCTGTACGTGTGGAAGAAGTATTCACTGTTATCAAGATAGTTAACTACTTGAATTCAGATAAGGTTGTATAGAGCAGAGTGGAGATAGTATCTTCAAAAACTTTAAAAAAGGAAGAGAAACAATGTGAGAGAGTAAGAAAGAGAAAGAGAAAAAATGACTTTAAAACGTGGGAGACACAGACACACGACAGGGGGGGGTGTACTTGAAGCCAGAGGTGCAACCACAGTCAAAATTTGCGGGGGGGCTTAAGTTCAAACAAAAAGAAGAGTGGAGCTGCAGGGGCTGTAAGTGGGGGTGTGGGGGGAGGATTATCAAAGCCACATTAACAAGCAAAATGTCTTTAAAAGACCTGTGACGTACTCGGATGCGACTGTGTATGGGCGCAGGAAGGAATGTCATCCTAGCTGGAGCCCCGTTAGCCCAATGTGTGTTTTGTGCGCCTGCTGCATACTATAGATTGTCTCCTTTTACAGATAAGTTGTTGTTTCAGAAACAAGCTTCTTTGCTCACCTTGTGCTATTGCCGTCGTCATTATTACATGATCCATCGTGAAGTTGTACATCTAAAAGGAATTAAAAAAAGATGTTATGATTGATAATTGTTGCTATATTAATTTGGAGTTAGATAATATCACGGTTTTATAGACGCTCATTCTCATATTCGTACGAAGCAGGGGGCATCTTATCAAGAACCGGTGATAAAATTATCGCCGTTTTATCGGCAGGAAACTGCTGATAAAATGGCAATAATGGGCTTGATAATTCGCCCTTGTTAATTCCCGTAGAAGCCCATGTTCTGGTGTTAACATGGGCTTCTACGGGATTTACCAAGGGCGAATTATCAAGCCGATTATCGCCGCTTTATCTGCAGTTTCCTGCCGATAAAAAGGCAATGATTTTAACACCGGTTCTTGATAATATGTCCCTGTTTGTATTGTGAATATATTCCGGACATTTCAGCGATTATAAAAACGTTAGTGCTATTGCGAAAAAAAATTATACATGTAAAATAATACATTATATATGAGTGCGTTTGTCTAAAATATTAAGTCGCATTTTTGGATGTAGTCAGCTACAACCCTTTGACTCCTTCTGATGCGTACTCAAGTGTCACTGCTCACCTTTTGGGGAAACAACAGTTTCTTCATGATGTAGTCACGATCTCCAACAAAGACGTCTCATATATGGTGCAGAGTCTTGATATCTCTATGGCTAATGACATATTCGTACTCCCATCATCATCATCGCAGGTTCTTGACCCGCTCAGTGCTTCGGGCACCACTAACTCAGTGACCAAAGAGGCCACACATGTGGTAGTGGGCCCCTTGCTCAGTGCTTTGGGAACAACTCTAAAATGGCGTACAACACGTGCGCTCTGTCTTTTTTATAGATAGGGTCACGTGTGTAGTGACGAATGCGCTGGATGGGTGTGGTGTGGGTGTATACCAGCCATGAGGGAGTGTGTGTGTCGATCTGACAACTAGACCAGCAACTAACAAATCACTACAATGGAAGTTTGGGACTTGTACTTTTGTTGTGTTTTCCTAGTAGCGTAAGAGTGGCCTTCTTTTTTCTATGTGAAATTATAGAGTCAGCATGTATGTAGCCTATTTTAGGACGCATTTTATTGTACAATGCGTTTCAAAAACTAGTTGGGGTAGGGTGCTTTTAAATTAAACTGTGTACTCTGCTTACGAGTTTGTTCCGTGTAAAAGTATATATATTTTTTTCTATTTTGTATTCTATCATAATTGTGGTGACTTTTCTGCTTTAGCGTGCAGTACTATATTATTTTATAAATAAGAAACTGTTGAAATCATGTTTGAAATTAGAATTAGAGCCGGCTGGGATCGTGGAGGCCTTGGGGCTGTTTCCACGGTCCGCAATGTTAGATTTGAGCCCCGGGAGATGGGGTCCTCGGGAATTATAGAAAATTAGTGATATGGTAGATTTATCGTACGCGTACCAAGCACGTATGGACGATGTGCAGCTGGAGTATTGGAAGTCGTCCAGTAAGCGTACGTAAGCAAGAAAAATAAAAATAATTTTAGATATTTATCAAGTTAATGTTTTAAATGTTGGGTGGCTCTAAAAAGAGCCCTTGTGTTTATTGGGAGATTTTAGTACCTACAAGTAAGTACCGATGCAGAGTCTTAAGTTTATGAGGAAGACTCTGTTCCCCTCATCTGTAAAATGTACACCATCGTTCCTATAGATGTCATGCATATTGAAACGCAGATTGTTGTGGTAGCTGGACCCCATTCGATAGTCTCGGAGAAAGGTAGAAACAGATTTATTCACATATTTCCTAGCTTTTTCAATCTGTGGACAATAGTGGTTGGACCAGTTCCATTTCTGCCTTTGGCATATATTAGAATAGACAAAGGCAGTTTGGGGAAAAAGTGCCATCAATTCTCTAAAGGTGTCCTTCATAAGCATTTCCAGACCTACCCCAGTCAAAGTGCCTAGGTCATTGCCACCACAGTGCACATTTATGAGGTCAGGGTGTTGGAAATGTAAAAAGGATTTCACCAATGGCATCGATTGGTGCCACTTCAATCCTCTCTGTCCAATCCATTTAATGTCTACATTTGGTAAACGTAGGTCTTTGTGAATTCTTTTCTGTTGTGCGTACCTTTGACTCCAGAAAATATAGCTGTGTCCCACAAACCACACTGTAAGCATTTTGAAGAGAGGTCTGGATGCCCTCTGATGGTCTTTGTAAATGAAATGGCAGTTTGAAAAGTAACATTTTTCTAAAATGGTGGACAACATGCAGTTTTGAAAAAAGAAAAGAAATGATTGGTTGTTTGACAACATTTTACAGAAAACTAGGGTGCATGTTTCTGTTTTTTAAAAGCCTTATTTTAATTGGTTAAGAAAAACTGATAGAACAGAACGTTACATAAGATAAGCTGGTATATTCTCAAGTCAACCATACTTACTGTTTTAATTTGCAACAATGTATGATGCACTTTTCACCTGTGTGCTGAGTTAGGTGTTCTCTGAAGTGTTTCTATGGTAACTGGCAGATTGTGGAATGGGGGAAGGGTTGTAAGTTTTGTCAGTTGGAAAGGGTGCAAAAGTTCAAGCGATATAAAAGTGTGTTTCGTTTTGAATTTAATGTGGGAATAAATGTGATTTTTTTTATTTATTTGTATATGTGTGTAGATTGAGTTGGTAGATTGATCGGAAAAGTTTGCTATTTGCTATAGGACTTCCTGATCCCGTAGGACTGCTTAGGGGGAATTACAATGATCTCCAAGGTCGAAATCTTTGATGGCCTTTGTTGAGCCTTTGATGCAGGGCACGGAACGAAATTTGTTTTATTAATTTAATTGTTTACTTACCTACAATCATCCAGATTTAGTTGTTTATCACCCCCCAACCTCCCCCTCCCCGCCTGCCTGCCCCACCACAACTCCCTCCACGGGCCGCAGCTGAAAGACGCGGAGGCGATCTAGTAATTTACCACAGACTTGTGGGGAATCCTTGGTGAGGCGCGCGCTCACTAACGAGTGCGCAGTTCACCAAAGACGTTCCGGAGTTCAGACTCATTTTCAATTGCTCCTTAGACATTCCTGAAGAAAAAGTGCAAATATTTCTGAGCGAGTTAAAGAACGTTGTATGACAAGTTAGTAAGTAAACTTACCTGACATTATAGACAATATTGAATGTATTCAGTCAATGTATTTTCTATAACTTAAAACAAGAAACGATAACATTAGTGTTAAGCAAGGTCTTAAGGGAAAAGAACACATTGAGTAAGGAATCCTAGACAGACTTTAGAATTAAGAAGGAACATTAGTGAAAAACACAAGATATTCAAGGATTGACAGAATAGATAACAAGCAACTGCATAAAGAAAGGTTAGTAGAAGAACACAAGGAAAATAATAATATAAAAATTAGACAAGACAATAAACTGAGAGGCCTAGATTAATGAATGTTAGGTAATTATAGGTTATAAGCAGTGAGAAAAATAAAGAACCGCAAGCTACAAGGTTGCAGATAAATACTAGAGGGGAGGCTAGTTCGAAAGACGAAGGGGTAGTTAATTAGCTGACTTAGACTAAGTTATAGATGAGGAATAGAGATAGAGTAAACACATGAAGTATTCACAAAGTAGTGTGATAATGATGTCTAAATATAGACAGATACATAGTGTTATTCTGGACAATGAATAGTATCTTTTGCATTTTAGTAAAACATATTTAGTATTTTTGAATGGGTCAGTTGAATAGACATATTCTACTTTTTTTAGTAGTGTATTTTACTATAACAGCCTGAGTCTTTTCCTATAGTCATAAGGAATGACTGGTTTCAAAATGTAAGAAAAGCTAAGAACAGGATATCCTTATAAGTAATTATATTTATATAACTTTGCAAAGGACTAAAACTCTACTAATGGAATTTTATTAGATAATAGTATTTATATAGTATTGTTTGGAGGCCAAAATAGGTGAAAACTGTAGTTTTGTATTATATATTACGAAAAGTGATAAAAGTAACTGTTCATATTTTTATACAAGGAGCAAGAAGATAAAAGAAAAATTATGGAAAGAGAACAGCCTCATACTGAGGACATTTTGGATATTTCCTTGAGTATAATTGAAGAATTAATCGTATCTGTCACAGGCAATGAGAGTGAAGAAGGGGAAATTAGTGCTGGAGACACGAGGTGTGATTTCGAAGAGGAAAGATTGAATGGAGTGTTGTAGTTCTATCTAGGACCCTAAATACAATAGTCCTGACTTATGCCCTTATGTGGTTATAATCAATAATATCCTTATAAAGGCATAAGAATCATATCCATATTTAGTCATAGCCCATGCTGTCCAAATTAAGCACGGCTACTTCCCCAGGCTCCTAGCAAGTACAACGAGTTCTGTAAACAAACCAAACCTCCAGCAACCTGGGAATTCCCCATTGCTTTTGTTTTGATTTCATCCTAGAACTCCTGTGAGCACTCTAAGAACGGCCAGTTCTTAGTGACATCTTTATTGACATCTTATGTCCAACCTTACCCGCACCTTTCAGGTATAAATATACCAACGCTGCCTTAAGCAAACACACGGTGGTGGTTTTGGAGCAGAGCAGCTATCTACTTGCCCGAGAGCCCAGCTGATGCGAGAGCCCACGGGCGTTGCCCCTCCTCTTTGAAGCACTGAGAGAGACGCTGTCTTTTCTCCTGCCGAGAAATCCAGCTCCCGTTTTTCCAGATACCTTCGCGGGTTACTGGGATATCGAGTCCTGAGAGAGAGATACAAGACCTCCTGCTTTCTATTAACCCAGGTACGGAGCTGACTAAAACCTTAGAGAGAATTCTTGATTCAGATTCTTGGCAAAACCAACTTAACTTAAACTGCTACTTACTTACTCCTTCCCACGTATTAGGCTTAGGTCAGGTACACCGGGGTAGGCGTATTTAGAAGCACCAGTTGAGTACTTTAGTCAATGTATATAAGTATGTATATATTTTATCTATTTTAAAGTATCTTATGGCTAAGAAACCATATCAATGCTTTTACAGTATTATTTCTTAATCCTCCTTTTACTGTACCCACTTTACTTTACTATGAGTATTGCAATTGTGGCAATTGATTTCTCTTGTATGAGAAAGAAGACTGCTCAATAAATAACACCTTTTATTAAAAACGCCTGTCTCTCTTTTCTCTGCACTCTGGTGAAACTAAGTATGCACACTTGACTGAGTGAAATAGCTGTCTATTGTTTTCACACGACTCTAGAGATACACTCTAATTCTGAGGGAGAAAAGTTACCATGTTATATGGTTGTCAGAAGCTAATCCCTTCTTGTCTATCCAGGGAGGTTAAACTCCTCCTCGTTTATTCGAGAAAGTTTCTAGTGACCTCTGAGCTAGCTGGCAAAAACTTAAGTCTAATATAGTCAGTAGAGAGCTAGTCGACCTCAGTCCTACGTCTACACTGCTGAATATATTATTCCAATGCGCAGAGCCTATTTGGAATATAGGAACTACACTACAGGAGAACTTCTGGAAGTATTAAATTATTATGAAAGTTTAGAACAAATTAATTCAGAAACTGCTAATGAGGGAATTGATCTGTATGACATATCTGATGAACGTCTATTGGAATGCGTGTTAAATTATGAGATGTTAATAGAATAACTTTATTGTTTAAAAATAATAAAGGTTTAAGCACTATCTACAAATGTATTTATTGTACTAAAAGTGAAGCACTTATAGATTCAGTTATATATTCTTTAAATGTTTGTATTGATTTAAAATATGCAAAGTGGGTCTGAGGGTATGAATTGCTTAAAATCCGTATGGAGTATACATGCAGTCTTGTATGCACCTGTAAACTTGTGTTTTATGCCTTCAATTCCCCAGTCTGTATCCTTAGACTTCCTCCAAACACTCTGACACTGCTGTTTTAATATTGTAGTGAGCCAGGCAGCAGTATGTTATTTTACATTGTACCGTGGTAAAACAGAAGCTGTAATAAATTTAGTGAGGAACTTTCTTTGCAGAAGTGTAATGATCCAGTCAGTATCTAGATACTCATGGATTAAAAGAGGCCTTAGTCCATAGGCTGTTTCAAACATCTATAGATTGTGCATGCACTGTTCTATGCAAAAGCAATCTTATGTTTTATACGTTCAATTCCTCAATGTGTATCCTTATACTTCCAGCAAACATTCTTAAACTAGTGTTTCAATATTGTAGTGAGCCATTCAGCAGTATGTGTTTATCTGTATACTGTGGTAAAACTGAGGCTGTTATAAATTCAATCAGGTTCTTTCCTTGCAGAACTGTAATCATTTAGTCACTACCTAAGTACTCATGCATTAAAATAGGCCTTAGGGCATAGACTGCTTCAAACCCTTAAAGACGATGTATGCAGTCTTCTAAGTATTTGCAAATTTGTCTTTTATACGTTCAATTTACCAGTTTGTATCCTTACACTTTCACCAAACACTCTGTCACTGTTGTTTTAGTTTTGTAGTGACTCATTCATCAGTATGTAGTAATCCATCCACTACATTACAACACTAATGGCCAATAACTGGCATATCCCCAGGAATATGTCAGTTATTGTGCTCCGTGACACCACCACCATGGATGTGCTGTATTTACAATGCGGTGTGCCAGGGGACAAAAATGGCACATATATGTGATGTATCTGTGCTGTAAAGGTGGTGCTTTGTTTGAGTTATGTTGCAAGTGCAACGCCTCTCCAGGAATGCTCTGGGGGCCCTATGCTCAGACTGCTGTGTCAATCCTTACACCTGCTTCAAGGTAGTGCAGTATTTTGACACAGCATGAGCCCAAAAGTGACAAAGTGAAATCTTGTATATTTCAGTCAGCCACTTTTAGGAGGTGGTTCTGTGCTGGAACGCCCCCCCCCATGTAGGAATGTCTCCTTCTGGTACAGGGTTTTACAATGTGACGCACCTCCCAGATACGTCACATTCTAAATACCACATACCATGGCGCATTTTTTGCACCACCGCTTCATCAGAAAAGTGATGCAACGGTGGTGTAAAAGAGGCACAAGGGTGATGTAAATCTGCCTCTAACAAACACTTACAAATTCACCCAGGCAGTTTCAGTAGCCGTGCATTCTTTTTGAATTTACTTTTGTTATTATTTTACATTAAAAATATGAAAAGTAACTTTAAAAATAAAATAAATATAAGTATTTATAATAAAAATGTAGGAAATTACTATAAAAAGAAAGAAATATATCAATTAGTGTAGTTTAAAATTATCATTTAGAAAACCTTAGAAACCTTCATTAAAAAAACTATAGGTTTCAGGCCCTTTATAGTTAGGAATTAGCATTTAAAAGAAATTAGAAATTCACTGAAAAAACCATAGGTTTCAGGCACGTTATAGTTAGTAATTAGCATTTAATAAACCTTAGAAATTCACTGAAAAAATAATAGGTTTCAGCCATGTTAGGAATTAGCATTTAAAAAACCTTAGAAATTCACTGAAAAAACCATAGGTTTCAGCCACGTTATAGTTAGTAATTAGCATTTAAAAAACCTTAGAAATTCACTGAAAAAACCATAGGTTTCACCCATGTTATAGTTAGCTGGACATTTCTCTCGTATAAAACCATTGAAATTCCTCCGTTATAGTTAGTTCAGCTAACTATAACTTGTGCGCCCGCAATGCACTGCTAACTACGTCACATACTACATCACTCATGACATGCTCAGTGACATCACTCATGACATCACTGATGACATCTCAAATGACATCACTGATGACATCACTGATGACATCATCTTTGTGAAAAAGTGGCAGTCCTCCTCTCAGCGCAATATAACACTTGATACACACATTCAAAATTAGAAACTAAAATGTTCAAAAAAGTGGAGATCCCAATTCCAGTTAGAACAACCTATTCCTTAATTCCAAAATCTACATACACATCCAGTCATTCACTATTAGTTCTATATAGGCACCCATACATGTACTCACTCATCATATGTACTCATACACCTATACATCTTATTACACACCGACACTCATCTATAGAGTTACTCACAGACGTACTCACACATGCAAATAAACTATCAAACATCCATTTACTTGCATATACAGGTATACACCCACCAGTACACTTACTTCTACAGAATCGTACACATACTTACTCTCTTAAACAATCACTTATAGAAACATATACTTATTTATACAGGAACTCCTCCAATCTCTCGCTCTCACATATACTCACTTATATACATCAATACTCACATATACTAGTTTTAAACATATGTAGTTACTGATAAAGATACTATTGAGACAGTCCTGCACACATGCTGTCTTCAATACACAAACAAACAGTGGGTCATCCATTCATGCATCTATGTGGTAAGTAATACAGCCCACCAAAACATACACAGACTCATACTGATACTCAAAAAAACAACTAATAACCCATATAGACACTCATGTAGCTACTCACCAACCCATGCAGCCACTTATACACAAAGTGAGACAATGATACAGATATTTACATATTTAAACATTACTTGCTACTACATGTATTCACTAAGATATTCTTAAAAAGTCAGTTATACAATCAATTTTACAAAGAAAACATCGATTTATACACTTATTTACCCATTTATTCTTCCATCGACCTTTAGTTATACATATATAAAAAATATTTATTTTTCAGAAAGACACACATTCACTGGATGATGTCATCAGTGATGTCATTTGAGATGTCATCAGTGATGTCATGAGTGATGTCACTGACCATGTCATGAGTGATGTAATATATGATGTCATCAGCAGTGCATTGAGGGCGGGCGAGTTATAGTTAGCTGAACTAACTATAACGGAGGAATTTCAATGGTTTTGTATGAGAGAAATGTCCAGCTAACTATAACATGGGTGAAACCTATGGTTTTTTCAGTGAATTTCTAAGGTTTTTTAAATGCTAATTCATAACTATAACGTGGCTGAAACCTATGTTTTTTTCAGTGAATATATATATATTTATACACACACACACAACACACACACACACGCACACACACCCACACACACATACACACAGTAATGCCACATGGCCAGCAATGAAGGAAACATGAAGTACAAAGAGCCTGTTGGCTTATTCTGCCTGGAGCATCTTCCTGCTCAAGACAAATGTTTCAGGGCTACAGGGAAAGGATTACACAGATATACCCAAATTGAATCTTGGACCACATGCTCTTTTTACCCACTACCAGTAAATCAGCAATGTCAGGAATGAGAATAATATAAACTTTAAAAAGTCCTCATCTTCAAACAGTCCAAGGCAACCTCAATTACATCTCCTTAATACTTGATAAAGTTGCAGAAAAAAAGAAAAATGCAATATCAACCATGTCACACACACACACACGCGCAAAGACAAACAATGGTGTGCAAGCACATGAGGAAGAAGGGATATGACAACAAAGGAATACGTGTCCCTGTGGATCTAGACTCCAGGACCCACCCTGACCATAGCCACCAACAGGCATATGCAGACAAAAAAAAACATGATTTAAATTTTGCATTTAATACAAGCCCATCCACAGCCCCTTGACAAGATTAAAAAGCATTTAGCAAAAGGGATCGGAGAATGTGATGAAAACATTCCAAAATACACCCAATGCTTACTGCAGGGAAAACTAAGTCCCTAACACGAATACAATAGCAAAGTGAAATTATTAGGAAATCTGTACAAAATACACAAAAGTGAATATTGTTTGCAGACAAACAGAGAGTATTACAGTATCCTCACAGCCTCCCCCTTCCTGCTTGAATGAAAATATTTATTTTTCTTTAAAAAAATTACAGAAATGGTCCATTGGGGTAAAATGTCCACTCCGAAATGTAATTTTGAATTGATTTCCCAGTTGCTCGCATTTAAAGGTCTGCCATTCGTTTGCAGTTTTGTAGTTTTGCGCTCTAATGTTACTGGTGTGTTCGGGTACAAAATCTACCTGAAACCTGCCTTAAAGCAACTGCTGCTCATGTTGAGAAGTGGCAGCTTATGTTGGAAAGATGCCACTCGCATTTGTGCAGATCACGTTGTTTCCCTACATTTCCCGTTGCAATTTCTCCCTAAATAGGAGAACCATTACGCCACATCACGTAGTCGTGCATTCTCTGTAATTACGCATATATTTCACTGCACACAATTATCAATATTACACTAATTACTCCAGTGTATTTAAGGTTTTGTCCAGGACTAGAAATAATACCATAGTTTCCAATATGAACAGAGATGGGTACAATGTACAGTGTTGATTGTTGTTTTTCGAACTCTAAACTATGAGATCAAGCATAGAATACCACCATCAGGACGTTGTAAAAAGAATGAGGGAGAGCAGATAGGTCGGCATTTGTGAAAATTGTAATTTGACACCACCATTATATTTTGTTGCCTCACTCAGGAGGAATGTGTGCCACATAAACTGAGGGGTATATTCACAAGAACTACCGCAAGAGTAGCGTAACGCAACTTTCAACATCGCAGTCCATCGCGGGAAAATAACCCAGTGTCAACGTCAAATTTACAACATAGCGGTAGCATGGGATGGTCTGCCGAAACCGGGAACAATGTCCGCGATACCACCACCTCGAAGGAGACAAAAACACAAACCACAACACCGAAAAACCTACGATGGTCCCAAGCACGACGAGGAAACCAGCGCGAAGCAGCGCCAGGCCTGCAACACACACTTGGCAGGTGGGAAAAATCACCATAAAAGTTGAAAAAACACCCAAACTCAAACTGACCAACAACCAAGCACCTTGGAGGCAGCCGGAGCAGGAGCATAGGACGAGCGCAACCCCACAAGCACCCTGGACGACCAGCCCAGGACCTCGGGGACAGGGAAGGGCAAGTACAAGAAGAAGAGGAAGATGAAGTTCAGTCCACAGGCAAACAGGATCATAGTTACGGAGGTGATGGAACACCATCAACAACTGTTTGTCACCTCCAACATGTCCTTGGGCACCAAAAACAGAATATGGCTGGACATCGTGGACAAGGTTAATGCCGTTGGGGAGCACAAGAGGACAGTGGATTAGGTCGAGGCGATGGAATGACATCAAGCAGTGGACCAAGGAGAAACTCTCCGCCAACCAGAAGGCAGCAACGCAGACTGGAGGTGAGGGCCCAGCACCACAGCTCGAGCTGAAAGACATGGAGGAGCTGGTGTCGACAGTCATCAGTGTGGAGACTGTGGCCGGAGTCGGGGATTGGACACTGCTCGACAGGACACAACACAACAGCGTGAGTGACCATCAGGTACTGGGGGCACGGGTGGAGATGGGCACAATGGAACACATGCACAGTTAAGCAGAGCACGGTGCATACCCACAATGACTCTGGGTACTCGCCCAGACCTACAGACTGTCACAATGCACAATACCATGCTGTCTGAATGTCAACATGTACCATTCGGCTACATACATGTGGACACATCGTAATACACCATCTCCCCTTCACATCGCAGGGGCACCGTCAACACCTCCTGCAGAGCAGTCCCAGCCACTCTTCACTGATGACGAGGAGGACAACACCAGCATCGACACCCAAGCCATCCAAGACATCATGGACCTCATCCACAACTCACCTCCAGGATCAGGGCAGGCCAGCTGCAATGAGGAGACCCCACCCACTACCCAAAGCACCCAGCAGGAGGCACCCACAGCCCCGGGACCCCCCAAGACCCCCAGGAACAAGACATGGCCTTTCAAATCTGTGTGCTGCAGTGCCAGAGGGAGACAGCAGAGCAAGTGTGGTTGGGCTTTGGCAACATGGTCTCCAACAAGCCCTGACTGACATCGCTGAAGTCATGACGTGGAGATAAGAACACCTGTCCGCTCAGAGTGGCTCCAGTGATACCACCCGCGAGCCGCCACAGATGCGAGGCTCATGGAGGACATGGTGCGAATGAAGGCGGAAAGGAAGGCATCCACCGCTGAACATCAGCGGAATGTAGCTGGGATTTACCATGCCCTGCATATCCTCATCATGGCATTGCTACCACAAGGCATGGTGATGTTGAATGCTGCTGCCACCACACCACCCACATCTCCGCCCCCCTGGTGTGCTATGTGGCAGGCCTAACTACTCCGGCACCTGTGGTGTCAGTGCCACACAGTGCGGCAGACAGACCACCTCCGGCACCTGAGGTGTCAGTGCCACACAGTGCAACAGCCGGTACAGCAACACCCCCAGGTGGGGCAGGGCACATATCCGGGGACAAGGACGTGGATAGGCTTGTGATCAGAAGGGTTCAGTAGCATTCGTTTCTGTCACCTGTCCTGTTCCTGGTTGGTCCCACATGTGGCCTCGTTACCTTCCACTGACCCCCGATTCACTCTTATGCACTCTCCTTGGACAGCGACATGTACTGCCACATCCTGTTTGATGACCAATGACACAGCGACCAGACTGCGGACTGCACCCTCCTCTTCCACAGTACTTGTCTTCCACGGATGGACACTGGCTTGCCCTCCACGGGCCCATATAGTGTGGTGTATGCGGCAGTGCCGTACCGCTCCAGCTGCGGAAAAGCACTGGATGTGCAATAAACATCCAGTGATGCACTGCTGTGTCATGTCTTTCCTCATTCATGTATGTATGTGTGGATGAATGTAGGGACAGTGATTTCCCTTGCGTCAATGATGCATATCCTGTGGGATGGCAGTCATAGGGTGCAACATAGCAAATGGTGTCACCGGTCCCGTGGACACCACAACAGGGACACATGCAGCAGCCACTTTCTTTTCCAGACATGAACTGAACCACGCCCAGTGCGTACGAGTCATTTTCACACGCCCTGCCCTGTTTCGGCGTACAGCAGACCAGACCACTCTGCTCATGCTCCCAGGGGGGTCCTCATTGCTACCCATTGCAGATGTACTCACTGGTGGTGTGCAAGTCACTGGTCTAGTTGTCAGCATGTCACAGCCACTCCCTGGGGGCAGGTTAGCACGCACAACACACCCACCTGGCACAGGCATCACAGGCCATGTGACCCCGCAAATATAAGGGGCGGAAGACGGCACATACCCCACTGCCGGTGGTGACTGGATGACGGACCCGAGACCTTGAAGCCGGCACAGATCTACCACCACGTGGCGCGAAATGGGGTTGGACAAAATTTGTGGCAGTCGCTGCGTTGCGGCCTGCACAGGCACTCCGCCACAGGATGGTTACTGGGGTTGGACAGGGTTTGTGGCAGAAGCTGCATTGCGGCCTGCACAGGCACCCCCCAAGGGACGGTGACTTCGGGTGCACTGAGTCATTGGCACCTTGAGCTGCTGAGCGGGTGTGCAGCCTGTGATGATGGCCTGTCCTGGTGGCCTGGACTGCTCAGGATTTGTGTGCCTTGCTGGACCGCAGTGTAGGCCGCTCCAGCATCCTGCCCAGGCCTACCGCCACGTGGCCCCGCTTTCAGGGTCACAGAGTTAGTGGCACCCATTGGGCTGAGCGGCTGGGCAGGCTGCGATGTTGGCGGGTGCCCTGGTTCATACCATGCCATGGTATAATATAGTTCCAGCAACAGATGTGTTATCTGGTGGGGTGTGCATGGGTGTGCATGCTCTGATGGGTGGCGGGAGGGGCAGCTATGCCTCTGCCTGGGTGTGCATGGGCAGGCATGGTCCAATGGGTGGCGGGAGGTGCTGGGATGCCTCTGCCTGGGTGTGCTTGGGCGGGCGGGCAATGTTGTCTTCTGCAAGTGTGTGTACGGTGCCAGTCATGTCTCTGGACTATGTTTCAGATAATGGCTCTGTCTCAGTTGTGGAACCTGGTGTGCTGCTTTAGGTACTGGCAAGTGGTTGGAGACACACCGGTGGCAACAGGTGAGCTGTGTTGCCTGGGTGCAGAGGGTCGGTTTTCTCTCTCTCTCTCTCTATTCCCCTCTCTTCTTCTCTCTCTCTCTCCCCTTCTCTTCTTCTCTCTCTCTCCCCCTCTCTTCTTCTCTCTCTCTCCTTCGCTTTCTCTCTGTCCTTTGATGAACACAGGACAAAACTTCTCATCATGTTTTTTGCCTTACAGGCTGTGACCTACGGATTGTGTCGAGGGAAGCCGCCATGTGTCTTCATTTGTTTTCTGTGTTGCTTCAATAAAGTTTCATTGTTTGCTGCGATAGTGGATGTGTGTTAGTCATTTCTGTGCTGACACATGCATGTCACCAGTTGTGAGTGTGCGACAATAGGCAGATTATTTGGTACATGTTTAGGTGTAGCTGATGTTGCATGTCTTTGCCTGGATAGGACCCGGGGGGGGTCCTGGTGGTGGTGTCTGTGGGTGTTGTGGCCCTCTTTGGTGTCTGGGTTGCATGTTCAGTAGCACCATGGCATATGTTGCCCTTCCGATGATGCCCTGGGCTGGGCTCCCTACTGTGGTGCTGGTATGCCGTCCGACCTTACACCAGGTCAGAGCAGGTGTACATTTTCTGCTGCTAACACGCCTTATCGCGTGTTTTGTGTTCTTATCGCCGATCTGTCTGGTTGTTGTGAATGTTGAGGTGTGGTGTTGTTGCAGCTTTTTGCACGGGAACGCCTACTCTGCATCTCATTAGCGATAGTTGCGGGTGTCCTCTGTGGCGATGTTTTTTGAGGCTTCTATCATGGGAAAACTGGTGCTGTGGGCTGTTAGCACCTCATTGTGAATGGTGGGGTAAATTTCTCACGACTATGGCTGCGATATAGTGCAGTTAATTTGGCGATAACTCCTTGTGAATATTCCCCTAAGTAGGATGCGGTGGCAGATGGTAGCTTTTACCTAAAATCATTGTGCTGGGAAGCACAGTTCCATTTTCACCTTGCTCTTGATAGCTCTGCAAATCCAATAAAATAAATGGTGTAATTAGTTAAAAGTTTTCTGAGATCATTTGTAAACCGGAGCATGTTGTTTAGAGAAAAAATGGTAATTTAGGTAGCGTGGAAGCAAAGATTTGACACTGTGTTAATTAATTCCATCTGCTCCTATTTTTGCTGGCTTGCTTGTTCCTCCAAACATAAATGCATTCATTTTTGTAGCGTATAATGTACACGCATATTTATTTATGCAGACGTAATGTTCTCATTGTGGATATTCTGAAATACTCAATCCTTTTCTTCTATACCTTCTGTGCAGATATGCAAACCATTTCGTGCTTCAGGTTGCCAGTGTTCCAGGGTACTGTCTTAATTCTTCTTTTAGTGCCACAAAGTAACTCAGCAAGCCATTTTTGGGCGAACATCCAAAACTAGATGTGGCAACAATACAAGATATTTCAAATTAGTTGTGTAAAATAGAATTATTACTTGAATTTTAGCTGTGGATGTATAAAACCTACAGAAAGAAAGTAAAGTTAAGTCCACAAGAACTTGAGATATTGGTACATAAGATCACTAAGCACAAATCCTTGTTACTTGAAGTATGTGCCTGTACAGTCACCAATAGTCATATACGAGAATGCAGTTGAAATAAAGGGTGGACGTAGATCCTGCCACATAAGAAATACAACTCTTTATCTCTAAAGTGCATTACAATTCCTCACTTTTGGCATATGGGTCTCAAACAGCTCACTTGTCCCCATTCCCAAATATGCACAAATCCAACATGTCACTTACACTCATCACCCCCTGCACTGAAAACTGATACTCTAATTTTGACAACACGTACATTTCCTTTCAATATGCCGCATCTCCGGTGCATTACAGGTGACAGCTTCTGTAGAATAGCCCCTGCTGTGGTAGTGCCAGAGACAGTACTTTTAAGGGTACTCTGCCCTAACACCCAGCCATGCATGCCTCACTGCCATTAATGTTGCAACCACACTCTTGACAATGGTCTCCTTTGATTGTCGTAGCTCAACACACGGCCGTATCTAAAAAAAAATTATTCTCTACAGTTATATTGTACATAAATTGGGCTTAAATAGGCTCAACAAGGAATTTCCACCTTGGCAGATTCTGCATTGCCAGTCTTTCTAGCACCTACCCCAACTTAATTGCTGCTGATCTGCTAACATAGCCATGTGGCTGGCCTCTGATTGGTTACAAAACCTAGTAAATCAACACCCATATCAAACATTCAAAGTTCTTGTATCTCTGCCACTGCATAATTGTGAGGATAATGGGATAATGAAAACATCATTTTATGACACAGTAAGGGCGCCTGGGTTCAGCTTGTCCCACCAGGAGGAGGCGTAAAACATAGGCCTGTAGACTTAAACCAAAAAACACATTCATTTGTTCTATTTCATGGTAAGTACATGTAAATGATTCCTGTGGCTCACTGAATCCAGTCATATCCCAATTGCAGCCAATAATCTATTGGTTCTCAGGACCCAATACTCAATGGCATGACAATATATGTATGCAACATCGTTTTCCTGTTGATTCACTAAGAACATGGCTCTGTTTATGTTTAGTCTATTTATAACACTTACATGTTCCCATACCTTCGTTCTATTTGTGTTGTAATATATCCCTTCTTTGCATGTTTTTTAATTGACAGCTGCTGTGGCATTTCGTCTTCTGGTGTCTACACTATGACCTACCCAACAAATTACATCACAAGACATTCTGCAATCAGTAGTTTGTCCCTTTGCCATTCATCAGTAAGGTACATCGGCCACCATTGTGACCTAATACATATACTGCTATTTATTCCGATTTGCATCCCATTGACACCTATTCTCATTTCTAACAAACACAGAGGTGGTTCCTCGATAAGAGCTATGGGGACGCGCCCCTCTGAAATGCCTACACATTTACATAAAAACATATACAATAGATTAATTTATTTAGAAATACAATTGTATCTTTAAGTAAATTGATGTATTTAAGTCTGGGCTGGGCTGTCTGTTTCAGGCTGCCTACCACAGCTTGCTCTGAAACAGAAAACGGAAGCCAGACAGTAGATAAACTTTCTGAACAGTGAAGCACATAGCAGGGCTTTCTGTTTTAAAACCCATCATTGCCATTGTGGTCTAGGGTTGTATGCACTGTAGGCCAGTCCTGCACTTAGCGTCATGGTTTCATAGACTCCATCCATGCGGGATTTCAGATGTCCATCATCAATGGTGTAGATCTCACCATTTCGTCATATGTGAGAGTGGATGCAAGCACGCCTGATTCGGTGTCTTGTTCTCGGTAATGGTAAGTGTTTGCAAGCTAATGTTGTGTTATATATATTGTGCTGAGAACCCTCATCGTGGTAACCTCCCCCACTGTGACAGCCCACACCCTCGCAGCTCCTTTAGAAGTGGAGCTGCATCATTTGTTCCCCCGAGAAATGGATCCAAATATCCGAGTCAAGCCCAAAGCGAGAGATATGTACTTACTGTGGAACATGTGCTTACAAAGGCCAGTTCTCAGATATATGACTTTAAAACTTGCCCTGTCTTAATGTACCAAAGTTAACCATGATGCCAAAAACATGGATTGACTTGCAAACAATGAATGTTAAAAAAGTCAAGGGATTACATTTCAGTGATTTAGTTCCTCTTTTATTTCACACGCTTTACTTAATCATGCATTCCCCAAGAGTTAGCTATATTATAATGATGTTGTTCATCTGTATTTTTTTCTGTGCACACTTTGAGGCTTTGGCCTCAAAGGTGTTTATGGGGGGCTTTGATTGATTGTGCAGGTGCTAAGGCTGAAGCCAAAAAAGTACCTGTATGAGCACACAGAACATTGTTTATGTTTTCCATTTGCAACTTAAATTCTGTGGATATGTGTGTGAAGGGGGAGGATGTATGATGATACAACCATGGTTTTACAACGCATGCTTTTATAACACATTTTTTACAACGCAAAGTCTATTACAATGAATGTCTTTACAGCAAAATATATATAGAATGCATTAAAAGTGCCATAACAACGCAAAGCAATACTATGCATACTATTACAACGCAAAAATATATATATATATTTTTTTTGTAAAGTAGCTCCTGGTACGGGATGCAGGGAAAATAGGGGTTTTGGGTGTGTAAGTGTATAAAAATGTGTGTCGAAACTGTGCACATAAGTTTTAAAAATCATACTTATTTTTACAATTAATACTCAGGTATTAATTTTAATACTTGAGTATTTATCGAGTAATAAAAAATCAAAAAAAACTCAGAGATGCTGAAATTAGTTAATAAATAAAATATAATAAATACATTTACATATCGTGCAAAAACATAGATTAAAAGGAAAACTACCGAAATGAAAGAAAGCGGACCACCATTTTATGAGTTTGGCTCAAAGACAAGTCCTACAACAGTTTCCATGACAAGAAATACAGCCTCTAGCACACATAATGGAGGAGAAAACACTCACGATCCAAATAAACAGTCAATTACTTAAACGAAAATAATAATATAAAATTTCACATGAAATTAACAAGAAAAAACCCAGAAACAGAATGATTAATATTACGAAAATAATGGTGACACAAAAAAAGGTAAAAAAAGAAGTTGACCACCATTTTTAAATCAGTGGTCAACTGACTACCTGCGAGAGCACACAATTTTTATGCTGGCTCTCTCTCTCACAGAAACTCTCACTGTGACATGACATAACAACCTATGAAAACAAGTAAGTAAATAAAATAAATTGCTAGTAAATACCTAGCTTAAATTTTTTAAAGAACAAACCATACATTTTAAAAAATTTCATTAATTTGCAGTTTTTGGAGAACAGCTTAACAGATTTTAGTCAAAGGACCAAAATATTGTTTTTTAATTACTAAACTGGAAAGTAAGTCAAATAATTAAAAACAATATTTAATGGATTTCATAATGATGTTACTATTCGTTTCATAAATTTTTATAAAGAAATAATATGAAATGTTTAAATGAACCAGGCTCATATGAAAAAAAACATAGTGGTGGTGAATATTAATTTTTCCAGAATAGTATAATCTCAAAAACTTGTTTCATTTTAAGCCAAAGCATGAAATGTGCTGTTCCTCTTAATATTTAAATATATGTAAGATCTACCAAAGTGTGAGAATAAAAAGTAAAAAAATTGTGCTCAATGAAAAAGTGACTAAAAATAAAACTAAATGTTTTGATACGATTCACAATAAAGAGAAAATAGAAGTGTAACAACGAATCGTGGTAATTTTCGAAAAGCTGAATGTTATTGAATTTGCTTAAACAGGGGAATAGTTTAGTGATATAAATTAGAAAAAATATAAAGTGGTGCATGCGAAGAAATAAAATGTCAAACACCGAATGAAAACTATTTACATTTAAAACCTACTCAATTTGAAAAAAAATAAACTTTTTCTATTTTTAATAATCCATCATACACATAATATTGCACTCAAAATCTTTTAAGAATTGAAAAATCAAAAAAGCATCCAATTAGAATTAAACGATCTTGTATCACATATCTTTTTAAGGTAAGTAAATTTATAAGAAAACCTAATGAACATGTGCAATGTAAATAACAGTACAATGTTGGAATAAAACCTATTTTTATAGATGCCTAACTCTTTTTATATATTTCACAATGTATAGATAATGGAGCAAAGAGAAAACAGTGTTATATTAAATCAAGAACATTTCTGCAAGTGTTTGCAAAACTCATAATTCGATTTTTATTTTTCTATTTTTTGCTTACATAGATGCATAGTGATATACTTATATGACTTGTTTCACTAAAAAAATGCAATTATTTTTTCCTAAAATAGATATTTCTTAAAACATAACTAATTTTATGTATAAAATATATCTTACAACAGATATCAACAGTCAGTAAAGAGCTCAGACAAAATCCATAGTACACCAGCTTTGCAACACCTTCTAAAGAAAATTAACAGCATCTTCACTACCTCAAAAAATAATTCAAAAGGTAAGTTCTATTACAAAATGAAATGAAAAAATAAAGTGACCCCTTTTTCTCCAAAAAGACCAACATACCTAAAAGACAATAATAATAAAGCAAATAAATATCCTATTCTCTTCCAGCATAAAATAATCTAAATTGCAAAGACCAACTTGAAGACCAACAGACTCCATCTTCAAGCAAAGACAACCAACCCAAAAGGTAATATAAACTGAAACAAATTCACAAGTGTATATTTTTTTCAACAGGAACAATTCAAAGTATCATAATTTTTATAAAAAGATTAATTCTTACACTTTTTTCTTCACATTCTTTTCCTTTCAGATAATGTCAACGAATCAGACAGCCCATTATAGCACATCAAGCAGGGGGAAATGCCTTCTAAAGCATGCAGGGTACATTTATTGCACGGAGAGAATAACAGAACCAAGGGGACATTGGAGGTGTGTGCAATACTACTCGACCCATTGCACAGGCAGAGCGGTTATTCTGGCTGACTCTATTGTAAAAACCACAGAGCATAACCAGCATTACAGAGCATAACCACTCTGCCTCTGCAATGGAGATTGAGGTGAGAGAAACAATCAATGAAATGAGAGAAATTGCAAGCACCTCCAATGACTCCTCTGGTTCTATTTTGAGGGAGGTTGCCCAACATGTCCTAGTCTTGCTGCCAGCAGTATGCCCATCATACCCAATCTGAGACAAATTATACAACGCAAAAAACAGGCAAGTAACCCTCAAAGAGTTACACCACAAACCTTCTCTGATATTCTTATTCCTCCCGAACTCTCTGTTTCTATATCTAACAAACCGTTTTTACTGCATGACAACAAAAACCCTCCAAAACAAATTATTACCTTTAGCACACCCCGTAATCTAGAGAATAGTGATGTTTGGAGGATGGATGGGACGTTTAAAAGCACGCCCCATCCATTCACCCAAATATACACCATTCATGCTAAAATTAACAATACAATAGTCCCCTTAGTATACAGTTTGCTACCTGATAAACAAACCACAACTTACACTGAACTTTTAACAGTGTAAAAATCCAAAACATCAAACAAAAGCCCTAGGAAAATTATTATTGATTTTAAAATCACAATGATAAATGTTATTTCAAAAACGTACAGGGTTACCCAAATTCAAGGATATTTTTTCTACTTTTCCCAGGCATTTTGGCGTAAAATACAAAAAACATTCTTAGTTGTGGATTACGTATCAGTTAAACTGCAATTCAAACTAAAAAACTAAATGCACTTTGCTTTGTTCTTCCTGATATTGTAGACGAGTACTACACTGCAATTACTGAATCTGACTTTTACACCACAAATGAAGAAAAATTGGCAACCTTACTAAATTATTTAGAAGACACATGGATTGGGCATCTAAGCAGGTCGGGTCGCAGGAGGAAGCCACGTTTCCATGTGGAGTGGTGGAACTGCTACTCGAGCTGCTTAAAAGGAGAGGCAAAGACAAACAATGCCATAGAGGGATGGCACAACTCCTTCAACCACACAATTGGCAAAGCTCACCCCAACTTATATCATTTTTTGGAAACTTTGAGGAAGGAGCAAAGTTTCCAAGAAATGAGAAGGTCACAAGCATTAACAGGTAGTCTAAACCCACGAATTTCTAAAAAAATAAAGGAAATATCGGAAAGACTATTGGGTGCATTACAACAATTTTGGTTGTGTGTGGCTTCAGACTACCTGGAAAATGTTGCACACATTCTACATTACTAATAAAACCTACACTTTTACTTTTCTGTTTTGCCCTAAGTTATACATCTACTTATATTTGGCATTTTTCAAATCATTGTAAAAATAAATAAAGTCGGGTCACCTTACCTTAGATGTTTTCTTTTTGCATTTCTTTAATAATCAAATCAAAACAATGTTTTACATGATTGATTGATTTCCAAATTCCAATCCTCTTTCTTAAACCCCTTCGAAAAATCTTCTTTAAAATTATTCCATTTCCAAAACGAAAACCATTTCCAAAAATTGATACTCCTTTGCAAAAATCCATCCAAAAGAAAAAGGTTGATTACCAAAATGTCAATCAAAAAGTATTACTTGTCCTTCTCGAACATTTCTTAATTCCAATACATTCAAGATAACGATCCTACTCCAATCTTGAAAATATAATCCAAACCATCGAAATCCGCAAACGTAGAAAAGATTTCAAAAATCCAAAAAAGCATTGAACTCATGCTCGATGAAAAGTCTAATATCCATTCGGTATTCAAAAAATAAATCCATATGTTGAAAATCGATCTTCTTCTTTCACCGCTTTTAAATATCAAAATCTTTTTCCATTTTTCAAAAAAATTACATTATTTACAAATAGATATCCTTCCTAAATACTTCTTTACAAACCCTATGTTTTTTTAAGGTTAACACGTGACCCAACGTGGGCATACACTTCCAACAAGGTTATTGACATGATATTATGAAACAAACATAACACATTATTACTTCTAAAAGCCTCCCTCTGCTCTCCTTGCAAAAAATGTCCCTCATACCCTCACGCACTACTGATTTTAAGTTTTAAAAAGTTTCTTACCTGAGCGTAGGTCTTCTAAGCTTCCACTCTGTCCACAGCACTCCTCAAAATGGCTGCCTTGAAGTTTCACGATTACGCGTAAACTACATCTGGAGCTACAAAAAAAAACCAGACAATTAATTTTTAACTTATGTTTCACATTCTATTATTATTTAAGTCAAATATTTTCAAAATAAAGTTTTTCAATAAATTAGAAATATATTACGAAGGTATTTTATTTAATCATTTTATAATTAAAATAGAAATATAATTTTAAAAAATGTACACAGTTCTGCATTATTACTTATTTTTTTTACTATTATGTTTCAAAAGTACTAATACTTTATATAATATGTATTTATGTTTAAAAAAATATTCTTACCTTTTAGATGCTCCATTAGGCTTTTTTTCCCTTGCACGTTCCACTGTAAATGAACTTGAATAACATAGACGTGGCAATCTCCTTGACATCTATTGAAATAAAAGAAGGAGATTTGTTTCCATTCACTTCAGTGTTAAAGCGTGGGAAAATAATTCTATACTACTTATTTTAATAATTAATTCATATTTATAATTTTTATTAAAATAAAAAAGCAATTTTTTTTTACAAATTTCAATGCAAATAACATGTTTTAAAATGCATATGAATTAATAGTTAATTTTATTTCTGAATTGAAGTGCAGGATAGTTTTGAATTATTAATTTCTATTCTACCACCTAGGGGGTGCATCTGTAAGGTAAGTGCAGGATAGTGTAGGGGTAACAATTAGTATTCTAAATCCAGGGGGGTGCATCTGTAAGGTAAGTGCAGGATAGTGTAGGGGCAACAAATACAATTCTAACTCCAGGGTGGTGCATCTTTGGGGTAAGTACAGGATAATGTAGGAGTATTAATTACTATTCTAACTCCAGGGGGGTGCATATGTAGGGTAAGTGCAGGATAGTGTAGGGGTAACAATTACCATTCTAACTCCAGGGGGGTGCATATGTAGGGTAAGTGCAGGATAGGGTAGGGGTAACAAATACTATTCTAACTCCAGGGAGGTGCATATGTAGGGTTAATGCAGGATAGTGGAGGGCTAACAATTACTATTCTAACCCCAGGGGGTGCACCTGTAGGGTAAGTGCAGGAGTATTAATTTATATTCTAACTCCAGGGGGTGCATATGTAGGATAAGTGCAGGATAGTGTATGGGTAACAATTACTATTATTACTTCAGGGTGGTGCATCTTTGTGTTAAGTGGAGGATACTGTAGGAGTAATAATTACTATTCTAACTCCAGGGGGGTGCATATGTAGGGTAAGTGCAGGATAGTGTAGGGGTAAGAATTACTATTCTAACTCAAGTGGGGTACATATGTAGGGTAAGTGCAGGATAGTGTAGGGGTAACAATTACTATTCTATCTCTAGGGGGCTGTATCTGTAGGGTAAGTGCAGGCTAGTGTAGGAGTATTAATTACTATTCTATCGCCAGCGCGGTGCATCTGTAGGGTAAGTACAGGATAGTGTAGGAGTATTAATTACTATTCTAACTCCAGGGGGTGCATCTTTGGGGTAAGTGCAGGATAATGTAGGAGTATTAATTACTATTCTAACTCCTGTGTGGTGTATATGTAGGGTAAGTGCAGGATAGTGTAGGGGTAACAAGTACTATTCTAACTCCGGCGGTGCATCTTTAGGGCAAGTGCAGAATAGTGTAGGAGTATTAATTACTGTTCTATCTCCAGGGGGGTGCATCTTTGGGGTAAGTGCAGGATAGTTTAGGAGTATTAAATACTATTCTAACTCAATTATGGTGCTTCTGTAGTGTAAATGTAGGATAGTGTAGGAGTAATAATTAATATTCTATGTCCAGGGTAGTGCATATGTATAATAAGTGCTGAATAGTGTAGATGTAACAAATTTAAGAATATATAAAAAAATTAAAAACATTACAATAAATAACGTACCCAAACGTACATTGTGATAGCATGCGTTGTAATAGCATCTACGCTCTAATGGCATGTATTGTAATGGCATGCGTTGTAAAAGATCTTGCACTGTAAAAGATTCTTTGTAATGGTATTGGGTTGTAATACCTGCGTTGTGATGGATTTTTCCCAAAGGGGGAACACATATGTCAAAATATTTGCAAGGCAAAAGTAAGAGAAATTAAAGTGCTTACAGTTGAGGGAGTGCAGTGCATGTTGCGGCGGTGAAGTGACAAAGATGCGAGGATGCATTCAGGGGGAGTGAAAAGAGGATTCTGAAGATGAAAGAGAGGGTGGTGAAGATGTGCAGATGGACAAGATATGTAAAGAGAAAGAGGACGCATATCTAACATAAAGCACACATAACTGAAGGCCAAACGTTTGCACCTCATCCCTTTGAAATTAACCATCCACCCCTGAACAAACGTTGCTGTTTTGGCAATTTGATCATGTGAAGGGAATATGCCATATCCTTCTTCTACATTTAACTGCATCACCACAAGTTGTCAAGCCACCTAAACTGCCCTAAGTCACACAATCAGTCTTCTATCATTTTTCATTATTATTTTCTGCAGCTGTTTCATCAAAGGGCATATCTCTGCTGCCATCTCCAGTGACGGTTAATGAGGAGCTGTCATAATGGGGTCTGTCAGCACAGTATATATGCATAGCACTGCCAGGTAAGAACTATCCTTTCTCATGGGCACACACCAAGTACAAGGTCCTCTTATATGCCAAAGTTATGTCCCTTTTGTGTATACTGAAATGGCACCCTTGCCCTAAATTTAAAATACAATATGTCCTGTTGTTATCATTTCAACCTCTTAAATATTCCATCAATCATTTCCCTTACCTTTCAGCACCTGAGTAAAATAGACCTTCAATTCATGAGTGAAATAATGCATGCATACCAGAGCGAAAAAATACTGCTCATCAAAGCTGCATATTTGGGGCCTTCAAAACTGAAGATGAATATATTATTTTTATTTTTTTTGCTCGTATAGAATTGCACATCAAAGATCACCTTGCTGCCAGCCAGCAGTCTATCTTCAAGGGCACTCAGCTGTAATGCAAACTCTCTAGGCACCAGCAAAAAAGCTTCTGATGCTTTTCCTGGTAATGAAAATTTCAAATCTACCCTCAACCAACAGGTAAATCAGTTGCCTCCTCTAGTCGAGCCTTCTACCAAGATGAACCTCCTGTCTTCTTGCCATCTACTGAAAAGAGAAATTCCCAGGTGACACAAACTTCTCTATCACTGAATAGTCTTCAACCCACAACCTCCCAAGTATCAACCGTGAACATGCAGGACAACATACACGCTGGTGCAGGTGCCCAATCAAGTGGGTAAGGAAGTTGGCATGGGCAAATTCAGTCCTCTGTTCTATAAAGAGCAGACCTCTTTGTGAAAAATGATTAATTAAATGTGGGACTATGAGCAACATCTCCACGTACCTTGACAACCTGTCAACGATAAAAAAAGACAACCCTGGGTCTTGGAGAGCATTCACAAAATCCTTCTGAACCTCAAGCATTTACACCGGCAATATCCCTGGGTGCCAAGGGATGAAGATGCGTGGCAAAATAACCTGCTAATGCACACCAAATTGCCACGATCAAGCAGGGTCAAACATTCAGATGATTAAGACATGTGAATATCAATAACCACTTGCAGGCCTCAGCGCCCATCCCAACCAAATCACCTGCTTCCAGTGCTGAACTTGATCACCAACCCATTGTAGGCATGGCATTAAGTTGCCGAGGATACAGAGAATCCCCCCAACCCCGTGGGGGTGGAAGAAACCACCACTTCCTTGAATAATCCCCCACCCCTGTGGGGGTGGATAGGTACTACCACCCCCTTGTAGACTTCACCCAAACCTCATAGCTCCAGTCTCACAAAGCATACCATAAATTGTGAGCTCACCTACCCCAACACAGACCATGTGTGGAAAAACGCATTTTGTTTACAATTGTATGTAAAATCCTCCCACTAATTACACCTACTGTTAGACCTCACATCATTGGCATGGTTTTCTACATAACCTTTTGTATTCATTTCTGTTTTCTGAATTTGTATTTGATGGTTTAGGACTCTTCTCACTTTACAACTGCTAACCAATGCTAATATGCTTGTGTTCTCTCCTTTAAACATTGTAAAATAGGCTTACACCAATTGCCACATTTAATTTACTTATAAGTAACCTAGTAAATTGGTAACACATGGACCAAGGACCTGTTCATTAGATGCTACTAATGGGCATGCAACACTTATTGTGCCACCTACTTAAATAGCCCTTTCAAACCTGTCTCAGATTTGCCATTGCAGCCTGTCTGTGTAGTTTTAAACTGCCATTTTGACCTGTCAAAATAGACGTTTTTGTCAAGCCTAAATCTTAATTTTTTAATACATAGTTCCTAAACAGCCCATAGGGTGGGGTCATTGTATTCAAAAAGTTGGACATGTACTTTTACGTTTTGTATGTCATGGTAGGAAAACGCTCTCGCATTTTGTTTTCACTTTTGCAAGACCTCGCTCTCCCATAAGACAACATTGGGTTACCTTGTTTCATTTAATAAGTGACTATATTTGTTTTAGAGCATGTAGAATATGTCATGCTTGATGTCTGAGAATTGTAATTTAAATCCCACTTTAATGGTAAGGTTTGATTTTAACAAAGCGGTGGAAACACTGATCATTTCTCTAATGCGATTCCGATGGCCTGGAACAATCTGCCAATGCATCTGCGTAAGGAACCGAACCTCCTACCCTTCAGGAAGATGCTTAAAACCATGCTATTCCGGGAGGCGTGGGGCTTGTTCTAATAGCTTCTTGCCCCGTGATCAAACTAGTATGTGGTTGTGGACAAGCGCTTAGAGACCTCTGGGTGATAAGGCTCTTTATAAATCTAAATAAATAAATAAAATAAATAAGTAAATATGCTGAATTGGGATGAGTCCCTCGTGGACTTCGCTTTCTTTTGGCCTACAGCTTTGACAAACCAAATCCTGCCATGCTGAAGGAACAGGGGAGAGCACCTTGGCAGCTTCAATGAACTTAGTCCACATCCTACATCCACATGTAAATTGATACAGTAAATAATGAAATTGAGAAAAGAGGAGAAACTGATGAAACTAAAAAACTGTTGGATGTCATGAATGAACGCCTGAGAAAACATGAGGAAAAAATATAATTCAGAAAGGCACATAAGTTTGCACGTGATCAGGCAGATTATAGTAATGGCCAAATGTTTACCTTAGCCCGGAAATATAATGAGGTAAAAAGACAAGAGTACAGCAGAAAAGGCAAAGGGTCTATACCCCATCAAATAATATCTGCAAGTGCTAGGCCAAATGAGAATGAGAAACTTTTAAGTGTTGAAACAGTTTCTCTCACAAGTGAATCTAGTTTCGATACAGACTCCTCCAAGCAGCAAGTATTAACTAAATTGAATCTGGAACAAGAGATGGATTTTTTAGTGGAGGAGAGCCTACAAACGTTGAGACCAAGATAACAAAAGCAACAAACAGAAAAAGAAGGAACAAACGGAGACAAGAGCGAAGACGCTATTACAAACAAAAATCAAAAGAAGAAGAAAAAAAGCACTTGGCAGAACAAACGACAGTACAAAACAATTCCATCATTAATTTGTCTACAATTGTCCTAACAAAAGCGGAAGAACAATTGTTATCTCTGGGTTTAAATTATTGTTCTATTCAAAGTTTCAATTATGCTAGCACCCGTATAGATCTTTTCTGTTTCATTCGTAAATTAAAACTAATAAAATATTTCGCAATGAAAACAGCTAAGGATACTATTGAATCTGAAATGGGAAGTGATAGGAATACATTACTATCCTCAGATGTCTCTACCTTATTGACTATGCATGAACTTAATGAAGCGACAGGGTCCCAACCATCTGGACCGGATTCTGATTTAGCCACACAAGCGAAACTGAGTAAAATAATATGCATCAGAAAGGTGCTGGATTAAGCCCATTTAAAGCCAAATCTAGCTTAATGCCACTAATACCAAAAGACTCAGTGGATATTTTGCATGACTGTGTAATCAGTGATATCAAGAAGTTGTATCAACATACTAAAGGCAAAAAAAGAAAGAAAATCCAACACACCAAATGTGAATATGCTAACCTCATGAAAAAACTTGGTGACAACAATGAAATTGTGATCAAAAACTCCGACAAAGGAGGTAACTTGGTTATTTAGCCTAAAAAAGACTATATAATAGAGGCCAATGGACAATTAAGTGACAATAACTGCTATGAAAAAACCACCCAAAAGGAATATGCGAATGCTAAAGAGACTCTACACAAGCAGTTGGCACAATGGCATAGGGAAGAACCAATATCTTCTGAGGAATTCAAATTTATGAACGTTGAGTTTCCAATTCTCCCTACCTTGTACCTAATTCCCAAAGTCAACAAAGGAGTAAGTCCGGTACCAGGCAGATCAATCATATCTGCCATCAAAAGCATGGGGGAACAAGTGGGCAAATATATTGACTTTTTTAAAACAGGATATGGTCAAAGCCTTACCCAGCTATGTAAGAGATACCAGCGACTTTCTGGAAAAAAAAATCAAAGATTTAATATGGAATGCAGACATGCTTCTCATGAAACTAGATGTAGAGTCTCTTTATACTGCATCAATTAGGTACAGGGATTAGCTGCTGTGAAACACTTTTTAGACAAAAGAACTTGTGAATATCATGAGCACAACACGATTATTGTCAGTCTTTTTGAGTGGTATCTCAATAATAATTTCTTTTTGTTTGGGAAGGAGTTGTTTAAACAACTTAGAGGAGTGGCGATGGGATCCTTTTTCTCCCCCAGCTATGCTTGTTTACACGTAGGCTGGTGGGAGGAACAGATCCTGAAAACTGAGCACAAAACAATGGTCAACGAAAAAATAAGTTGTAATCTTAGGTATATAGATGACATTTTCATCTTATGGCAAGGAGATGAACAGGAGGCTTTTTGTTTTGTAGAACCCATAAACCAGAACTCCCTTATTCTGCATTTCACTTCACACATAAACAAACTGAAAATAGAATTTTTAGATGTGCAGATGTACATTAAAAATGAAAGGATGGAGACAACCCTACACAGAAAACCTACTGCCGGAAATGCAACGCTTCATGCAACTAGTATGCATTCGAGGCATTTAATATCCAGCATTCCGTATGGCAACATTTTGAAACTAAAACGTATTTGCAGTTCCACTATGGAATTTTCGATCTTTACCTTAATGACAAGTTTTTACGGGTAAAGGCACGAGGTTATACTGACAAAACATTATAACAAGTGAGTGACAAGGCCAAACTCAGACATAGAGAAAGCCTTTTTTAAACCCAAGGATTCCATTGAGTCTGGGGGAGAATCACAGGAGGCCATAGGTGAGACAACCACTATTAATACCTACATTTAGTAGTAAGGAAAGAAAAATGAAGGACATTGTAAGGAAAAACTGGCCTATTCTGATAACAAAAATGCTTTATAGGGAGCACCATCTTTGAGGTGAGAAAAAGAATTCTGGAACATGTCCGTGCTACAATCCATAAAGATTGCACTAATGCAATTGTAAGACATATGGAAAAACATCATGATGGCAATTGGGAGACATTGAAATACTGTGCCCTGGAACAAATCCCAGCATCGGAAAGAGTCGGAGATCGAACAAAAATCCTGCGACAGAAGGAATCAAAACAAAGAGTATTAAACTCTATGAATACCCCAAATCTTCTGAGACAAAAACTGTCAGAGGTATCACTAGAGAGTAGAAACTATTATACATTGTTTATTTTAGACACTAAAGTCTAGGCGAATACGTTGCCTCTGTATAAATTGTTTTAAACTCACTTACTGCACTTACAACAGAGCACTGTTAATGTTGGAACTTACATGTTTTTAATTGTCAATGAAATGTAGAACTACAACAACCACAATACACCTCACCATAAACAGGAAGTAACTGTGTGCCTATATAGACAAAAGAAATCTGTTTCAAGTGCTGCACATCCCGTGATCAAGCCTTGTGTAAAGGCGAAACGCGATGGGCAAGACAAGCTTCTGAAATAAAGCCGCTTTAAACTTCCAAGAAACACCGAGTGAGTGCATTTTTACAACAATCTGTGGATTGAGCTGTGATCATTTAATACCGGCTAGACTACACCGGAAAAAATGCACCGCGCCACACTGGAGCGCCAGCATCGAGAAGGGTCACACTGCAGGTGGAAATATATATATGTATATATATATATTTATGTTTTTAATAACAGTGCTATTATATAGATATAGGTTTATTCAGTGCCCAGTCTGACACACCAACAACACGATCTTGCTCACGGTAGGTGGCATTACTCCGAAAAAGACCTAGAGGAAGTACATGCTTTGATCAAAGACAAAATATCTAAAAAGGAGAAAAATGATTCAGATAAATTACGTAAAGAAATGGAAGATCGTCTAGAAAAATATGAAGACGATATCCAACAACGGAAACAGAAAATTTCTAAGAGATGAGGTTGACTACAAAAATGGCCAAATATTAACCTTTGCCAGAAGATTCGACGCCCTGAAAAGTAACTATGCCAAAAAACAACCACAAATTGAATCAGGAAGCAAATCCGATGTAAGTAAGTAATTCAATGTATTCTGAGAACAGCAAAAAAGGCAAATGAAATGCTTTACAAATTATTTTGTGTTGTAAAAGATGAATTGTAACTGTAATTTTTTGTCTTCTACAGATGCTAATTTTATATATTTATATTTTTAAAATGTATTATTTTGAAGGTAAGTATAAGTAACTGTTAAAAATGATTGATGGGATGTACTTCTACAGAGCTGAAGTAAGAGAACATGGATAGAGTACATAAGTATGTAAAGATGGTTTGTATATTTGAAACACATTTGAAGAAAGTAAAAAAAATATATACTGAGTGTGTCTGTATTCTTTGCATTTTACTACAAAACATCTACTACTTTGGAACTGGTAAAGTGAATAGATATATTGTATTTTTTTTAGTACTGCATTTTATTCTAATAGCCTTAGTTTTTTCCTATAGTGATAAGGAGTGACTGGTTTGAAAATGTAAGAAAATGTTATAACTAAAAATTCATATAAGCAATTTTATTGATATAATCCTATAAAGTAGTTGATAATGGTATTATGTAATAGGAAAAACGATAAAATAAAGTGTTTATGTTTTTCTACAAGGAACAAAAACATAAATAAATTCACTATAGAAGAACAGAACTATATAGAAGACAGTTTCAAAATTTCTAACACTGTCATAGAGGAGCTAAATAAACCTTTCAAGGGTAGTGAGAATGAAGATGAAAATATTGCTGCAGATATCAGCTGCGATTTTTTAGATGAAACATTGAATGATGATTTTGTGCAAGCATTAGAGGACATTGAGTTTCATGATATGACTTTTGAAATTGATAATCAAGAAAATGAAATATCAGATGAAATCATGTTAGAAGCTCTATTAAATTATGACATTTTACAAGAATAAATTTATGATTAAAAATTAAAAATGTTTTGAGAGACTCTTCTTGCAGAATTGTAATCATTCAGCTAGTATCCAAGCACTCATGGTGCAAAGTGGGCCTTAGGGCATGTACTGCTTCAAACCTCCATAGATGATGTATCTATGCACCAGCAAACTTGTGTTTTATGGCTTTTATTTCCAGGTCTATATCCTTTGACTTCCAACAAAGTCTCTGTGATTGCTGATTCCGTATTGTACTGAGCTATTCAGCAGAATGTCCTTATCTATGCACTGTGCTAAAAATGAACCTATTTTAAATTCAGTCAGGCACTTTCCTTGCAGAACTGTAATTATCCAGTCAGTACCCAAATATTCATGGGTATAGTAGGCCTTAGACCGTGGACTGATTTAAACCTGTATAGACTATGCATGCAGTCTTCTATGTACCTAAAAACTAGTCCTTTATATATTGCATTCCCCAGTCTGTATTATTAGACTTTCAGCAATCACTCTCACTGTACAGTTTCAGTATTGTAGTGAGCCATCCAGCAGTATTTCATTATGTATGTACTGTGGTAAAACTGAAGCTGTTATACATTGAGGAAGGGATTTTCTTTTCAGAACTGTAATTATCCACTCAGAATCTAACGGCCACATGCATCAACGTTTTTTTCATTCGCAAACGGTGCGATTCGGAAAAATCGGCCGTTTGCGAATGCAAAATCCGTTTTTGGGATGCATGAAACTGTTGTGCATAATTCGCTATTTTTAGCATTTCTAATAATTGCGAATGCATTTAAGGAATCGCATTTGTGCGATTCCTTAAATGCAATGCATCATTTTTTTAGAAATAGCGAATTTGAAAATTGGAAGTGCAAATTAACACGAGGTTGACCCTCGTGTTAATTTGCGAAAATTGTTAAAAAAGCAAAAAAATGCATTTTTAAAACTTACATGTTACAGACACACATGTCCATAGGACATGTGTGTGTGAAACAACCACTTAAAAATACATTTCAGGGGTGCAGGGGGGGGTCCTTTGGACCCCCCCCTGCACCCATGGAATGCATGAAGATTGTGAAAATTGTAAATTGCGAATACGCAATTTCCATTGATTCCTATGGCCCTTTTGGGCCATAGGAATCAATGGGAAATGCGAATTACCAAATTAGAAGTCGCATAATATTAGCGATTCGGTAAAAAATGTGAATTTTACCGAATCGCTAATATTATTAGAAATTAATCATGCATCCCGTTTTGCGAATTCTAAATTGCGTTTCGCTATTTTTCGCAATTTAGCATTCGCAAACGACCGGGATGATGCATGTGGGGGTAAGTATTCATAATTTAAAATAGGTTTAGGTCATAGACTGCTTCAAACGCCTATAGACTTTACATGCAGTATTTTATGCACTGGTATGCTTGTATTTTATTCCTTCAATTTCCCAGTCTGTATCCTTACACTTCCAGCAAACACTATCACACTACTGTTTCAGTATTGTACTGAGCTATATAGCAATATATGCTTGTCTATACACTGTACAAAAAGTGAAGCAGTTATACATTCAGCTCTACACTCTCCTTGGAGAAGTGTATTCATTCTGCCACTACCCAGTTAGTCATGCAGCAAAGTAGGCCTAAGGGTATGGACTGCTTCAAACACCTATATATAGTAAATGCACTTTTCTAAACACCTGCAAACTTGGCTTTTAAACTTTGAATTGCCTAGTTTGTATCCTGACACTTCCTGCAAACATTCTGTTACTGCTATTTTAGTATTGTAGTGAATCATACAGCAGTATGTTCTTATGTATGCACTGTTCTAAAAGTGAAGGTGCTATATATTCAGCTACACAATTTCCTTGTTGAATTGTAAGCATTCAGTCGGTTCCCAAGTACTCATGCACCAAAATAGGCCTTAGGGCATGGACTGCTTCAAATCCCTATAGACTATGCATCCAATGCTCTATACACCGGCAAACTTGCCTTTTATACTTTCAATTCCCCAGTCTGTATCGTTACATTTTCACCAAACAGTCTCACACTACTGTTTCAGTGTTATAGTGAACCATACAGCAGTATGTGCTTATCTATACACTGTTCTAAAAGTAAAGCTGCTATATATTCAGCCAGACACTCTCCTTGTAGAATTGTAATCATGCAGGGCCTCATTTATGAGGCCACTTGCGCCATCGGAACGTCACTTTTTGTGATGTTCCATGGCACAGCTGACTGCGTGATATTCATCAGGCAGCACTAAGTCACGTTTTTTGGCGTACTGCTGCCTGATAAATATCAGCCCCTTTAACGCAGTGTTCTGCGTTAAAGGGGCATGTAATGTGTGCTGCTGGGGCTTTCCCGGCAACACCTAAAACCTTTTGACACTGCCCCAGATTTAAGAGAAATTGTAAATCTGAGGCAGTGCCAAAAGCTGACGCCTCCCCTGGGGAGGCGTAAGGAAGGCGCAACAGGGAAAAATATTTTTACTTTTCCTCGCTTTTCCGTTTTCTAAGTGTGCTGCATTTTGCAGCACACTTAGAAAAAGGAAAAGTCTCTTGTGATTATTTTTGTACAGAAAGGTTTCCCTTCCTGTACAAAAATAATAATAAAATGATCATCCAGGCAACTCAGGCACCCTTGCATTATTGTGCAAAGGTGCCTGCGTTGGTGCAGGTAGACCATTGTGTGCCGGCGTAGGGGAAAATGAGAGGAATGTGCAGTATGTTATAGATACAGCACATTCCTCTCTTTTCCTTTTGCCAGAGATATGCTAGTTATTGTGCACTGTGACATCACCACCATGGATGCACCGTATTTACAATATGGTGCACTATGGGGTAAAAACGGCACAGATATGTGTTGTATCTGTGCTGTGAAGAGGGCGCATTGCTTGACTTGCGTAGGAAGCACAATGCAGCTCCAGCAATGCTCTTTAGCCCTATGGTCATAATGCTGTGTCAATCCTTACACCTGCTTCAAGCAGGTGGAGGGTTTTGACGCAGCATAAGCACAAAAGTGACTGAATGAAATCTTATATAGGAGGCGTTCCTGCACTAGAACACCCTCCCCTGCGCAGGAAAGACTCCTTCTGGCACAGGGCTTTACAATGTGATGCACCTTCAATATGCATCTCATTGTAAATACCACACACCATGGCACATCTTTTGCACCACTACTGCATCACAAAAGTGACGCAACAGATGTGTAAAAGAGGCACAAGGGGGTTGTAAATCCACCCCTAACACATACCAATTCATCCAGGCAGTTTCACCAGCAGTGCAAATTGAAGCATAGACTTGTAACATATGTATGTGCATATGTTACATTCAAGAGTTTTGGAGGTACTACAGTATACTATAGGTAAACACCTTATAGATTTATGCTGTAGCACTTCCTTATAGTTCTGCACTTTCACATTCACCATACACTACTAATGTATTCATTCATTCATTTATGAACTACACATTCATACTGACAAACTTTGACACACTAACATAGAAATATAGTTCTTTTTTTGACCAGTGAAGGTAGTTCTGAAAATAACTGTTTTTTTGTCTTTTTTGTTTTGTATTTTTTTTGTATTTTTTTAACAAGTTTTTCGTTTTTTTTGTTTGTTTTTTAAACCAAAAAAATTGAACTTTTTAAACAAAAAAAACTGTGGAACAGGAACAAAAAAGTAAAACAAAAAATTATTTTTTAGAGCAACGTTGCTCTTCTTGCCTCTTTACAATTAGGTCAACAGATTGCTCACCATAGCAAAGTAACTCTTTTCAGTATTTGCAATGAATAGTGAGTTCTGAAAACTGTGGCACAATTATGGGATGTGGACTGCTTGGAGGAGGTGGTGGTGCAGTTGAGGTGCTAGCCACTGCAGGTGGAAGATTGTCTTGCAAGCTTCGAGTTGCCATCCTTGCATAGTTGTTAGGATGCAAGTTTTTTACATTGCGATCCATGCTCGCAGTACCGAATGGAGCTCTTACGCTGCATTTACGGTGCGCTTACGATGCGAGTACGTATGACTTACCACCGCGATTTGCGTAATTGCTTTTCAAAGTAATATAGGCTTATTAAAAGTTAAAAAAAATATTTTCATGATTATCCCAGATAATGTCTACCTTTAAAATTTACATTAAATACATAAATATATTGTTTTAAACATCATAAAACTTTCATGGGGTACGCGTACGGGGGGCCATACAAGCATACATGCCGTCACGCGAAAGCGATGATGCGCCGAGTAACGTCAAAACGTAATCGTGACGTATGCGTGCGTACGCGCTGAGTACGATTTACCGTACGCGTACGGTGCAATCACCGTATGCGTACGGTGCGATTATCCCAAAAAAAACTATGAAAAAGGAATTATATAGAATTTTATTTTAATATATTGAAAAAAACAATTATTAATAAAAAAATATTTTTTAATTTAGTTTTGTTATTATTTTACATTAAGATATGAAATATTAATAAAAAATAAAAAATATATAAATATTTATAATAAAAATGTAGAAAATGTGTATAAAAAGAAAGAAACATAATAATTAATACATTTAACAATTATCATTTACAACACCTTTGAAATTCACAGAAAAAAACATAGGTTTCACACACGTTATAGTTAGGAATTAGCATTTAAAAAACCTTAGAAATTCACTGAAAAAACATAGGTTTCATACATGTTATAGTTAGCAGGACATTTCACTCATACAAAACCATTGATATTCCTCCGTTATAGTTAGTTCAGCTAACTATAAAACGAGCGCCCGCAATGCACTGCTGATGGCGTCACATATTACATCACTCATGACATGGTCAGTGACATCTCAAATGACATCATTCATCAGTGATGTCATTTGAGATGTCATCAGTGATGTCATGAGTGATGTCACTGACCATGTTATGAGTGATGTAATATGTGACGTCATCAGCAGTGCATTGCGGGCGCGCGAGTTATAGTTAGCTGAACTAACTATAACGGGGGAATTTCAATGGTTTTGTATGAGTGAAATGTCCCGCTAACTATAACATGAATGAAACCTATGGTTTTTTCAGTGAATATATATATATATTTATATATATATATATATATATATATATATATATATATATATATTCACTGAAAAAACATAGGTTTTAGGGGCGTTATAGTTAGCTGGGCATTTCATTCGTACAAAACCATTGAAATTCCACCGTTATAGTTAGTTCAGTTAATTCCCCAACTTCAACCGCGCAACATTGTGTTTGTACAAATGTCACCTCAGGTCAAGCCCCCTTCCTTCACCACAGTGCCCCCAGGGGGCTAATTACCAAGGAAGCGCACTTTGATTTCTTTTTATTGGCAGGATCCGCGCACCCTGCGTAGTTTTTGCCGTTTAATTCTTTTTTTTATTGTGGGGCCTTGGGGGTCCTTGTGGGACCCCCGGAGCAGGCCTAGGGGGTCAGGGTGATTCTACCCTGCCCCCTTTTTGTGTTTTGCATGTTTTTCCTTTTGTTTTCTTGTGCCTCATTTCTCACAAGATGGCTGCTAACACTTCCTGGTTTGGAGTGTTGACAGCCAATTAGCATACAGCTCGTGCTCCGCAGGGTGCGCTTAGGGTACACGGATCATCTGCGGCCATAGATATATATGTGATTTTACATTTGATTTTCTCAGGAACTACTGAACGGATTTACACCAAAAGGCACGAATCTGAACCAAGGGCTGCCTTTTTGCCAACTTTGATGTAATTCCATTCAGCAGTTCGGCTGCAGCTGCGACTAAAGGTTCCTATGGAAAATTGCATGGGGAAAACACGTTTTGGGACCCCCCTTTTTTCAGGGACCCTGCTTGACGAATCACCCTGAGACTTTCAGGATAGGAGCGGACCGGCGTTGCCCAAAGGTTTTGAACATTTCGCAAAGATTCGTCAACCGGCTCCAAAGGTATTGGGAATAGAATGTTGTGGATTTCCTATGGAAAATAGGTCCTAACTATAACTACCTATTGGCGACCGCCAGTAGGCGTATCAAAAGACAAGTAAATGCTCTATCAGGGAAAATATGCTGGCAATAAAATATTTATTTTGAGTTATGCGTTTCGACTGCAAAGCAGTCTTGGTCACACATTGAAAATGTTGCCGACCTCACATTGAAATAGAGTTGAAAAAACAAAGAAAGTGGACACCTTCAAATATTGAAGTTGCTTTTGCCATACTAATGTGGCAGACATTTTGTAGTGTACCTGAAGTCCTTGTTACAGCTCAAAAAAATCACGTTCTAGGTAACCCTGGGCAAAGCACTACGCTACGCTCGCGTAGTTTTAGAAGTTTGCGCAACTTTGCACTACGCGAGCTGCACGTAGCACAGTGCAAACATGCGTAGCGTAGTGTAGCGGTCATTTTTTGCTTGCTCGCGGTCCTCAACGTTGAGTTGGCGACCTCGAGCAAGCGAAATTTCAACCTTGCAAGACTTTTTCCTTGTTCGCGATCAGCAACATCAAATTGCCAATCGCGAGCATGGAAAATAAACCTCCCGGTGAGATTCTCAACGCGGGGAGGTCAGGTTTCTCATTGCGAGTGAACGCGCATGCTCACGTCTGCTCGCGATGAGAAACTACCAGTCCGCATTGAGAAAGCTGCAGCTCGAGTAAAAATCTACTCGAGCGGCAGAAAAGTACAGCTCACACTGTGCAAGATGCCGTTTTCAATGATTGCACGGTCCCGGATGCTTGTCCGCACTGAGCAATCATTGAAAACGACATCTTGCACAGTGCGAACATGCTTCTACGCAGTTCGCGTGGTGCTACGCGTAGCTCGTGTAGTGCGAAGTGCACTTTGCGTAGCTACGCATAGCGCTACTTCGCAAACTATGCCCACCCCCAGTTCTAGGTATTCATGTAATTGCCTAGTGGCTTATATGTACATAAGTTTCCAATGCAGATATTTATTGTATACCACTGATGTGTATTGTGGCTTATGCAATCATATTTGCATTTTTCCATTTTCAGATATTTTCAAAATAATTATTGCAACAGGATTACTGGAGCGGTCCAGTATTCCTATTGTCAGTGTATGTGCCAAGTGGCTCAATTTCATGAACATAGTTCACAACTCTGATTTGTCACGTGATTATCTGTGTCATTTCCTCTAGAAAATAATATTCACATAGGACCCCATTAGGATGGCGGGCGATCGCCCCCGCCAGCATGGCGGTAGCCATCTCCGGGCCAGCGGAGCGATCCGCCTGCCATCCTTGCAGCAAAGACCCCCGCCTTATTTCTATGACTGGGGGTCCGCGGCGGATGGAAAGACCATCCGCTGCTTTCCGCCTAGTCGACAAGTCAACCGGGCGTAAGAGGGTTCAATATGGTCGTGGTGTCTGTTAGACAGCGCGAGCCATATTACGATGTGGGCGGGAACATGCCTATCCGTGGCGGCATTGCCACCATGGAAAGGCATGAAGGGTGCATGCGGGGTCCCGTTGTGGGCCCCCAGGGACTCTTGGGTGTGCACATGGGGGTACCATAGACCCCCCTGCATTTCAATGTACATCGTGGCAGGTCACGCGCGATGCCTGTCATGTTGTGCATTGAAAGGCACAACCTGCCATTGGGCATTGCGGTATGCACCCACCAGTATGGCGGGCGCATTGCAATTGTGAGTGTGGGACCACCGCACCCTCACTGGCTGGCCCCCTTTCCCGGGGGTATGGCCTGTGGACAAAGTCCGCCCGCCATACTAATGACCCTCATAGTGTTCAAATCACATGTTAGGTAATAAAAGTGGGAAAAAATAAATGATTGGTTTATACTTGTTTCGTTCTTCTTCCTGAGTTTGTAAGGCCTGTGTTTACCAATTTACTATTATACAACCGTGATACAGAACGCTCTACAATTGTAAGGCTCATGTCTGATAAACAATAAAATTTAAGTTCAAATACAAACAAACACAATAGTCTCATCTGTGCTGTGCCCTTCACCATGGCATTGTGATATTGAAGAAAAGGGTAGGGACCTACGTTCACATCCCCAACCCAGACTAGGCCCTTCCTTTCCTCCTGTAATAAAACAAAGAAAAATAAATAATGTATGTTTAAAACTATCAATTTAAGTTTCATTACATAGGAATTTACTGGATTTCAGTACAAACAGATCAAGATAATATACATAGATGTAATTACTGCATCTTTTGAAGCAGGATAGACATAGGGGGCAGATCTCTTTCCTTAGTCTTCATGTGGGTGTATTCCCAACTCCTCGTGTAAGGTGTGCCCCCCGGGTTCTTAGTCTGTAGGTCCAGAATGTATCTGGATTCCTTTTTCTTCAGTTGGAGGATCCTGTTGCCCCTCCCCGACACTCTGGTCCATTTGCTCTATAACAAGGTAGCCCAAAAGCGCCCTATTAGACAGATGGTACTCTTTGAAATGTCATGCTATCGGGTAATGTGCATCTTTGTTATTGATTGCTCTCATATGTTCAGGTATCCTCTTTTCTGCCATCAGTGTGGTGCTACCCACATATCTTAAGATGCATGGGCACTCCAGGACATAAATAACAAATGTGGAGCTGCATGTTAAAAATTGAGTGATAGTCTTCGTGTTTCTGGGTGTCTCAAATGTCTTCTACATATAAGTATTTTGATACGCCTTGCAATGTCCACAAGGAAAGATTCCTTTGAGGTTATGTTGTGTCGAGGGCTGTCTCAATCAGACCGCCATCTCCCAAGGACATAGATTTACATTAAAAAAATAATGCAGGGGAGGCCCAGGTACTGCCTCCTCTCATGGCTCATCATGTAACCCTGGGAACGACCACCTCCCCGGGGAAATCATTAATAGAAATGTGGGGTATGCTAGACCCCCACATCCCAGGGGTCCAACACCTCCCCGTGGCTTAAATCATATATCTGCAAGGGGCATATTACAATAATGGAGGCAGGCCTTGGGGCTCCCCCCGTGAAGACGGGTATGCCCTGGAGACCATCAGCCGGCTCCTGCAATGTCCTGGGATACCCACACCCGTGTTTGCTATGTCTCGACAAGCCATAGCAAACACTACTCCAGCATTAAAAATGCTCTTGCTTGCTGAAAGCGGAGAAAAATTGCTTTTGCACAGTGAGAGAGCTGCATGGAAGCATCTCCCTCTGTCCAAAATCAATGCTGGCTCCCTCAGAATGCGGAGAGCCGGCAGGGACCACAGGGGCCTCGAGGCTCCCTCCTGTTGCCCCCAACAGATTATGTCAGTTAGAGTCTAAGTGGCTGTATGGGTGGGTGAGTGGGCACATGAGTCGCTGTATGGCCTAATTGATTGGTTGCCTGAGTACCTCAATGGGTGAATGAATGCCTGTGTGGTTGGGTGAGGGCTGTGTGACTGCCTTCATGGATGAATGAGTTTGTGAGTCAGTGGTTGCATGGGTTTGTGAGTGCATCTGTGATAGACTGTATGGGTGACTGGGTTTGTGTATAGCTTTGCTGGTGAGGGAATAGATGTGTCAGTGGTATATGGGTGAGTACCTACATATGTGGAAGGCAGTATGGGTGAGTGTTCAAGTATATGAGTTACTGTATTTGTGGTGAGTGATTGTGAGAGTGGCTGTATGAGTTAGTATTAACGGTGGGAGTAGTGGGCGTAGTGGGCGTAGTGGGGCTTCGCGAAGCTTAGCCCCACTACGCGCCACCCGCCTCCCTCCCGCCCTCCCTAAATAATTAAATAAAATTTTAGAAATGATTGAAAACCACTTTTAATCATTTCTAAAATTTAATTTAAGTATTTAGGGACGGCGGGAGGGAGGCGGGTGGCAGGCAACTTCGCTACGCCCGCGGGGTGGCGTAGTGTTGCCTGCTACGCCTACTTCGCAAATGGCGAAGTAGGCAACACTACACCCACTCCGTGGGCGTAGCGAAGTACTACGACCAGGGTTAGTTAGTATGTGCTTTTGTCACTGACAGTATAGATGTGTGAGTATGTGTTAGTATCTGTATGAATAAGTTAGTGGGTGTGTGTATAGCTGTGTATCTGAGTAAGTGGCTGTGTGATTAACTCTATGGATAAGTGAGTAGGTGTGTGAGTAGCTCTATGGGTGACTGACAGTCTATGAGTGCCTGTATGGGTATATGAGTGGATTTGTGTGTGTGTGCAGACCTATGAATTTTTTAGACTAAGTACTGGTATGGGTGTGTCAGTGGTTTTGACAATAGTAGTCTGGCAGTTAAAGTGAGTGTAGGAAAGGTTATATTTGGATGTTAGTGGGTGCATCAAAGATGCTGTGGATGATGTAATCAGTGATGTCATTTGAGATGTTATCAGTGGTGTCACTGATCATTTCATGATATATGTAATATGTGAGACTGTAAGCAGCGCATTGCGGGGGCACAAGTTATAGTTAGCTCAGCTAACTATAAGTGCTGAAGTTCTCTGGTGTTGTACAAGTGAAATGTCAGCCTACCTATATCGTCCCTGTAACCTTTGGTTTGTTCATTGATCAATTTATACATTTTTTAAAGTCTATTTGCTAACTGAAACGTCCCTGTAACCTTTGTTTTTTCAATGAGTTTCTAAGGATTTTTAATGCTAATTCCTAACTATAATATCCTTGTAACCTTTGATTTTTTTCAGTGAATGTCTAATGTTTTCTCAAATTCTATTTCTTAAATGTAACGTTCATTTTTTTAAAGTAAGCATGTAAGATTTTCATATTTTCTTTCTGCAATTGGATATTGCATAACATATTTATTTTATATACCACTCATTTTTTTGGTTTATTATGTGTATATCAGAAAGTATATTAATAACTGATTTTTGTTTTAAGAAATTTTTCAGTTAGCACAACAATATTGCATTTACTGTGGAGAATCTGTGATCAGCAAATCTATTTCACATACTGAAAAATACACTTAAAACATGTTTTAAATCTGAGCCACCCATGAGGCCATTTTCTTGTGAAATTATTTTTGGGGAAAATGTATTAAATCCACGACGATGTTGCAATGATAGGCAATCACGTTGCAAAATTGCAAAACAAAAGCAGACATTTAACCACCACAACCAGATTTTAAAATGTTAACTTAAAAAAATAATTATAACTATTATCAAAACACACATTACTAACATCATCACTGCATTAAAAACATATTTGTACACATATATTTATAGTAACTTTAAAAAAAAACAGTGTTTGAACCCTACTTCCTGTTTTTCAATTACACCGAGAGTCGCGATGACTCCGGTTACCACAACTATTGTGCCTTTTTTTGGGGGTGCAAAACACATATTTGCACACATTTTACAGTATTTTAGAGACTTAGGTTTTATTACAGCACTGTAGATTGTGTGGAAGGGGCAGGAAGGAAAACCAAGCTAAGAGAAACAGCAAAGAGCAAGCGGAGACTATACATTTTAGGCTGATCACACCATACAACAGACAACAAGCGAACATAAGAGGAATCTTAGCAAAATACTGGTATCTCATTAGGAGAGATTTGAGAAAGGACTAAACCACTGTCATTTTTTTATTTCATGGAGATGACTGAAGCATTGATTGATTTTGTTTATAAAGATGTGTGCCCAGGCTTTGCGAATGGCTTGGTAGTAGTTTTTGATTGCAGCTTTTTAGGTAGTGTTTGCCGTAGTCCAGTGGAGCTGTTTAGGCAGCTAAACAGGAGATTGGCTTTGGTTTCACTCCCATGGGCGTCTCCTACCTAGCCAGACATGAGGTTCCGTGATTTTCGACTTCGCTTCGTAGTCATCCGCCATTTTGTGACAGCCGCCATTTTGTGTTGCCCTCACTCAGGCGACACAGCTAACCTAGTGTTTTTGTCTTTCCAGCTGCTCGTCTCTCCTGTTAAAAAGTAACCCTTTGTCCTTGTTTAAGAAACCGGTGTCAGAGACTGGCCGAGTTAGTTAATCCATGTCTAGACTGATTGATCCTTGTCTTAGTTTTCTGTTTGGGTCCCACCATTGTTCCTTTATCTTATCTTGTTTAACTGGCCTTCACTATTCTCTCCGTGTATTCTCTTGTTACACAACTGTCCTTTGGGGCTCGCAAATACGTCCAGCCACCTGCAAATTGAATTACATGCACTAGCATTGATTAACTTGAGGGGAATGGAGAACACGGGGTCTGAAAGAAGGGCGTATACAAGATACTCGATAGCTTGTTTTCAAACTTTTCTCATTTGTCAGTTTTGTATGTTTTGGGAGTGGGTATTGTAAATATGTACGGTATAAAAGATTGTGTGCCACGGAATGAAGTGGCAGTCTCCTAAGAATCTACTTTCTGTAACTTCTTGGATAACTGTGATTAGCTGCAGCTAATAAACCTGATTTTCTACGCCTAACGGAGTGTCTTTTGTCTCTGTCTGATAAGGCAGGTGTACCCGGAGATATCAGGCGTGCTCTGCGCCGCTAGGCCCATAAGTCCCGGTTCTCCAATTGGCGTCCCAACGTGGGGCGACTTCAGAGGTAGCGGTTCAGCCCGAAGATCGTGAGGAGCCTCGCAAGAAAATTCTGGAGGATTCGCGAACCACGTCGAGCGACCCCTGTATGTCGAAAGTGGACCGAAGGTCTTTTTCAGTGCAGCTACTCCTTTCCGACGGCTGCAGACGACTGCTGCCCTGACTGTCGCCCTGCCTTGGCCCTCTGGTGATGGTTGGTATCGCGAGACGTTAGACGGACACCTGTTGGCGTAAGAAAATACTTAGTTAAGTATACGTGGGTAGCTCCCACTCTTTTTTTTTTTTTTTATTCGACAAATGCATTAGTTGAAGCCGAGGGGTAAGTACGTTTGTGCTGTAAGTAATTGCCTTAAACCCCTTGAAGTTTGAGAAATAGTCCAGTTTGTTACGAAATGCCTGGACTTAGTAAGTTTAAGAAGTTTTGCTGTTCTGCTTGAAATAGGGATTCCCAGCTAGAGGACTCTTGTCCAATTCCTCTGGTTGGAACTCCCACTTACGAGCTCTATTCAAACCATGGTCTTGGTCCTATTATTTTTAATGACACAGGGATTCGATATACAAAGAAAGATGGTGTTCTGCAGTGGCCACAAAATGGTAGCTTTGAGCCTGACATACTAGATAATTTAGAAGCAATTTTATTTAAGCGAAAAGCCCGGCCGGCAATGTTTGACTCTTTCCGTCTCTGGCGTAAGGAAGCCAAACATAAAGAAATTAAACAAGCAAAGAAAGATAAGAAAGCACAGGATACGACGATCCTACAGGCTGCTCAACAATTTACAAATAATGAAATTGATCAAATGACTGATATTTCAGAATGGCAGCATCGCATGGCAATAGATAGATGTTATCCGGTGTTGCCTCCCCCCAGAAAGAGTAAAGATCTTGACGAAGATCCTTTAATGTCTCATCTGTTGCGATTACCTCCGCCTTATGTATTAGGTGCTAATGCACCTCCATTACAACCTGTTGTTCAGCAACCCGTTGTCATACCAGTTATTCCGGTTCCTCCACAATTGCCTCTTTCAGTAATTCCACCCCCACATCCTTTGCCACCGACTTCTGTACCTCAGTCTCCTTCACCGTCAGTTTCTTTTACTACTGACAGTTCTTCTCCTGCTGTGCTCAACACGATGTCTCCAGTTTTACTGTCTGATTCTCCTACAGCTCGTCAACGATTAGTTGATACCGTTTCCGGTCTTCTGTTGCCATTCTTTGGGTCTCTTAATTTGACTCCTGCTTCATCCCGAAGACAATCCCGTAGTCAAATTCCGTATACTGACGAACGAATTAAGTTAGACTCTCTCGCTCACAATTGGATCATGAGTGGTCCACTCTATAATGTGCATGATATCTTGTATACTTTTATTCAGTGGAACGCGCCCAAGCAGAGATATGTTTTTAATGTTATGTGTAATACTTTGATTAAAGGATGGGGTGATATGGATTTGGATTTACCTCCTCAGGGTTTGTTTGATATACAGGCTAATTTCGATAAAGGTCTTATTGTGGGTTCCAATGTCGAGGATGCTGTTCGAACACTTATCACTTTTAGGCCTTCCTTTTTCTCTCAAGCTTTCTCTTGAACCGGATCCTGCGGTAAGGCATAAAGTGAAACATTATCCTATGCGAGAAGTTCCTCCAATATGGAGAGAGGCGGTTCCACAGGCAGGCAATGTTCCAAGTGTCCCTGCTCATTTTCACCGTTTATGGGTACATGTTCCTTGGAAAAGATCTGAAGTTCTAGTGCTTAAACAGTCTCTACCGGACCCTTGTAAGAATCCTGCTGGGTAATACAAAGAATTGTCCCAGACTGTTGATGTGTGCGTTATGAATTTGGCAGATATTGATTTGCTGATGGGAAATGTAGTCCCTCAAGCATTATGGGCTCGGATTCGTAAGGAGAATAGCAATCAAGCTTTGGGTGGTAATTGGGCTGCTTTAACTGCTGCAGCTGCCCGACAAGTAGGTGGTGCTAAACCCGATGATTTGATTACTGAATTGCCTGGTAGAATAATAGCTTTAATGAAAACGATGATGCCTGCCCTCCGAGTTAATTGGGATAAGTTAGCTGTGTGTAAACAGAAGAAAGATGAGTGTCTCAGAATTCTTTACTCGTTTCGAGGAAACGTTCATCGACCACAGTGGTCAGGATATGAGTACGGAGGGTGGACGGCGATTATTTGTGGATAAATTTGTATTTAATTTACTTCCCGAATTATCGCATAAATTGAAAGATTCCGAGAGTGCGCGGGCTGTTTCTTCGTCTGCCCAGATATTAGCTACTGCTCAGTATTACGAGAATAGGGATAAGGAAGAAAAGGATAAAGTAGAGAAAAAGACTAAAGAATTGTAGACGAAAGTTCTTTTGCAACAAGCCTATCCCTCTCGTTCTGCTCAGCGTCAATTGCAACAGCCTCCACAGTTTCAGAGATTGTTACAGAGACCTGCACCTTTTGTTCCGCGATCTATGTTGGGTCCTAATCAATGTGCCTATTGTAAAGAGGAAGGTCATTTCAAGAATAGTTGTCCGGTTTTATTGCAGCGTAATGGTGGTCTGTCAGGGCCACGAGGCCGTGGTGGCTTTCAGTCAGCACCTAGGGGTGGAGGGCGAGGTGCGCCATCTCAAGGACAGCATTCCTTACCCCCTCAGAATACTATGAATTATTTTGATCAGTAGAATTCTCAGTCTGCACAATACTACAATGACGATTATTGTATTGAGAACAAAAATTCTGATTTTTCCACTAGCTAGGACAGCCGTAGACAAAGCAAGGGAGTGGTATCAGTTCCAGTGGATCAGAATGGGCCTTATGTTAACGTTGTTACATTGGGTGTCTCAGAGCCGCTTCTTTTTGATACTGGTGCAAAGAGAAGTTCTATTATTCACTCCAAACTCCCTGGGGCACCTTTGTCTGGCTTAACGAATGTTTCCGTAGGATTCTCTGGCGCCCCAGTTAGCAACCCAGTTTCATGTCCTTTGTCCATTTCTATTGGTCCTTATGATTTGGAAGCCCCGCTAATCTTAACGACTGGTTGCGGTGAGGATTTGTTGGGTTTGGATTTATTGAAACGTCTACATGCAACGTTGTATTGTTCCCCCTCTGGTGTACATCTCACGCTGGGTGACAAATTGGTTTCCCCTATGTATTTGTCTACAGATCAATTACCACTTGAAATGCGTTCACTTCCTGCTACGCTTTGGGCCATGGGTCCGAATGATGTTGGTTTGCTCAGAATTCCACCTTACGTGATCACTGTCAAGCCAGATGTTCAGTTGCCACGTATTCCTCAATACAAGATTTCTAGTGATGGAGAAAGAGCTCTGTTGGCTATTGTGTATGATTAGTTAAGAAAGGTGTTGTTGAAGAAACGAGAGGAAATGTTTGCAACAGTCCTGTTTTGCCTGTTCTTAAAGGTACTGATCCTTCGAAGCCACCTGTGTATCGCTTTGTGATTGATCTTCGAGAGGTCAACAAAATTGTTGTCCCTCAGTTTCCTGTTCTCCTAGATATTAATGCTTTGCTCACAATGATACCTGCTTCGGCTGCTTGGTTCTCAGTTATCGATCTCAAGACTGCTTTCTTTAGCATTCCTATTGCTGAGGAAAGTAGAGATCTCTTCGGTTTCTCTCTCGGAGGCCGAAGCTTTATATTCAAGCGTGCACCTCAAGGCTATTGTGAGAGTCCCTCCATTTATAGCCAAGCTTTGAAATCCCAATTGGATGCTTTCTCTTTGCCTCCCGGTGCTACTCTTATTCAGTATGTGGATGATTTGTTAGTGGCTGCTGATTCAGAAGATGTCTGTAAAGATGCGACTGTTTTGCTTTTGCGTCATTTGTCTGATTTACATCATAAGGTGTCCCCTTCTAAGTTACAATATCGCCGCCAAGAGGTTACCTATTTAGGTCATCTCTTGTCGAAGGAGGAAAGGGGATTGACTCCAGAACGTATTCATGCAATCTCACGAATGTCTGTACCATCCACGCAAAAGGAAGTGCGCGCCTCTTTGGGCATTACCTCTTATTGCAGACAGTGGATCCCAAATTTTTCTCTATTGGCTCAACCTCTGTTGGCACTTACTCTGAAAGACACACCCCAACCTCTTCCTTGGACTGACGAATGTCAGAAGAGTTTTTCTGATTTACATACTGCTTTGTGTTCTGCTCCTGTGTTGGGTACTCCGGATTATAGTAAGCCTTTTACACTCTATGTGCATAATCGAGAAGGTTGTGCATTATCAGTTTTAACACAAAAATTTGGACACAAACAAATGCCATGTGCCTATTTTTCGGCTACTTTGGATCCAGTAGCCAAGGCATTGCCTAGTTGTCTCAGGGCAACAGCAGCAGCGGCGATTTCTATTCGTCAATCTGCTGGATTGGTATTAGATCACACTTTTGTTGTTATGGTACCACATGCAGTAGATACTCTTTTGAACAGAACGAAAACGCAACATCTCACGAGTGCTCGTTTGTCTGGGTATGAGTTGACGCTTTTAGCAAGCCACATACACATCAAACGATGCAATGTTTTGAATCCAGCAACGTTGTTACCTACTCCAGAAGAGGAGGGTACACAAGATCAGCATGATTGTTTTCTCCGAACGGAGGAGGAAACTAAAGGCAGAATAGATGTAAAAGATACACCGCTCGTGGATCCGGATGGGATCCTATGGGTAGATGGGTCGTGTTTTAAGCTTCCTAATGGTGATACGACTGCAGCTTATGCTGTTACCACTTTGCATACAGTAGTAGAAACTGCATGTATTACACACAATTCAGCACAAGCAGCTGAGTTGATTGCACTGACGAGAGCATGTGTGTTAGCAAAAGAAAAGAGAGTGACTGTTTACACTGATAGCCAATACACCTTTGGCGTGGCTCATCGTTTCGGTCGCTTGTGGAAGGAAAGAGGATTCTTTACTTCTCATGGGACTAAAATACAGCAAGGTCAGTTAGTTACTGACCTTCTTGAATCACTTGCCTTGCCTACCCAAATAGCGATTGTGAAGTGCAACACACATAAAAGGATCACTGATGATGTGGGTCATGGGAATGCATTTGCAGACAAAGTAGCGAAAAGAAACAGCGAGGAACGTTAAGAGCCATATGTATGTTGCAGGACCTGCAAACTGGGTCAGAGAAGGAGGTATGTGTGAGGACACAGTGGAAAGTGTGAAAATGATTCAAGCAAAAGTGACTGAGAAGGAATTAAGCAAGTGGAGAGAAAGTATGGGAATGTTGGATGAGACAGGATGTTGGACGGAATTGTCGGAACACCAACGATGGTTGTTACCCGATGCCTACGTACTACCTGTAGTTACTATGGCGCATGGTCCAGCTCATATCAGTGTGAAAGGAATATGTAAGCTTCTGGCTCCAGTATGGCAGAATGAAGGTATTCCTAAATGTGCGGAAAATGTGGTGAAGCATTGTATTGTTTGTTTAATGCACAATCCAGGAAAGGGAACTCCAACTCCGGCAGGTCATTTTTCTCCCCCTACGTATCCTTTTGAGGTTTTACAAATAGATTACATTCATATGGAACGTTCCAACAACCTCAAGTATGTCCTTGTGGTGGTTTGTGCCTTTTCCAGATGGATAGAGGCTTACCCCCTTAAGGATAATACTGCCTTGTTTACTGCTAAAGTCCTCTTGAAATAATTTTTCCCAAGTTTCGGTTTGCCACGCATTGTCTGGAGTGACCATGGAAGTGAATTTGTGGGTCAAATTATGCAGAAGGTGTGCGCGGGTCTTGGAATTAGACAGAAATTTCATGCGGCAAACCATCCTCAGTCAGCGGGTTTGGTAGAGTGCTATAATGTCACTCTTAAGCTCAAATTAGCGAAGTTCAGGCAAGCACAGGCCTCGCTTGGCCTGACGCTTTACCTTTGGCACTTCTCTTGACGAGAACAACTGTGCATTCTCGTTTAGGACTTAGTCCTCATGAGGTCATTTTCGGACGCCCAGCCAATGTTTGGGGAGTCCCTCGCCCAAAGAAATACTCCGACATTCCATATACATTGTTGGTTGACTACTTGCATGACCTCACCACGAAATTACGTGTTATTCATCAACAGGTCCAAAACGCTTTACCGGACGCTTCCTCAGATCCAGGTCATTCCATCCGACCTGGCGACTATGTCTGCCTCAAGAATTTCCAGAGGAAAAAGCATCTGGAACCTCGCTGAGGGCCGCCGCGACAAATGCTTTTGACAACACGTACAGCTGTTAAAGTCGTTGGGAAGAAGAACTGGGTCCACGGCGTGCACTGTAAGAGGGTACCTTGCCTTTGCCTTATGATGAGTGGGTCCAGGAAGGCGTTGGGGATAGTGAATGTGAAAAAGTACCCCGATTTGTACCTTTTAGTAGTGCACGCCTGGACTGGACAAATTCTGAGAAAGAAGATGACGACGTGCTGCAAGAAGCTGTACCTCCACATTTAAGATTGGACACTACCAACCCAGAGACTCTGTTCCAGGACCAAACGATATCTGGCAAGACACGGTACAACCTAAGACCTAGGTTGTCAAAAGACAATTGAACTGTGTTTTATTTTCCTTTCATAACTTTTTTTTTAAAAAGACATTTCCTTACCACTATCCATCAAGTTGCAGGGTCACGGTAGGAGTCTTAGACTGTGACCTGAATAGTGACTAGGTCAACAGGACTTGCAGTGTCATAGGACGGCTAATAATCACACCTAAGTGTTCTAGGAAGATTACCGTGAGCAACGCCTTTAGAGAAATGGATACTGAGATGTAAGGGAATGATGTTATGATTGTAAAAAGAAACAAGTACAAGAAATTGTTGTTTAGTCAATGTGGCGTAGCATTATGTATTTTAGTGTGTTCATGTAGTTTATTAGCTTGTGTGGGATGGGTTATCCACACTATGCAGCAAGCACCTGTTCCAACTTCTGTTCCTTTGCTCTCTTCTTCTACTAACACTCCGCATAAGTTCTACACACTCCCAGACCATGAACAAGTTGGGAGACCAGAATATTTCAACAATTCATTTATCCAGTTATTACATCAGCATCAACCGGTAGTTAACACTACTGATTGTTGGGACTGTGGGCTTATGCCCCATAATGCTGAGAAAGGGATGCCATATTTAGTTCTCCCGTTTTCATATGAAGGTTCTGCTTGGGCTTATTTGGCTATGTTTTCCAATGCATACCAGAACCAACTTCAATATCCTCCTGGAGATATATATACTGGTGGGTCAGACTATAGTCATAGTCCTTTGATAAAGGGAATAGTGACTATGGCTAAAATTGCCGACATTAGTAAGATTCCCGTTGACGAGAAACGAGCATATGATGGTTGAAATGTGACTCGCTACATTACTAGCCTCACTGACAGGGCTAGAGAAAGAAGATCCTTACCAATTTGGACTGTACCTCATAAAGGTATCCTGTGTTTGCAAGTAAATGGTCAGAATAATAAGAATAAATAGGAAAAGAGTGTTTGTTCTCATACCTATGTCTATTCTCCCTTGATTTCTTCTCCGTTAGTACCATCTCAAGGTACATATTTTGTTTGTCATGATAGAGCCTATACATGGCTTCCCGCCTATTTTTCAGGAACATGTTATATAGCTTTTCTTCTTCCCCCTACATACACTGCTCCTTCAGGACATCACAAAAAAAGATATGGTAGAGGGGTTATTGATCCTGGAGACACAACTGAACAAGAGGGAGGAGACTTTATTAAATGGTTTCTTCCCTTTTGGGGCCCAATGCTCAATAGCAGAAATATTAGACAGTTGGTTCGTGTTGTAGAGGCTACGATAAATGTAACTTCTGGAGCCTTGAGTAACTTGACGGCTGAACTTCAGGTGGATCGCCTCATGACTTTGCAAAACCGAATGGTTTTGGACATTGTCGTTGCTGATAGAGGAGGAGTTTGAAAACTAATTGGGTCTAGTTGTTCATTTACATTCCTGATAATGCCCCTACAGTATACCAAGCCATTTCTAAGTTACATGTGATTTCCGAGTCTATTCATCAGGACTCAGGAGATTGGTCTGTGATGGGATGGTTTTGGGGACTACTGTCCACGTGGGGATGGAAAGTGTTAACTTTCCTTGGAATGATTTTAGCCATCATTTTCTCTTGTTGCCTCTGTTTGCAATGTGGTCCCGCTATTTGTGGTCTTTGTGCCACCTTGTGTGTTCCAAAACCTGTGTCACAGCAAACAGAAAATATTAAGATGGTGTTGCAGCAACAGCTCAATGACCTCATGACCATTGACATTGACTCAGACTAGCGTGAGTCCTTTTGTGTTTTGCCTGAGTAATGGCAAAAGGAGGGCCTGAGGTTCCGTGATTTTCGACTTCGCTTCGTAGTCAGCCGCCATGTTTTTGGCTTTCCAGCTGCTCGTCTCTCCTGTTAAAAAGTAACCCTTTGTCCTTGTTTAAGAAACTGGTGTCAGGGACTGGCCGAGTTAGTTAATCCATGTCTAGACTGATTGATCCTTGTCTTAGTTTTCTGTTTGGGTCCCACCATTCTTCCTTTATCTTCTCTTGTTTAACTAGCCTTCACTATTCTCTCCGTGTATTCTCTTGTTACACAACTGTCCTTTGGGGCTCGCAAATACGTCCTGCCACCTGCAAATTGAATTACATGCACTAGCATTGATTAACTTGAGGGGAGGGGAGAACACGGGGTCTGAAAGAAGGGCATATACAAGATACTCGATAGCTTGTTTTCAAACTTTTCTCATTTGTCAGTTTTGTATGTTTTGGGAGTGGGTATTGTAAATATGTACGGTATAAAAGATTGTGTGCCACGGAATGAAGTGGCAGTCTCCTAAGAATCTACTTTCTGTAACTTCTTGGATAACTGTGCTTAGCTACGGCTAATAAACCTGATTTTCTACGCCTAACAGAGTGTCTTGTGTCTCTGTCTGATAAGGCAGGTGAACCCAGAGATATCAGGCGTGCCCTGCGCCGCTAGGCCCATAAGGCCCGGTTCTCCAGACATTGGACATGTTTTTGCTCGTCTCTCCGCTGTGTTTCTCCCTGCCTCCTCCATCCTTGTTCCTGTGGCTGCCTCCCTCTCCCAGACTTGCATGGCTGGACTACTCCTTTGTTCTCCTTCCCCTGCTTGCCCCTCGACCTCCCCTTAGTCTCCTTTTGGACTTTCCCCCTTTGCCTTCCAATGGCCCATTTTTGTTTGTCTTTGTTATGTTGTGCCCTAACAAACACATGTTATTGTTTAATCACTGTTTTTCTCCTATGTCATACTTGCTACTGTAACTTTTGTAACTTGTAATTCGCTGATCCTCATGTAAAGCACTCTGATACCTCCGGGTCTAGCCAGCGCTGATTTAAAACTTTTCAAATAAATAAATAAATAAATAAATACCCGATTTTGGGCAAAGTGGCACCACGCAGTCCATTAATTACATTCAGTAAGGCGAAATCGATTAAACAAACCTTAGTTAGTAACACCATCAAGGACACAAAATCACAAACACAAACAAGATGGCTGAATAAGAAGGAAGGACTTATGAAATGCACTAAGTGTAAAGCTTCCCTTTATGGCAAGAATACAGAGACATACAAATCAGGTTTTTAAAGCATCGTAAAAAAGATAAAAAGAAGATTCACATGTAAAAAGGAAAACGCAATTTATGTACGACAATGCCCATGCAGTCTTTGCTACGTGGGCAGCATCATTCTGGAAGTACACAAACGCATTTTTCAACACCTGCGTGGATTAAAGCTACCAAGTGGCTCGACATTTTGAAACATTCAACAAGAAAAACATGAAAGGTCTGACATATTTGGGCATAGATGCAGTAAAGCCACGCTCCAGGGGAGAGAATATAGAGAAAAAAACAAGAAAGTTAGAATAGAGATACATTATAGAGCTCGATACTAAAAGTCCAGGAGGCCTCAATGTCGGAGCAAATCCCCATACTCATCTATAACTTGTGTAAAATGAATTTATACAGCAAATAATTTCCTGTTTCCTTCAAAGCTGATTTTAATGATGTTAAATATCACAGAGCACGAACTACAGCACTTTACTTTTGACTGGGGAGTATCAAAAGTAACTATGGTCGTACTGTATACATTATGCCCACTTGAGCTGAACTAGACAATTGCGCAGAGGAATTCTGCATTGAATGATGTTGCTGATTTTTCGCTGCATCCCCACTTCTGTTAAATTTGTATACTAATTTAATACAACAGTATTGTAATGCAGAAGATTATTGTCTGGTGAATAGAGCACTGCAAAAATGAGCATAATCTATATACTAATGTAGCATGCAAACAACGTGATGTATTCTTTCAGATGAATGTGCTTTACAGTGAATTGCAAATTACGGCACATTTTTCAACATATACATGAATTTAGGTAAGCAATAATATTTTTTTAGAAGTATAAAAATACAAATTTTGTTGATGAATTTAAAAACTACCAGTCTTTCTTCACTATTAGTCAACACAGAGTACTACTCGTAATGGGAAGCATGGACAAAAGACTGCTTGTAATGCCGCCTCATTATTTGTGAGCAAAGCTGTGTTCAGCCGAAACTCGTTCAATGGTGGTCAGCAAATAACACATCAAAATATCCACACGTGATGTCCTTGCTCTCTGGGGAGAGGTATGATTAGTTACGGACCAGCACCCATGAGGTCCGTTCAAGATGATGCACCCTTCGATTTGGAGACAAAGCGGCAGTATGTGTTATATATATATATATATATATATATATATATATTACCTACTGGCGGTCGCCAGTAGGTATATATAGTTAGGATTTTTTCTCTATGGGATTTTTGAAAATTCTATGTCTAATACCTTTGGCGTTTGTGGACGGAATTGGCTGAAATTTTCAGGAAAATGGCACATTTTGTTTCTGAGCAGCCCCTGAAAATTGGGGGGGGGTTCGTCCAGGGGGGTCGAGAAAAAAGGGGGGTCCCAAAACGTGTTTTTAACATTGAGTTTTCCATAGGGCGGTTGGCCTCACTTTTAGCCCGAACGACTGAATGGATTTGCACGAAACTTGGCAAAATTGTAGGGACTGGTAGCCCGATGTGCCTTTTGTAGGTCTCAATATATGTGCTACAGTGGATTTTGAGAAATTAACGTTTAAAAAAAGATATATATCTGTAACAGCGGACCGGGCAGCGCTCCAGTACGCGTACTTTTCGCGCAACGGAGCTTTGTGAAGCGAAGCTGATTGGTTCTCCGGCGTCTGTAAACATTCCAAACAGTCCGTAGCGGCCGCCATCTTGTCTCTCGGTAGGATCGAGAGACAAGAGGAGGCCAAAGCGAAGGGGCAAATGACCATAAGGGGGCATAGTAGATCCTCGCTGACCCCCTAGGTTTGATGTGGAGGTTTTAAAAGGGCCCCGCGGGGCAAAAAAAAATAATAATAATAATAATCGAACAGCTGAATGGATTTGCACGAAACTTGGTAAAATATTAGGGACTGGTAGCCCGATGTGCCTTTGCTAGGTCTCAATATATGTGCTCCAGTGGATTTTGAGAAATTAACGTTCAAAAAAAGATATATATCTGTAACAGCGCTCCGCTTTGCGTAACGGAGGTTTGCGAAGCTGATTGGTCATTCTATCACTGGGCTATAGTTGGGCTACATCTGGCTGATATTTGGGCTACATTTGTTTTTTTTGTCTCTGGCGGCCATCTTTGGGCTACATTGGGCTACATTGGGCTTCATTGGGCTTCATTTTCAAAGTTAATTTTCGTAAAAACCACTGGAGCATATATCTTGAGACATAGCAAAGGCACATCGGGCTACCAGTCCCTACAATTTTGCCAAGTTTCGTGGAAATCCATTCAGCCGTTCGAGCTAAAAGTGAGTCCAACCGCCCTATGGAAATGAAGGAAATGAATGGGTAATTTGTAATTAGCAAATAGCTCATCGCAAACTAGGAATGGTAAAGAATCGCTATTTATTCCTTAAAGTTCGCTATTTAGGAAATGCAAAAAACTTTGATGATACATATGGCGGTTCATCTCTAACAAGATAAGAAGCATAGGGATAGATTTATGATGACTGGCGCATCACCAGGGATGTGTTAGTCATTCTGTGCCGCTGTTCCGTCACCTATGGTGTGCTGCATTTACAATGCGGCGCATCATGGGGCAAAAACAGCACAGATGCGTGATGTATCTGTGCCGTAAAGGTGGCGCATTGCTGGAGTTGTATCGCAAGTGTGATGAAGCTCCAGCAAGGGTCGGGGGTGCCCCTGTCGCAGGGTTTCTGTTCTCACACAGAACTGTGGACAGAGGATTGGAACCTCGGCGAATTAGGGTGCCCCAAAACTCACCTTAGTAATCAAAAACCCCTTAGCAAGCTAGGTACAGTGTCACATTGGATATAACAAACTCTCAATGTTTAGACAATCCAGAATATGAACTTATAGTACCTCAGGATACGTGGAACTCATGAACAGTCGGTCGTTATATATTTCTTAGAAACCAGAACATGGAGTTAAGAAGAACACATGTGTATTTGAAATGTTGAAATTACTAATGCCGTCTTCTCAGGCGTAGTATCTTAGATAATACAAGTACACATATTATCAGTAGCAAAATTACCAGCATAGTTACTAGTACATAAAAAGCGAATGGTGACAGTATGTTAACATGCTGTAAATGAATAAGAGTTAGCAACACTTATAAGCAGCCACGGGCCGTGGAGGGAGTTACGGTGGGGCAGGGAGGCGGGGAGGGGGAGGGGCAGGGCGGAGAGGGCTCCACCCTGCCCCCCCCCCTCCCCGCCTCCCTGCCCCACCGTAACTCCCTCCACGGCCCGCGGCTGCTTATATCTCACCCTCCCTAATACACATATTATATTATTTGCTAAGAAGGTCTGTTTGTGTTGATTTAGGGCGTGCCCATACTTTAGTGTCTTAGATTTGAAGGAATCACATCAGCATACACCAGCTCTCTCTTCATGTGAACCGCATCAACTGTTGTGTATGTGTGTTCGGCAAAGCAATATAAAACCCGCCTCATGCCCAGAATTGGCAGAAGCTGCACTTATGTTATGAGTATGAAGTCGTGGAGATCAGACCTCATAACAATTCTGTATCGTGTTGTTCTTGAAACTTCAGCACTCGCTGTACAGATATAGTTTAACAAGCAAAGCAGATAGTAGAGCAATAACATATTATTCTCATGTAAACCACGATGAACTACTAGGTTGAAAGCTAAAGCAACAACTAAGTGTCGTGTGCAGAAGTTGCAAAAAAGGAAAAATGGCGTTTAAACCGGTAATGAGCCCATGCTAACTTAACACGGTGTAAAGATATCCAGGACCTAGATGACACCTCCCCATGATCCGGAAACGAACTGAATAAGATAATAGAAGTGCCATCTCATGAGAGCAGATTGCAACTTTATATGTGGACGGTCCGCAAGGTAAAACATTAAAAACTAGGAAAATGTAATGCTAAAGAAAAATAAAACAGCCAAGTACTTTATCGAGTCTTAAGCCAATAGGCAAGCTAAATATTAAAAACTTGACAATTAAGTCAATGATTTGTCAATGAAATGCTAGTACTCAGCATATCAAACATGAAAAAGGTCTATGACATAACTGTGTATGCAAAATAAGCTGCAACAGCCTCCAATAGGAAGTCACCGTCTTCATCCGAAAAGAGTTCAGCCATCCAATTTAAAAGCGGAAAAGAACATACGTGCTCTCCCAGCACCGGATCCTCTATCACCATCAGAGGACAGCTCGGTGGGTTTTCAAGAAAGCTCTGTTCCAAGAAAGACTGTGTTGCCGCCAGTAAATTCCAGGGACCAATTAGTCCATGCATCAATGCCACAGCCATAATCCTTTCGCCAGGACAAACCAACTCGTGAGTAATGATAGAAGTCATCAGCTGATTAAAGTCGACGTCAGGAGAAACCGGTCCGCAGAGACACAAATCAATGGCCCAATCGAAATCACAGGTCAGGCAGTGAAATACAGGCTGGACACAGGTGAAGTAGGAGAATCGAAAAGATAATCCATATGCCGTGCTTAATATCGCCAACGGCATTGTGCCATAATATTCTAGCATGCGATTGCGGAACAGTGTCAGCAGCTGCAGGGCGGGAGCTTGCACAGGAGGGACATCCATATTTAAAAATGTAAAAAAGCACAAGAGCGTCCGCTGGTAATGCAAGTAAAAATGGGGATCCACGAAGCACAGTGGAAAAAATAGAATGAAAGAAAGCAGGGATGACTCCAAAGATTTTCTCAAATGAAGTCACAAGACCACTGGTAACAACTTTAAAAAAGTGCGCCAGGGCCTTTGTGGAGGACGCGTTAAAGATAGTCCGAACCATCTTGCTGAAATGCAAAGGCGAATCTGTATTTAAAAGGGTCTGCACCTCTGTACGGGTGTTCGGTATGTGAAGCACGAAAGTTTCACGGGCCGAACTCAAGGCCACCTCTCTCTGAGACAAAAGAGCTCTTATTCTTGCCATGCCGTTGAAATCTGCTCCCAAGGTTGGTATTTGTGGCCAGATTGAAAACTCCCTATGTTCATGTGTGGGAGGAAATAGAACATTTCTGCAGCAAATAACCCGTTCACTTACTGTTACGATAAAAGGAATACTTTTAATTAACCCAGAACAATCTTCATTATTGAGCATCAAATAACTACCATTTTCCAACAACTTGAACGTGGGGATGATAGCAGGAACTGGCTTGCCTTGCAACACGCAAGCCATATTTGGTCGGTGTTTGTTGCATGAACCGTGTAACTGTATGTGCCTACACATTAGTGAATGATCTGGCGTCTCAGTGCATTCCTCTCTATTCAGATAAACTTCTTGATCATCTTTGAAACATCTGTATGTGTATGGAAGCGACCAGACCTCATGAAGAAAAGCACTACCTAAAGGTTCATAACGACCTATTGGTATATATTTCATACAATTTGAAAACTTATATAAAGCAAAAGGCAGCGTTATTAAACCGTGGATAAGGCACGTTGCCAAAAAACCCGCAATCCTCTGCTGATGATGTCACTGAGCATGTCATGACTGATGTAATATGTGACATCATCAGCAGTGGATTACGGGTAATAGTATCTCTAGTTTACTCCCCTATAGCTGTCTTTCTTTTAACATAAGTGTCTGTTTCCTTCCCTTATACTTACTGTTCTTTTTTTTAAAAAAAAAATTTGGTTCACTTCCAGTTCGCGTACCGGCGAGCGAACTGGGAAGCGAACTACGAGAAATAGAGGTTGGCACAGTTCCAAATATTGTACCAATTTTTTAATAACGGGGAGGTAGTTCTGAAAAGAACTTTTTTTTTAATTGTTTTTGTTGTTTTATATTTTTTTTATTATTTTTCTGAACATTTTTTTACTTTTTTTGAATTTTTCTGAACAGTTTTATATTTTTTTGGGTTTTTCTTGGAGGGGGCAATGAAAACGATTCATTGTAAAGGGCTCAACAGGAGCAACAAAACAAAAAAAAAGTATGTATTATTTGGGGCGTTTCGTACAAACTTGCATATGATAGTCAATAGCTCTGTTGATCAGAGTGATGCTTCTTTCTCCGTAGCAAATGAATCCACTGCAATATACGCAGACTTGTTTTACTTCATGAAATCTCGTTTGTATATTTGGCACCATCTCCCTGCCCTCTGGTCCCGTTACTTCTGGTACAACAGATCTTCTGGCCATAATAGGGAGATTATCTAGGTCGTTACGAAACTGTGCAGCACTGTAGTTGTTAGGATGCCACCTAGTCATATGGCGATGCATTGTGAAGTTTCCGAAACTGTATTTTTTGTCGGTCCCTCTGGACAGTCTATCTTGACATATAAGGCAAGTTACGTATCTTGCATTTACTTTTTTCTGACCTTTGGGAATTTTAAAAAATTGCCAAATGAAGTTTTCTTTCCGGTGAGACGTCCTGGGCTCCTCAGGCAAAAAGTGCCTCTCTTTGTGCTCGTCGTCCTGTTCCTCTTCTTCCTCTTCTTGCTGAATTATAACTTGAGCAGGTGGTCCACTCTTCCTTGGATGTGGTGGAGGTGGTGGGGAAGCACCAGCTGAAGCTACTAAAGAAGCCATTGCTCACTGGTAACAAAGGGTCTTTCTCTCACAATGATGAAAGTCAGAGTGAGGAAAGAAGGAGGGATTTTCATCATTTGGGAAAAACAATAGTTCTCAACCAATGAAAAGTGTTCATTTTAGATTATATGACCTAGTCTTACATCATTAGGAAACCAAAAGTGAAATGAACCAATGAAAAGTGTTATTACCAAGTCACATGACCTGCTGTGTTTACGTTAAGCGCTTTGCAGGGCCTCCCGGTTTGCTTCCAGAAACCTGTGCTTTGCGACTCGGTAAGCGTACCAGTTCGCTAACGTAGCACGTCATATGACGTATCACGCGACAACGCGAAACGTCATGCGGACGGGAGGCGTCACGATGTTGTTTTCTAACGCGGCAGTTGCGGTAAAGAAACGTTTACCGGCTCGCGGTCTATTTCGCGGCATCAAGGTCAGCTAACGGGAAGCTTCCCGATTCGCGAAGCGGGAACGAAGAAAAAAAAATATTTACAAAAAAAATTATTAATAAACATATAAAATATATTTTTGGATTTAAAGAAGAATACATTTTACAGCTACAGATATTAGCTGTTAAAAAACCAATGAAATTCACTGAAAAAACCATAGGTTATAGACCATATATAGTTAGGAATTAGCATTTACAAAACCTTGAAAATTCACTGAAAAAACCATAGGTTATAGACCATATATAGTTAGGAATTAGCATTTAGAAAACCTTATTTTACTCACACAAAACCATTGAAATTCCATATATAGTTAGTTGCACTAACTATATATCGCGCACCCGGAATCCACTGCTGATGATGTCACATATTACATCATTCATGACATGGTCAGTGACATCACTGATGACATCACTGATGACATCTCAAATGACATCACTGATGACATCACTGATGACATCTCAAATGACATCACTGATGACATCATGACACACCAATACCAGTTACTACATACGCACTCACTGATTCCTACGTCTACACACACATTCACTCATTCACCCATACAATCACTCATACATACAGTCACTCATTATTACAACACTATCATATGCACTCATACACCTATGCAGACAGTCACACACTGCCACTCATCCATGGAGTTACTCACACACCAAGTCAGTCCTGTAAAGAATCAATCACACTTCCATTTCTTCATCTATACAGTTAAACACAGAACACCATACTTCAGTGACATCACTGATGACATCACTAATGACATCTGAAATGACATCACTGATGACATCTCAAATGAAGTCACTGATGACATCATGACACACCAATACCAGTTACTACATACGCACTCACTGATTCGTGCGTCTACACACACATTCACTCATTCACCCATACAATTACTCATACATACAGTCAGTTATTATTAGAACACTATCATATGCACTCATACACCTAGTCAGTCCTGTGAAGAATCAATCACACTTCGATTTCCTCATCTATAGTTAAACACAGAACACCATACTTTTCACACATATACTAACACATACTTACTCTCTTATACAATCACTGATACAAGTACACATTGATATGCACAGCGTCACACACCTCCCAGCCAGCCACACACACACTCAGTCTTCCATCCATCCAGTCATTCTTCAATATGTAAAACGTATTTAAACTTTACAAAAACACACAGACACTAGATGATGTCATCAGTGATGTCATCAGTGATGTCACTGACCATGTCATGAATGATGTAATATGTGACATCATCAGCAGTGGATTGCGGGTGCGCGATATATAGTTAGTGCAACTAACTATATATGGAATTTCAATGGTTTTGTGTGAGTAAAATAAGGTTTTCTAAATGCTAATTCCTAACTATATATGGTCTATAACCTATGGTTTTTTCAGTGAATATATATATATATATATATATATATATATATATATATATATTACCTACTGGCGGTCGCCAGTAGGTATATATAGTTAGGATTTTTTCTCTATGGGATTTTTGAAAATTCTATGTCAAATAACTTTGGCGTTTGAGGACGGAATTAGCTGAAATTTTCAGGAAAATGGAACATTCTGTTCCTGAGCAGCCCCTGAAAATTTGGGGGGGGTTCCTTCAAGGGGGGGCCGAGAAAAAAGGGGGGTCCCAAAACGCCTTTTTCCCATGTAATTTTCCATAGGGCGGTTGGCCTCACTTTTAGCTCGAACGGCTGAATGGATTTCCACAAAACTTGGCAAAATTGTAGGGACTGGTAGGCCGATGTGCCTTTGCTAGGTCTTAATATATGTGTTCCAGTGGATTTTGAGAAATTAACGTTCAAAAAAATATATATATCTGTAAGCGCTCTCCGGGCAGCGCCCCCGGTTCGCGTACCTGACACGTAACGGAACTTCGCGAAGCGAAGCTGATTGGCTCTCCGGTGTCTGTCAACATTCTAAACAGTCCGGAGTGGCCGCCATCTTGTCTCTCTGTAGGATCGAGAGACAAGAGGAGGCCAAAACAAAGGGGTAAATGACCATAAGGGGGCATAGCAGATCCTCCCTGACCCCCTAGGTTTGATGTGGAGGCTTTAAAAGGGCCCCGCGGGGGAAAAGAAAAAAAAAAATCGTTTTTTTTGCGTGGGGAGCGCCCGGTACGCGCACCGGGAAGCGGTCCGGGGAGCGTAATATAAGAAAAAAAGAATGATAGACTTTTTAAATATTGTATGTTTATTGATTGTTCGTTTTTGTTGTTTTTTTCATTTTTTTTAAATTTAAGTAGAAATATGTAGGTACCAATGTAGAGTCAAAAAATTAATATACACCGTCTCCTTTGTAGATATCTTGCATGTTGTTTCAGAAGTAATTGTGGAATATGGAATTCATACCATAGTGTGTCAGGAAAGCAGAAACAATATGGAGGCAGGAGATGATAAAGAGATGTTAAATACACATTGGAGATAATATAAAGTTGCACAGTATACTATAAGTCTGACTTTACATTATAATCAATTTGGTACTAGTTTATGAATTAGATATAAAAATGATTAAAGACTCGAACAATTTTTGATTATTAAATATACATTTATTTTTCTGATTCTTTTTCAAAATTTAATAGAACGTCTAACATTTGACTGTCTGATATGTCTTCTTTTTGACTGAACATAACTTCAAACATTTGACCGTCCTCATATTGAAGTAAGAAATCCACAGATTCTACACATTGTAGAAGTTCATGGTCTCGTGATTCATCCATGAATTCCAAGTCAATGGGTTCAATGATTTCCTCATTGTTCATCTCTAGGACAATTTCAAAGGAAACGTTCTGGTCTCCTTCCATTTTTGTGCTGAAATTTGCATAAAAATAAATATATCAGTAGAGATAGGGCACTGTTGGGTTTAAGTTCAGACAGGTACTTTTCAGGCGTGAAGTAGTACTATTAAAAAGTGCCTGTGAAAAAGCCTAAGTAAATTCATAATTATACCACAGAAACCTAAATCAATCCATAATTATAATGAACAAGCCTTTCTCAATGTCTAACTCTTACAGAGGGATAGTATATAACTATCTGAAAATGTTTTCAAATTTATAAAATAACATCTTACCTTTTAAAAACAAGTTTAAGTTGTCAGTGAAAATGATCTTGCAATGTAGTTCAGGAAGTAGTAGTCAAAATGGCTGTCTTTCTCTCTCTTTCTTTATATATATTCAGGTACATAACCAATCAAATGTCAGGTAAAAAAGTAGAAAATGATAGTAACATTTTAATTGGTTGTCAATTCCAACACTTCAGATGTGTTTTGTGAAGTAATTTACCTCAGGGTATTTAGAGAGGTCTACAGGCTAAATGGCTAAATGGAATTCCAACCAAATTTGTGAAAATGGTAGGGATTGGTATGTAGTATGAGCTAATCTATATTTGGTGAAAGTGTCTCCAGTGGTTTTTCTGTATATTACTTTCCCACCTTTTTTGAGCGAGCGCTTCCCGGTGCGCGCCCCGGTACGCGAACCGGCAGCGTTACGGGAGTCCTCCATTTTGTGTTTCGGTAGATTTGAGATACAAGATGGAGGGCAAATAATGTTGAGAATGGGTAGAAGGGGGCACGGTAGACGTATCCTGACCCCCTAGGTTTTCTGAGGGTGGCTGAGGAGGCCCATATGTGCGAAAATCCCCATTTTTTTTCACATTTTTGCACGGTTAGCGTCCGGTGCGCGTACCGGGTAGCGCTCCGGTGAGCGTACTTTGGTGAAAATTAGTGAAAAAAGTTAGAGTAAAATAATAATTGTGAGTGATCAGATGTAGGGTAGCTCTGAAAAGAGCTTTTGGGTCCTGTGGCTGAATTAGGTACCTACAAGTAGGTACCAATACATAGTCTTAAATTCAGAATGAAAATTCTGTTCCCCTCATCTGAGAAGTGAACTCCATCTCCTCTGTAGATATCTTGCATGTAGTAACGCAAGTTATTGTTGTAGATGGAGCCCATTCCATGGTCTCTCATGTAAGCTGAAACAGACTTATTTACATGCTTCCTCGATTTCTCAATTTGTGGACAACATTGGTTGGACCACCTCCATTTCTGTCTTTGGCATATATTTGAATATACCAAGGCAGTTTGAGGAAAAAGTGCCATCAATTGGTCAAAGGTGTCTTTTAAAAGCATTTCCAGATCTACCCCAGTCAAAGTGCCCAAGTCATTTCCTCCACAGTGCACAATTAACAGGTCAGGTTTTGGCAAATGCAAAAAGGGTTTCACCAATGGTATCAATTGGTGACATCTTAATCCTCTGTGGCCAATCCAGTTGATTTCCACATTTTGTAAATTGAGGTTGTGTAAATTTCTGTTATCAGCATACCTTTGAGCCCAGTGGATATAACTATGTCCAACAATCCAGACAGAAAACATGGTGAGAGGAGGTTCTGCTGCAGTCAGATGAAGTGTGGTAATGAAATGGCAGTTGGAACAGTAGGAGTATGTAATGAAAAAAACTGTGGAGTTTCTGTGGTAATTAATCAGTAGCAGTGATTGGTGGATTTTGATTGCTGAAAACAGAAAGTTAGGGTGCATGGATGAGTTCTTTGAAAGATGTAATTTGAATGGTCAAGAAAAAATCGTTTTATGAAAGATTGCACTGGATACGCAGGTGTACTGAGAGTTCAGAGTTCAATTGAAACATTGTTGTGTGAACTTGCAAACATGAGAGGTCTTTCAGGAGGTGGTTGCTATGGAAAAAAGGCAGAAAGGGCAGAAGGGGGAAGGGTGTTGATTTGAAAAAAGTGAGGGAAGAGTTTTGATTGGGTGACATGAGAGATATGTGTGATGAATTACAGAATTTCTGTGCCATTGTTGGTTGCAGCCTCTGGAGTGCATACCTTTTGCTCTGCTGAAGACAAATTGGTGTGTGTCTGAGACTGTTTTGAAACTCAAAAAGTATTTGCTAAGGTGAGAAAAGATTCATTTAATTTAGATAGAGAATAGTATGCTTTAGGGAGAAGATTATGAAGAAAGTTGTGTATTTAAAATGTTGCTTTGTTTCATAGGTTGCCTGGGGCATATTTACAAGGCCTTTGAGTCCCTTTGATATTATTTTTCCCATTTTAATTTAAGACATTTCCCCATGGTGCAAGGTCCTTGTAAATACGCCCCCATGTGTGCTTGGCAAATTTAGATTTTGTTTCTTTGAGTTACATAGCCATGTTAAAAGTGATGCAAAAATGGTTTAAGGGCCTTCAAAATACGCTTTCATGTGTGTTAGGGCATTTTAAGTCACTTCCCCATGAATGTAGTTGAATAACTGCTTTACTTGATGTGTTTAAAAACGTTTATTGAAGTCATTTAAGTTTCTTGATATGTACTGCTAGAGTTTCATAGGCTGCTTGGGGCATATTTAAAAGGCCTTTGAGTCCCTTTGATGTTATTTTCCCCATTTTAATTTAAGTTATTTCCCCGTGGTGTAAGGTCCTTGTAAATACGCCCCCATGTGTGCTTGGCTAATTTAAGTACTGATAGGATGTGCTTCTACATAGGACCTGTGTTGTGTTTTCAAATTATAACCAGAAAATCGTTTTTTATAAAAAAAAAACGCTTTTCACATTTATGAGAAGGTCATATTGGTGTCTGCTTCTTTAAATAAATATTGAACTGAGAAATATTAAACTGAGGCTTCTGTAAGTGTCAAAGGAGGTGAGTAATGTACATTGCTCTGTTGGATACAGTCCTCATCCTCTGCGTACTCTTGGATATACTAGACTAAATCTGCTCAATGAGATAACTAAGCTGAGGAAACACAGGTTATGTGATTCTGAAATGAGGAAAATAAATTCCATATTTTTCAATTACATCACCTGTGTTTCCTAACATTATGAATCACATTGTGCAGTTGAGGTTTAGGCCTGTCCAGGGACACAGAAGAGGTCTGGCCTTTGTTCAAGAGTGAAGTGGACATGACTCACTTCATTGGTAGGCCTGCACATGTATTATCTCCTCTGTACTCTTCAACAAGCCTAAATTTCATCTGCAACCCTGAGTAGGCCTCACCTCAAACAAACCTCTGGATAGGCCACACCTTATCGTCATCCTGAATCAATCATTTAAAATGTTAGGGACAGATTTATGATAGCCGTGTGCCTCTTTTGCGCCACTGTGCGTCACTTTTGTGACGCAGCGGCGGTGCAAACGATTTGCTATGTTGCGACATATTTACAACTTGATGCATCTAGGCAGATGTGTCATGCTGTAAAGTCCTGTGCCACATGAAACCGATGCAGCAGTGATGCAAAAGATGCACCATGTTGCAAGACAGGCCTCACTTCATCTCCAACAAGATACCGTCAGTTTAAACTGTAAACATTTAGGACTGTGTAGGGGGCATGGAGAAGCTGAATATTCTGTAAATGTCAAAATTGTTGTATACAGTGCTCAACTTCTGTGTACTCTTTGATATGCTAGACTAAATCTGCTCAATGAGATAACTAAGCTGAGGAAACACAAGTTATGTGATTCTGAAATGAGGAAAATAAATTCCATATTTTTCAATTACATCACCTGTGTTTCCTAACTTTACGAATCACATTGTGCAGATGAGGTTTAGGCCTGTCCACGGACACAGAAGAGGTCTGGCCTTTGTTCAAGAGTGAAGTGGACATGACTCACTTCATTGGTAGGCCTGCACATGTATTATCTCCTCTGTACTCTTCAACAAGCCTAAATCTCATCTGCAACCCTGAGTAGGCCTCACCTCAAACAAACCTCTGGATAGGCCACACCTTATCGTCATCCTGAATCAATCATTTAAAATGTTAGGGACAGATTTATGATAGCTGTGTGCCTCTTTTGTGCCGCTGTGCGTCACTTTTGTGACGCAGCGGCGGTGCAAAAGATATGCTATGTTGCGACATATTTACAACTTGATGCATCTAGGCAGATGTGTCATGCTGTAAAGTCCTGTGCCACATGAAACCTGCGTCAGATTTCATGTGAGCGTTTTGTTGTAGGGTGGCCAGTCATTTGCATGAAAGCCCTGTAAAACTAACACAGTAAAATTAAGAAGATTTCACTGAGTCACATTTATGGCATTGCTGAATCAAATCCTTACGCCTGTTTGAAACAGGCATAAGGAGTGATGCACCATGCAATGTGTGGCTTGCCCCTGTGCATTGCAGTAGACATGTCGCGCTTACGACGTGATTCGTGCAATGCGCCATTTTTGTGGAACAGATGCGTGACGCATCTGTGCTGTTTTTGCTCAATGGTGCTCTGCATTGTAAATGCGGCACATCATGGGTGGCAGAGCAGTGGCGCACGTTAACTGGTGCATCCCTGGGGATGCACCAGTTAACATAAATCTGCTCCTTTAAATGTAAGTATTAGCAGGGGACACATTGTTGGTGAGGCTTATCCAAGGTTAAGAAGAGATGAGTCCTGTTCACTGAAAAATTGGACATAGGCCTCACCTCCTCAGCATCGCTGGACATGGTTAAATAATATCTGCAAAATGTTACTCTTGTTAAACAATTTTACAATTATAGTCTCTGAGATTTGTCTCTTACTCTGCAACATCTCATTGTTGTTCTCTTTCTTTAAAGTTAACGACAACATCAAGCATGAGTGATAATGAGCAATCTGTTGATCTCGATATTATCATTGAAATTGTGATTGAAACATCAGTGGAAGTAGATCCCTTGGATGATTTAAATCCTGAGGATGATGAAGAACATGATGAGGATGCCGATTTGTCAGAATTGTATGACATAGGGTGGGAAGCTGACCTGCTCGAGCCTATGGAACTATAAACATTTATTTTGAAAAGTTACTGGAAATGAAAAGTAAACATGTTAACCTTTTCATTTAAAATTAAACAAATCTTCAAAAACAGCTTGTGTCAAGTGTCTTTGAATAAAATAGGGAAATATGCTGATAAAAATTAGTTCAGATTCACATATAAAAGAGCAAAGGTCAAATGTAGAAGCATTCTATTTCTTTGCTACTATTTGTGACTACTAAATTTGCCAATGCACTAAAAATTATTGTATGTAAAATTGACAAGTAGTGTGTTAATTTTTTGACGACTGTTATTGATTTACTGTTTGGTAATAGTGGTTAATAACATTTTTTATTATATTTTACCACAGATTCAACTGCAGATCATTTCAAAACTACATTATGCCATCTAAAGAAAGAACCCGAAAGGCTACAAAACGTCAAAGACAGCAGATTACTAAATGCTTGCAGCAGTCCTCTACAATAAAAACTCGTCAAGTCACCAAGAAAGCTCCGGGTAAGACAACGAAATCATTCCTAAGAAACATTTGTAGAAAAAAAAGTAGTACTACAGAACATGTTTTAGTCCAGAAAAAGAGAGCCAATTTAAACGGAAAGGAAAGGCCAATCAAAAATGTTACTGCTAGAGCAGGAGATAACTCTGTGCATGGTAGTAGAAGGAAAAATCAGTTTAGGGACATTCGTAGACGAATGTTCCGCAACAGGATAATTGGCAATTTGTTAAAAAATATTAAGAAAGGTCAACAGAAAGTGGTTTTTTATAAGAGAAAAAAAAAGTTGAGAAAATTATTGATCAGGCATTTGAAATTAAGCGAAAGTTATTTATTTTGATAATCAATAGAATTAGGAAGCTAAACAAGGCAATTTATGATTTCAAAAGAAATAGTAGATGGAAGAGAACAGTTAATCGTAGTAATTTTTGTGAAGTTTTTTCAGGAGCATGGATGCATAGTTCAAGTTGTGAGGCATTTTTTAATGAGGAGAGTTATTTCCAGGATAATGATTTGGTGCATGCAGTTGACACCAGTGGTCGAGCTTATGAGGTGAAAGATGGTTGTCCAGTTGAAAAAGAAAAACTTGTGACAACAGAGGCAGAAGAGGTGTTAGGTAATGAGGTTTTAGGAAGACGTCCTAAGGGACCAGTGTATACCTGGAAGTGTAGTAGTATTTGCAGTGTGCGACAGGATTCCATCAATTTGCTTTGTGATTTTGTACGGACATTTAATAAGAAAACTTTAAAACAGAAAATGAAGTTGTTGCAAGAATTAGATCCTTGCAGAGTGAGAGAAGTGTCAGGTTTGCATGGTCATTCACTGGCTTGTCTTTCCAGGAGAGTATGCCAGAGTGTTTTTCATCATTTCAGGATGCTAGCAGTGCATCATAATAAAGTGAGGAAATTAGTTAGAATGTTGTATTATGCTAAGAGTCCAGCAATTATGCTTAAACAATTATGCACTGCTCTTTTGCATGGTTCTGAAGTAGATGTGAAGAATATTTGTGAAGAAATTGAGTTTCGTTACTTTGCAAGTAAAGAGGAGAATGTTGAAATTGACCCAGAAGAAGAAGGTCATGTGGAAGATAGTGTACAGGTTTCCAGTACAGATAATTTTCAGAAAGAAATTGCCACGGTTCAGGTGAAATCAAGTGAGAGCCCTAATTTCACTTGTGTGTGTTGTCGGCGCACTTATTATAAGAATCAGACTAAGTTAGTGGATTTATATGCGAAAAGTGAAAGTGAAAATAATAGTGAATGGAAGGATTTTGCAACATACTTGATGGTAGAAAATTGTTTTGATTTGGGATCGGATCAACGTGTGTGTACTTATTGTTGTAACAAATTAAATCAAAACCGGATGCCTGCTAGAGCGGTTCATAATAATCTGGAATTGATTGAGATTCCTTCTGAATTGAAGGATTTAAATACTTATGAATCTATTTTGATTCAAAGTATCCATCCCTTTCAGGCTATTGTATGAATGGAGCCAAAGACAGGGAAATTGCCTCCATCAGATTTACAGAGAGGATTAAAGGGAAGTGTTGTTTATTTGCCTCTAGATTTGAAGAAAAACATTAATACAATTGGAGTAGAGAAAGTGGAAGAGGAACCTCTGCTTATCTTAGTTAATGGGGTTCCGACAAAGAGTAAGAAAATCTGGCAAGATTTAGTGGATGTTAGGAAAGTCAAAAAGGCAACATTGTATTTGAAGAAAAACAATAAGTACTACAAGAATGTATATGTTGCAGAAGAGGAAGTAAGTGAAGAAGAGGATAGCGATTTGTGTGCTGGTCAAATTGAGAAAGTAGAAGCCTCTAAAAATGAAGAAATATATGAACATTATAGTGTTCATCCTTTGCATTCCAAGGAAGTCATTGGGAATGCTATTGAGTTGTTTCAAATGAAACAAGCCAAAGGAAGTCCCATTAGTGTTTGGGAGGAAAGTTTGGAAGCTCGGTGTTTCCCACAGCTATTTCCAACAGGTCAAGGAGGAAGATATGATGAGCGACCTGATCAAATTCCTGCTTCTGAATACCGGACTTTACGATTGTATGCAGAAGATCCTAGGTTTCGTCAATGCATTCCCTATTTGTTTCATCTACTGTTTGAAAGCGATCTGTCTGGACTGTCATATGCAGTGAACCACATCTTGAAAAGTGGTGTACAGATGCAAAATATCTCGGCAAGTGATTTTATGGATAAAGTCAATATGCAAGAGAGTATTTTGGATTCTCACCTGATTAATCTCATGGCGTGTCAGCGTGGTACTAATGAGTACTGGTACCGTCGTCATGGTGATTTAAAATGTATGCTGAGGAACTTAGGAACTCCCACATGTTTCCTTACTCTCAGCTGTGCCGAGTATGGCTGGGAAGACTTACTTTCTACGAGAGGCAAATGGAAACATTGAAAATATCGAATTCAAGACACCCGGAGAACTGTGCTCCTTGGATCCAGTGAATGTATGCAGGTACTTCAATCATAGATTTGAAGTTATGATGTCTTTCATCATGAACAAGAAAAATCCACCTCTTGGAGAGGTGTTGGATTTCTTCTGGAGAAAGGAGTACCAAGCAAGAGGTGCTCCTCATATACATATGCTGCTGTGGATCAAAGATGCACCCAATTTTGAACAGATCCGGATGACATAGTGATGAGTTTCATAGAACAGTATTCTACATGTGCTGTTCCAAAGGCAAAGGAAGACAAAAGCCTAAGAGAACAAGTTTTACGCTTCCAAAGCCATCGTTGTGGAAAGTACTGTCGTCGTAAATTCAGAAACAAGGACAAGTTCTACACAAAATGTCGTTTCGCCTTTCCACGACCGGTGATTTCTAAAGGAAGAGTGAACAGTTTGATGTCTTCACTGCGACATAATGTGATGAAGAAATCACCCAAAAATATGTACAATTTGAAAAGGAACGAAGAGTCCAAGTACATCAACGACTACAACCCAGTGATTTTGTCCATGTGGAATGCTAACATGGATATACAGTTTGTGGCTGATAACTGTATGGCTGTGGCTCGGTATGTGACATCTTACATCACCAAAAAAGAAAAGACAGAATTGAAGGATATGTGGGAGGACATTTCCCATGAAAAGAGCCTCAGTAAGAAGTTGTACAGTTTCAGTCTGAAGATGTTGTCGCATCGAGAAATCGGAGCTTACGAATGTTCTGACCGGTTGTCTTCAGCAAGTCTCTATGCCAAATCCAGGAGTATCATTTGGGCGAGTCTTGGTCTTGCTGCAACGCGTAATCGAGTTCTGAAACCTGTACGGGAAATTGAGTATTTGGCGGAAAAGGAGCCAAACAGTACAGATATTTTGAAGACCAACATGTTGGATACATATTATCCAAATAGAAGCAGTCACCTCGAGAATGTTTGTCTGTATGAGGTTCTACAAAATTACATATTCAAGAGGAACATCAAAGAAGATATTGATAAAGGAGTGTATGCTGTAATTGGAAGTGAGGGATGTCTGGTCAAGCAAAGAAAATGCCACTTGGTAAACCATCGAAAATTGAGTGGCGAATCTCCTGAAAGAAAAGAGTTTTTCTATTTAGCACTTTTGCAACTTTTCAAGTCTTGGCGTGCAGAAGAGGAACTGCTTGGAGATTTCCTCTGTTACGAAGACTCTTTCAATGCCGCCAAGGAGACCATAGAATGTCCTGTTTTTCCCAAATATCTAGAAATGTTGAATGCGGAAATCGAGCAGGAAGCAACGATTGCAGCCAAGATTGCTAGAGACAGTTCTCAGGACAGTCAGAGTTCTGTTTCATTGAGTCAGGATCCACTAGGAGGACCAGTTATCGAAAATGAAGCTGCCACTGCCATGATTGAAGTGGAAAGAGCCATGGCACATGCTCAGGAGGATGCGGTTAACTTAGAAGACTTGGAAAGACAACTCAACGTTGAGCAGAGGAAAATATATGACGAAGTTACCAACCAAATAGATCATGGATTAAGTCATGAGAAGAAAGAGTGCTCATGTACGTCGTTGAAGCCTGTCCGACTGTACGTGAGTGGAGAAGCGGGAACTGGAAAAAGTTTCCTCATTAAAGCAATTTCATGTTATTTGCAGAAAAGGACTGAGTCATCGCTGTCTTGTGTTGTCACCGCTCCAACTGGACTGGCAGCACATAACATTAAAGGTATTACTTTGCATCGTCTACTGATGCTGCCAGTGGAGCATGATAACAAATTACAATACCACAAGTTATCTGGAGATGCTTGTTGTGAAGTTTCAAGACTCTTGAGGAAAATGAAACTTCTTATCATTGACGAAGTAAGCATGGTTTCCAATGTCATGCTTGCCTTTGTGCATTTGAGAATGCAAGAAGTTCTCAAAACAGAGTATGATGTGTTATTTGGTGGCAAACACATCATTGTTTTCGGTGATCTTCTGCAGCTGACACCAGTGAAAGGACAACCTGTGTTGAAAATGCTCACGCATGAAGATACCAGGAAGTGCCTAGGGAGCATTGGCAACGTCAATATATGGTTAAACTTCAATTATGCTGAACTGCGTGAAAATATGCGTCAAGCGAAGGATGAAGATTATAAGAATATTCTACAAGATGTTAGAATCGGAAAAGTGACCGAGCATGGGAAAGAAGCTTTACATGCACGATTACTGTCAAATTTGTATCCAGAAGAAGACGTTGTGCCTGAGAATATTTTTCAGAAAATTACTGAGAAGAAATCTGGAATATGTTTGATGCCAACTCTGGCAGAATGTGCCATCTTCAACAACAAAATGTTGCATTTAGAAAACCAAGAGACTGTGAAACTGGAAGCTATTGACAGAGTAGAGCATATGGGAGCAACAATTATTTTGTCTGAGAATTTGAAATCAAAATTGGATTCATTAGAGAAGACTATATCTAAAACTGCAGGTCTTTGAAAAGACTCTGAATGTGTGCTTAAATTGCCGTATAATTTTAAGAAGGAATTTACATGTTGAAAGAGGTCTGGTAAATGGATCAATGGGTAATGTTGTTGATTTTGAGAAATACAAAAATAGAGATGGAATTGAATTTTAAAAAATTAAATTTGATGGCATTGAGGAAGTACAGCTAATTGGTCGTTGCTCTGCTAGGTTTTTGCTTGTAAAAGACTTATATGTTCGCCGTAAGCAGTTTCCTGTTTGCTTGTCATATGCAGTGACAATCCATAAATCGCAAGGTTTAAGTGTAGACAGTGCATTGGTGAATATTGGTAGTTCTGTGTTCAAGGAGGGTATGGCATATGTGGCATTGTCACGAGTCAGAACTTTATCGGGATTGTACTTGATTGAGTGTGATGTCACAAACATTTGTGCGGATCTAGATTGTGTTAAGGAATACAATAGGTTAAGAAGAGAGTATGCGCCACATTTGCCTCAATATCCTTTGTTTGAGAAACGTGTGGTAGGCCGGAAACGAAGAAATGTGACCAATAGTAGAGAGGTTGTAGCAAAAAGACGAAAAGTCGATGAACCAGAAATTATAAGCAGAAAGAAAAAGGATTTTGTTGAAGATGTTGTTGGTTTTCAATTTGAAAACACTTCTGGTGTCAACTGCTATGCTAATGTGGTGGTTAATGTTTTGTTTTCCATAGAAAATTTAAAAGAAGAGATTGTGGTCAATTCGGATCAAAGATTTTGCAGAATGTTGAATTCTGTGTTAGAGAAATGTAGCACTGATAGAACAAAAATAGAAAGTGTGTCTGAAATTCGAAATCTGTTAGACAAATGTTCAGGTCAAACGCAATTCTCTCAAAATATTCAGCAAGTTTGTCAGGAGTTTTTAATGTATATGCTTGATGTATTGCAAGATGAAGGTGTAGATGTAGATCACCTGTTTGGCCTTTCTTATCAATGGCAGCATGACTGCGAGAACTGTAGGGTATCAAGTACTACTAGTGTAGACTCAGAAAAATGTATATATTTAACTTTGCCAGACAGTAAATCAGTGTCCTTTAATAAGCTAGTAAAAGCAGCCGATCACAACATGGAGTGTAGCCAATGTAAGTCTGAAATGTTGTCCACATTATTTATACGAACATATGGCCAGTATGTCATTTTAATGTTCCAACGATGTAGGCCTGATTGTACAAAATTGACAACTTTAATTAAAAATGTTGTGGCTTCGCAGTTGTCAATATCAGGAAGGACTTTTGTAACTGCAGCAATTATATATCATGACGGTCCTTCAACAACATCAGGACATTACACAGCTTATTTGAAGTCTAGAAACGGCTGGTCATTCTGCAATGATTCTGTTTTAACTTTTAAAAAAAAATTGCCTTTTGACCTTAAAAATTCTTACCTGGTGTTTTTACAACCAAACTTTTAGGGAAAGAATCTCGGGATTTGCTCTGAGGAATTTTAAGAGGTTCTAATGGCTCCTACACTATTTGGCCTTGAGGATAAGTGTAGTACAGAGTCAAAGGTTATTTTTCAGTTTTAAGTAGTTCCTGAAAAAAAAGAAGGTTTTCCTACAGAAAGTGGTGGGCACGGATTAGTTAAAGGACAACAGAGTATTTCCCAAAGCAAACGGTGTTCTTACCATAACACTTGACGTCATGGAAAAATAACTGCACTTTGAATGAGTTCAGAAAAACTGTTTCTTTTAATAAGCTAATTCAAGCAGCCAATCAAAACATGGAGTAGAGGTAATGTAAGTCTGCAATGCTGTCGACATATTTTGAACAAACCTTTGGTTATAATGTCATTTGAAAATTCCAACTATATAAACCTGATGAAAATAAGTTTTCAACTTTAATTTCAAATGTTGTGGCTACACAGTTGTTGATTTTAGAAAAAAAATTCTAACTGCAACTATTATATGACATGATGGTCCTTTGACAACATCCACTTATTACACATCTTATTAAAAATATTCTTACTTTCTGTTTTCAGAAGAAAGAATTTAGGGTAGGTAACTGGCCTATAATGATTCTAGGAGTTGATATAATTTTATGTACTGTTTTAAATTGCTTTGTGACTAAAAGTGATGTAGAGAACTAAATAATTGTAGTAGTCATAGAGGTAGTGTAAGTCTGCTTCATAGTAAGCAGTATCAGTGTCATAGGAAATGTGGAACATGAGTGAGCAAGAAGGGTGAGATATTACTAGTACAGGATTGTGAAAGTGATCTTGAACGTTTTCTTTCTGAAAGTTGCGGAAAAAGAAAATGACGGGATTTGCTTAGAAGAATTCCAAGAGTTATAAATGGCTCTTACACGATTTGGCCTTGTGGAAAAGTGTGGTAGAGAGCGAGAAGTCATTTATTGTATGTAACATATTTGTCAAAACGATGGAGCTTTTCTTTCAGAAAGTGGCGGGCTGAAAATAATAACAGCGCAACATAGTGTAAGCTGTTCATAGGATATCCTTCGACGTCATGGAAAGTAAGTTAATTTTAAGGAGTTCTGATTTTTGATTGGTTATGTTATATGGGTTTTTTAAACACAATCATTTTGATTGTGTTTTTTTTCCCCCGCTGTTATATGATGAATACCTTCAAGTCACTGTTTTTAGTGAAATTTGATATATTCTGAGAACAGCAAAAATAAACCATTTAACATGTATAATTAATTCTGTACTTTTTGTATTTATGATATACATTTAGAACTGTGTAGGAGGCATGGAGAAGCTGAGGCTTCTGTAAGTGTCAAAGTTGTTGCATACAGTGCTCACCTTCTGCGTAGTCTTTCATATGATAGACTACATCTGCACAATGAGATACCTAAGCAAAGGAAACACAGGTGATGTGATTGTGGAATGAGCAAAAAAAATTGCACGTTTTTCAATTACATTACATGTGTTTCCTAACATTACGCATCACATTGTCTAGATGAGGTTTAGGCCTGTTCCAGGAGACAGAGGAGGTCTGACGTTTGTTCAAGAGTGCAGTGGACATGACTCACTTCGTTGGTAGGCCTGCACATGTATTATCTCCTCTGTACTCTTCAACAAGCCTAAATTTCATCTGCAACCCTGAGTAGGACTCACCTGAAACAAATCTGTGGATAGGCCACACCTTATCAGCATCTAGAAACAATCATTTAAAATGTTAAGGGCAGATTTATGATGGCTGTGCGCCTTTTTTGAGCCGCTCTTCCGTCACTTTTGTGACGCAGCAGCAGTGCAAAAGATTCACCATGTTGCAAGATAGGCCTCACTTCATCTCCAACAAGATACCGTCAGTTTAAAATGTATATAATTAGGACTGTGTAGGGGGCATGGAGAAGCTGAGGCTTCAGTAAGTGTCAAAGTTGTTGCATGCAGTGCTGAACCTCTGCGTACTCTTTCATATGCTGGACTACATTTGCACAATGAGATACCTAAGCAAAGGAAACACAAGTGATGTGATTGTGAAATGAGCAAAAGAAATTGCACGTTTTTCAATTACATCACCTGTGTTTCCTAACATTACGAATCACATTGTGCAGATCAGGTTTAGGCCTGTCCAGGGAGACAGAGCAAGTCTGGCCTCTGTTAAAGAGTGCAGTGGACATGACTCACTTCATTGGTAGGCATGCACATGTATTATCTCCTCTGTACTCTTCAACAAGTCTAAATTTCATCTGTAACCCTGAGTAGGCCTCACCTCAAACAAACCCCTGGATAGGCCACACCTTATCGGCTTCCTGAATCAATCATTTAAAATGTTAGGAGCAGATTTATGATGGCCGTGCGCCTCTTTTGTGCCGCTGTTGCGTCACTTATGTGATGCAGCAGTGATGCAAAAGATGCACCATGTTGCAAGATAGGCCTCACTTCATCTGCAACAAGATACTGTTAGTTTAAAATGTATATATTTAGGACTGTGTAGGGGGCATGGAGAAGCAGAGGCTTCTGTAAGTGTCAAAGTTGTTGAAAAACTGTTTGTCCTTCAATCTTTTCCCTTGTCTTTTCTAATTTTTAAATACATGTTTTAATATTTTTCAAATTTTTGTTCTTTCTTTCACTGATTGAAAGTATAAAAATAACAAGTGACTAAGTTAACGACAATTATAAGGTAAATGTTTTGTACTCTTTTCATTACATTTCTATCACATTTAACTTCTATTAGTTCCACTGCTTCATTTCTTTAACCCTCAGTTTCCTGCCTTTGCTACTTCCCTCATTCCTTTCTCTATTACTTACTTACTCTACTCCTTCCACTCCTTTTCTCAGTCCCTCTGTTCTCATAGTTCTTCACTCCTGTTCACTCACTCCGTCTCTATTACTCTCACTGTCTCTGACTGATCACTCTTTCACTACTAGTTCATTATGCTTTCTCCCTGTAGTTCAAGCACACTAAGGGGCATATTATCAACACAGGCAATAAAATTAGCGCTGCTTTTATCGGCAGAAAACTGCCGCAAAAGCGGCTTTAGTGGCAGTTTTCTGCCGCAAAAGCGGCTTTAGCGGCAGATTTCTGCCGATAAAAGCAGCGATTATTGGCAGAAAACTGCCGCAGAAGCGGCTTTAGCGGCAATTTTCTGGCACAAAAGCGGCTTTAGCGGCAGATTTCTGCCGATAAAAGCAGCGATAATTTTATCACCTATGTTGATAATATGCCCCTATGGTATTTACATTTCTTTGCTGTTTCAATCATTCCTTTTCTGTTACTTCTTCTTTTCTGCTTTCTGTTTTTTCTCTCTGTTATTCCACATGTTTTAATCTTATTTTGAACATTCACTCACATTCTCTAAGAAACTCTTGTTTATTATTCTTCTACTCTCCTTTTTTTCTTTCACTTCCTTATCTATTTTGTTTTTCACAATTATACCCTCTTCCATCTTTTCTTCGGTAAATAGATCTATTAAACAGTATCTCTGTGTTACTCCCTGTAGCTGTCTTTCTTTTAACATTACTCTCTGTTTCCTTCCCTTATACTTACTCTTCTTTTTTAAAAAAAAACATTTTTTGGTTCGCTTCCGGTTCGCGTACCGGCGAGCGAACCGGGAAGCGAACCAAAAGAAATAGAGGTTGCCAGAGTGCTAAACATTCTAGCAATTTTTTTATAAAGGGGAGGTAGTTCTGAAAAGAACTTTTTTAAAATTATTGTTGTTGTTTTATATTTTTTTATTATTTTTCTGATTTTTTTTTTTACTTTTTTTGTATTTTTTGAACGGTTTTATATTTTTTTTGTTTTTTTTGGGGGGGGAACGAAAACGATTCATTGTAAAGGGCTCAACAGGAGCAACAACAAAAAAAAGAATTTATTCTCTGGGGCGTTTTGGACAATCATGATTATCAATTGCTAAGTTGATTAAATTGATGCTACTTTCTCTGTAGCAAATCAACTGACCGCAAAGCACGCACACTTGTTTGATTGTCCCGAACCTCATCTGTATATTTGGGACCATGTCCCTCGCCTCTGGTCCCGTCACTTCCTCTACATTTGATCTTCGGGCCACAGGAGGGTGGTTATCCTGCAGGTCACGTACCTGCGCAGCACTGCAGTTGATAGGGTGCCACCTCTCCATATGGCGATGCATCGTATAATTGCCATAACTGTATTTTTTATTTGTCCCTCTGGACAGATCTTTCTTGCAGATAAGGCAAGTTACATACCGGGCATTCAATTTTTTTTAGCACCGGGGATATTAAAAAAAATTGCCAAATGAAACTCTCTTTGACACGGGACGTCCTAGGCTCTTCTTGCAAAAACTGCCTCCTCTCTTGCTCCTCTTCCTCTTCTTCATCTTCTTCCTCCTCTTGATTGAGGATTACCTGAGGAGGTGGTCCTCTCTTCCTAGGAGGTGGTGGTGGTGGTGGGGGTGCACCAGCTGAAGCTACAACACTTGCCATTGCTAAGTGATGAAAAAAGGTCTTCCTCTCACAAAGATGAAAGTCAGAGTGATGAAACAAGGAGGGGTTTTCATCATTTGGGAAAAAAAATAGTTCTAAACCAATGAAAAGTGTTATTTTTAGGTCACATGACCTAGCCTTACATCATTAGGAAACCAAAAGTGAAATGAACCAATGAAAAGTGTTATTAACAAGTCACATGACCTGTTATGCTTACATTACGCGCTTCGTGCCGCGTCCCGGATCGCTTCCGGGAAGCTGCGCTTCGCGCCTCGCTTCGCGTCCCGGAGCACTTCCGGGTGCGCTAACGCGACGCGTCATATGACGCCTTACGCGACAACGCGATACGTCGCGATTACGCGACGCGTCATGATGATGTTTTCTAACGCGGCAGTTGCGCAAACGGAACGTTTACCGGTTCGCGGACCGGGTCGCTGCACCAAATTGAGCTAACGGGAAGCTACCCGGTTCGCGGACCGGGAGCGAAACAAAAAAATAATAATAAAAAAAATACATAAAAAAATTGTATTAAAAACATATAAAATATATTTTTCGAATTAAAGAAGAATACATTTTAAAGCTTTTGATATTTGCTATTAAAAAAACCATTGAAATTCACTGAAAAAACCATAGGTTATAGACCATATATAGTTAGAAATTAGCATTTACAAAACCTTGAAAATTCACTGAAAAAACCATAGGTTATAGACCATATATAGTTAGGAATTAGCATTTAGAAAACCTTATTTTACTCACACAAAACCATTGAAATTCCATATATAGTTAGTTGCACTAACTATATATTGCGCACCCGCAATCCACTGCTGATGATGTCACATATTACATCATTCATGACATGGTCAGTGACATCACTGATGACATCACTGATGACATCTCAAATGACATCACTGATGACATCACTGATGACATCTCAAATGACATCACTGATGACATCACTGATGACATCTCATTTGACATTACTGATCACATCGCTGATGACATCATTCATGTGATAATACGATGAACCTCTTCAGACTCTAATATAACCTTAGATACACTCAGTGTAAACAGACACTCACAGACTGTCACTCATCCATGAAGTTACACACACACCTAGTCAGTCATGCAAAGAATCAATCACACCTCCATTTTCTCACTATACAGTTATACACACCTTACTTATTCAAACATATACTAACACATATTTACTCTCTTATACAATCCCGGATACAAGTTCACAATGATCCATACAGCCACTCACACATTCACTGGCTCTTATGCACAGTTATTTATATATGTCAACTCTCACATGTACTGTGTTTTACATATGTACTTACTTTGACATGTACACTGAGATATGCATTCACTCACCAATACACTCATGCACACAGTCAACCGCCCATACAGCTGTTTCCACATGCACTTTTGAACCCATACATCTAGTGAATCAACTGCTCACACATCTATGCACAGAGTCATACACCTCCCAGACACCCACACACACACTCAGTCTCCCATACAAATACATGGGCAACCAATCAATAACCCATATAGTTACTCATATAGCTACTGATCAACACATGCAGCAGTTTACAGAACAACAGATATAATGATGCACAAAGTAAGACAGTTTAGTCACTAACCCATGCACTCAGTGAGACACATTTAATCACTCACTCATACAGTCAGTCATGCACCTACTAAATCCTTCATCCAGACAATTATAAATCCACTCATTCTTCAATATGTAAGACATATTTTAACTTTACAGAAACATACAGTCACTGGATGTTGTCATCAGTGATGTCATCAATGATGCCATTTGAGATGTCATCAGTGATGTCATCAGTGATGTCATTTGAGATGTCATCAGTGATGTCACTGACCATGTCATGAATGATGTAATATGTGACATGATCAGCAGTGGATTGCGGGTGCGCGATATATAGTTAGTGCAACTAACTATATATGTAATTTCAATGGTTTTGTGTGAGTAAAATAAGGTTTTGTAAATGCTAATTCCTAACTATATATGGTCTATAACCTATGGTTTTTTCAGTGAATATATATATATATATATATATACCGGAGGCATCGCTGATGTGGAGGGCAGCTCGGGACACTTGTTGAGAGCTGCTTGTGGGTTTTCCTGGTTCCGCATCCCTGCGGTGGTCCCTGCACGAACACTGCATGTTGGGACTTGAAGTGCACTCTGCCATGATAGATTGAACAGCAGGTGGAGTTTACTAGCACTTTAAATTGGGGCGTTTACCTACAGCAGCATTTCAACTCACCTCATCCCCCGTCACACTCTGGGCGCTGACGAGGCCGCACGGCCGAAATGCATACGCCCGCTGATTTTGCTGTACCTACATTAAAGAGACCTCTACTGTCCCCATATTGTGGCCTCTGCCTTTTTCTTTGAGGAAGGATTTCTGGACATATATATATATATATATGGACCAAGATTGAGATTAAGATTGAGATTTTTTCTTGAAAAGTCAGACACAGATTTACAAGCTCCTTGCACCACTTTTCCCATGTTAAAAGTGACACAAAAGTGGCACAATAGGCTTGTAGATCTGTTTCTCAGACTGTTGTAATCTATCTGTTGTCACTGCTCGGAGGCAATTATACATTTCTACACAGTCAAGCTGCTGCACACTACCCACTCTCTCCTTTCACAAATAATTTGTTGTTGTTTCGGAAACAAAATTCTTTGCTCATCTAGTGCCATTGGCGTGATTCAAAGAGGGTGCTCTACGTGTCGAAGAAGCCTTCACTGTAACCAAGAGAGTTCACATCTTCAACTCAGATAAGGTTCTATACAGCAGACTGGAGATAGCAGCGTCCAAAACTTTAAAAAAGAAAGAGAAACAATGTGAGAGAGTAAGAAAGAGAAAGAGAGAAAAAAGGACATTAAAACGTGGGAGAGACACACACGACAGGGGGGGGTGCCTGAAGTCGGAGGCGCAACCACAGTCAAAAATATCGGGCGGGGCTAGAAAAACATTTCGCGGGGGGCTTACCTTCAAGCAAAAAGAAGAGTGAAGCTGCGGGGGGCAACAAAGCCTCATTAACAAGCAAAATGTCTTTAAAAGACCTGTGAAATACTCGGGTGCGACTGTGTGTGGGCCCAGGAAGCTATCTCATCCTAGCTGAAGCCCCATTAACCCAATGTGTGTTTTGCGCGCCTGCTGCATACTATGCATACTACACATTCTCTCCTTTCGCAGATAACTTGTCGTTCTTTCGTAAACAAGCTTCTTTGCACACCTTGTGCCATTGCCGACATTCAAACAGGGAGCACTACGTGTCGAAGCACGCTTCTCAGTCCTTGTTACAATGGCCACGCATCATTGCAGAATACACAAACGTAGAGCTTTGTGAGTTTCTTTTGGGGGGGTGTCGCCAATTTGTAAAACACAACCTGTAGGATAAAAAGGAAGTTAACATTTTGTGTATTTTTTTTAGGAAACGAGAGAGGAAATATGAGAGTGATTGAAAACAGTACTCGCAGCTCACCTTTTTGTCACCGGTGTTTTTCACCACATGCCGGACATAATCCATCCTGAAGCTCTACATCTAAAAGATAATAAAAGTAAGATGTTATGATTGGTAATTGTTACTATATTAATTTGGAGTTAGATAACATTGCGCTTTTATACACGTTCCTTCTCACATTTCTATAAACTGTTTGTATTGGTAATATTACGGACATTTCAGCGATTTTTAAAACTTTCCTGCTATTGGGAAAAAATGTATACATGTAAATTAATACACTATATAGGAGTGCGTTCGTCTAAAATACTAAGTCGCGTTTTTGTATCTAGTCTGCTGCAACCCTGACTCCCTCCGATGCGTACTCAAGCCTCACTGCTCACCTTTTCGTGGAAAAGACACCTTCTGCATGATGTAGTCCCGATCTCCAACAAAGAATTCTCAGATATAGTCTTGATATCTCTATGGCTAATGACATACTCGTGCTCCCATCATCATCATCACAGGTTCTTCACCCGCTCAGTGCTTCGGGCACCACTAACTCAGTGACCAAAGAGGCCACGCATGTAGTAGTGGGCCCCTTGTTCTGTACGTTGGGAACAACTCTAAAATGGCGTACAATACGTGCTTTTAGTCTTTTTTATACATAGGGTCACGTGTGTAGTGACTAATGCGCTGGATGGGTGTGGTGTGGTTGTATACGAGCCATGAGGGAGTGTGTGTGCCGATCTGACAACTAGACCTGGAACTAAGAAATCACTACAATGGAAATCTGGGCCTTATACTGTTGTTGTGTTTTCCTGGTAGCGTAAGAGTGGCCTGTACTAACGTATTCAGTCTCGATTAATTTACCACCATCCCCCGGGGCTTTTAAATGTTGGGAGAGGGGTCAATAATTGTGCTGACTTTTCTCCTTTAGCGTGCAGTACTATATTGTTTTATAAAATGTATAACTCTTCAAACCATCTTTGAAAGAAAAATACTCATATTTTAAAAATATTTTTATTGAGTCTTTTATATTCATCATATGGGTGAAGTGTAGAAATGGTTTTACATACATTGGTATCACGCGATCCACCACATTCATTTTATTTTATCATAAGCACTCATTCCTTATGTTTACAGTATATAAGTGTTGGCTGCAATCTTGTGGCTCGGTCACAAGAAAGCAGTGAAAGAACCGCAAAAAACACACGAAGGGGGCAGGGTGGAAACATGCTGATCCCGTAGGCCTTCTCTGAGGGTCCCCCCTGCGTGGGGATCGCTACCCCCCCGGGCTTTAACCGGCCCCCTGGAGTTCCGAGGTCCGCCCCCGGGGCCATTTTTTATTTAAAAAAACTGTGGGGGGGGGCTCAAACCCCCAACACACCCCGGGGACCGCCATCTTCTCGGGGCTCTAATTTAGAAAATAGGGGGTTTCTGACGGACACCCCAGCGCCGGGGACCACCAACCCCTGGGATTTTTTAATGTTGGGAGGGTGGCTGCGCGAGCAAATTAGATATTTTTGCATGTACACGCAGCGAGAGGCAACTATCAAAGATGACTTGCTTTCGCAATACCCCGAAAGGTTTCTTCCAGAATAAGTACGCACTTCACTGCCAGACCCCATTTAATGATTATCCAGGCTCTCAAGCCTAAACATGTCAGAAATCATCTCCCATCACTTTCTCTTCTTTTTAGTGTATTGTGTGTGGCAGACTACGTGACCCTATGCCCAGAGCCCTCAAAGGCCCTGGAGACTGCCACGCCCCAAGACCAGCTCCTGCAGTGTCCCTGTGCTGCGCGGCATCATTTAAAAGCCCCTGGGGGAGGTGGTAAATTAATCAAGACTGAATAGGTTAGTACAGCCTACTGTGCTTACGCTACTAGGAAAACACAACAACAGTACATGGCCCAGATTTCCATTGTAGTAATTTCTTAGTTCCAGGTCTAGTTGTCAGATCGGCACACACACTCCCTCATGGCTGGTATACACCCACAACACAGCCATCCAGTACATACGTCACTACACACGTGAACATATCTACAAAAAAGACGGAATGTACAATGCCCCACAGTCTCGCCAGCTCCTCGTGACTGTCATGTTCGAATAGAGCATGCGCAAATTAAATGAAAAACATTAGGGGTACACGGACTGATGGTGGGCGTGGTGGAGCGTATTGTGCGCATGCGCACCATTAATACACATGCGCTGAGTGAAAGGGGTACACAGCTCGATGGGGTCCACTCCTCTATAGAACACCGGCATTGCTTTTACACATGGGGAGATGCTTAATTGCATGTGGAAATGCAATCTTGTTTGGATTTTGAAAGTGAGAACAGATTTCACTGTTCTGTCTTTCAAAGTTCAAACTTTGGGGTCGATTATGGTTGTGGTGAATCCACATCCTCCAGGCCGGTGGAAGCCACCGCCGGCCCGGAGGATGCGGATTCACCGCGGCGGTCAGAGAAAACACCCACCGCCAGATTATGATGGCGGTGGGAACAGCGGCGGACAACAGGTCCGTCCACCTCTGATCCGCGGGGTGTTGACCGCTATTTGGTGGCGGTGTCTGCAAGAGACCGTCAGCCAAATTAGAATATGTGTGTAAACATGCTTTTCCGCGGCGGCTTTCCCGCCGTGGAAAAGCATGTGGACCTTTTCTTCTGGGGGCCCCTTGCGAGCCCCCAGGGTGAAGGGGGTGTGGAGGTGCACATGGAGTGTACCTATGGTACCCCCCAGCATTTGCATGCACAAAGCGGCAGGCCCCACGCGGTGCCTGCCGCTTTGTGCATGTAAATGCAAAGCATGCATTTTTAACCTTGCGCGAGTGCTTCTTCAAACAGCACCCGCCGCAATGTTAAAGATACGGGATGTGACCACCAGTGTGGCGGTCACATCCTTATTGGTATGGAGGGAACGCCACTGCCCCTGCGGACTGTCCCTCAACCTCGAGGGTGGCGGATGGACGCAGGTCCGTCCGCCATCATAATCGGCCACTAAGTTTGCTATGGGAGTGCGGGAGCTGCAAGACTTCCGCCTTCTCATAGCAAACAGCAGGAACCTGCTCTGGGCATGGCGGTCTCTAGGGCTCTCGAGGGCACCAGGCAGAGGGCCACCGAGCCCATGTCACACAATTCAGAAATCTCCGGGGTGTAGTTGTTCCCAGGGTTTGAGGTGCATACACTTTTAATTTTTTAGGGGGGGCGAGGACGGCAAGTGGTGCAAGGGGGTTGTAAATGTGGTACAGTGTTTTGTTTTACTTTGCTTTCCTTTCTGTCTTGTAGTGGATCCAGGGTAAATATAACGTTTTTGTACAGACAGTACCTTTCTGCCTGTTACCATAGTAACAGTTCATGGAACACTTGCATGAGCACAGAGGTTAGAAGTTCACCACAATATGTTGCTAATTGAAATAGTTACTGTGCTGGAGATTTATATTTTTTTCATAGGAACCGTTAGTCATACAAGAAGTCAGTGGAAAAGTTTTCTTAGGGATTCCTTCCTGTTCGGGGAGTATTAGGGTAACGTGCTCCAAGCGGGACTTTACGAAGCTTAATGTTCATTGGGTATGAAGTATTAAAAGTAGAAGGTTTGGCAGTCATTCCTTGCTCGTCTGTGGAACAACATGGACATTTTATTGGCTAAAGTGTTCCGAGCACAAGTTTGCTCCTTATTGAGTGGGAACGGTTCACTGTTGTCAGTGATATTGTGATGCATTTTCCAAAGGAGTAAGGGGAAAGAAAGTAGTAGAGGGCAGGTTAGGATCACTATTAACTCTGTACAGTGCCCATAAGGTGGTGGAGAGGGATTATGAGGGAAACAATTTTTTTTATATGTTTCAAGGGCCATTTATATAATTGCAGTGTGGGGCATAAATCACGGTGGAAAAATCACTGTGTCTTGCACTGTTTTTTTTATCAAGTTTGTAGGTGACATACTTCTTAGGAGTACTATTTACTTATAATGTGGAGTTTACTTTCTTGATGGGGAGGTGTGGTTGCACAGCAAAAAATTCAGTCTAGGTTTATTAAGCAAATACAAATAAACTTTCTTCAGAAACTGTCGCTGTATATATGAAAGGGGTAACAATTAAAAATGGAATTTCATAAAATATCAGTTAAGCATGGCTATATACTTCTTTTTTGTGCTACAGTTTGTAAAAGTGTTGCCCCACATTGTTGATGATGTAAGAGGGTATCAGTTACTTTTAGATAAAGTAGAATAGAAGTGCTACAACAAACACTCCAGCACTACATTATCTCAGATCAAGAGAACAAGTAAAAAACAGTTAAATACAAATGATTTCATATTACATAGAAATGCATGCATTATTATTTTTCAAATTTGTATTCTGTACAAGTCAGGAACGTGCTGTCGTAGTGCTTAGAGGTTGCAGACTGTTCCACTAATAAATCACATACTCACTAAAGAATATATAGGATGGTACTCTTATAATATAAAGTACAGGTCCTATATATTCTTTAGTGAGAAGGTGAATAGGAACCGCAAATAAGAATAGAAATTAGAAAATAACATTCAGAAATGTAGCGTTTATTAAATATTTAAAGTAACAAAGTATGCATGATAGCTATATGTTTTTGTTCTGCTGTTTCGTAAAATATGTTTTTCGAAAAAATATCTGATCAAGTACTTTTTAATATTTGAAAGTTATATTATAGATGGCGCTGAAAAATCTCCCATTCCTCTTCTGTAGCAATAGGGCAATCTGTTATAATATAATGATTGATACCATTATTACAGTAAAAAGAAAAGGAAAATAAAGTTATGTATTTAACAGAACATCCATAATGAAATACTTTCCAGCGGTAATTTTTTACTGAACTTCTTTTCTCCGGGAGGTTAAAAGGGTTGATCTTCGTGGTGACGGGTCATAAACTCCTCTGAGATCATGACAGTGAGAATAATAATATGTATATATTTTCACAGCACATGATCACAAGGGGAAAATAGACTGAAAACCACAAGCCGGTATCGTTGCTTACTTATGGTTACTCTTTGTGACGACGGATCGTGAACTCCACTAAGATCACCAAGACTATTAATGTTATAATATATATATTAACAGTATGTGATCTCTAGGGGAAAACACATTAACAAGTGGAAGATGGTGACGTTGATTGTAAATGTTTAGGGTTTGCGTCGACGGGTCACCAACACCTCTCAAGCTAAGTACAGTGTCAATATTATAATATAAAAAGTCACTATATATTAGGTGAAAGGAGCCAGAAAAGGAGCAATGTTTGTTATAATCTACCTGTTTCTAAAAACAAGATGCTGACGTTACAGAGAAAAAGCGAAAAGCATGCAATAAAATTTTGTTCTAGATATTAATGTTTAAATATTGACAAATAGCCACAAATTATAACTAAGTACTATGCCTATGCCATATTGAAACAACTTACAACTCCGGTATATGTTTGTTGACGCACAAAGAGAATCCGATGTTAGATAACGGAACCTGCAACATAGATTGGCGACTCAGCAATAACTTGCGAAAATATCACTAATTGCACAGTAGGTGTGGTTTATATAGTTTTTGGTTGTTTAGTAATCTACGGAAGGAAGCTGTGGGTCCGCCTATTTAGATGGCACGTTTTGCTGTTTACACGTGCTCACGTTTTAACTGTTTTTCTTCTGCACGTGTTCGGAAAAGTTACAAACTGTGGTATTATTATCTACATACGTTGGAGAGTTTAAAAAGTGTTACTCAGTAAACTGTGTTCTTTGCATTTTCATGATTAAAAACATCTAAATAGAAGACATAAAAATATTATCGTTATCATTAGAAGAAAAAAGGATTAATATTTGTTATTATTATGCTTCTTAATTTAAACAATGCTAGCATTTGTAAATCGTAAACCTAGCCTCGGAAAGGTGTGCTGGCGCTTGGGGCGTTGAGAAGATTATTAAATAATAAATGCCCTTTTCTATGCACCTGTAAACTTGCCTTTTAAACTTTCAATTGCCCAGTCTGCATCTTTACACTTCCTCCAAACATTCTGCTACTGCTATTTTAGTATTGTAGTGAGCCATACAGCAGTATGTGTTTATCTGTACACTGTTCTAAAAGTGAAGCTGCTATACATTCAGCCAGACACCCTTCTTGGAGAATTGTAATCATTTAGCCAGTACCCAAGTTCTCATAGAGCAAAGTGGGCCTTCTTTTAACCCCTATAGACTATGCTTGTAGTCTTCTATGTACCTGCAAACTTCCCTTTTATACCTTCAATTTCCCTGTCTATATTGTTACACTTTCAACAAACACTCTCACACTACTGTTTCAGTATTGTAGTGAAACATACAGCAGTATGTGCTTATCTATACACCGTTCTAAAAGTGAAGCAGTTGCACATTCAGCTTGACATTGCTTGCAGAACTCTTATCATCCAGTCAGTACCCAAATATTCATGTAGTAAGGTAGGCTTAGTATATGGACTGCTTCAAACTCCTATTTAGTATGCATGTACTCTTCTATGCACCTGAAAACTTGTCTTTTAAACTTTTAATAACCCAGTCTCGATCCTTATACTCCCTCCAAACACTTTGCCACTACTGTTTCAATATTGTAGTGAGCCATATAGCAATCTATGCTTATCCATACAATGTAAAAAAAAGTGTAGCAGTTATACATTCAGCTCTACACTCTCCTTGGAGAAGTGTAATAATTCTGCCACTACCAAAGTAGTCATGCAGCAACATAGGCCTAAGGGCATGGACTGCTTCAAACACCAATAGATAATAAATGCACTTTTCTAAACATCTGCAAACGTGGCTTTTAAACTTTGAATTGCCCAGTCTGTATCCCGACACTTCCTCCAAACATTTTGCTAGTGATATTTTAGTATTGTAGTGAGTTATACATCAGTATGTTCTTATGTATGCACTGTTCTAAAAGTGAAGGTGCTATATATTCAGGCATACAATCTCTTTGTAGAAGTGTAAGCATTCAGTCGGTTCCCAAGTAGTCATTCACCAAAGTAGGCGTTAGGGCATGGACTGCTTCAAATCCCTATAGACTATGCATTCAATGTTCTATACAGCAGCAAACTTGCCTTTTATACCTTCAATTCCCCAGTCTGTATCGTTACACTTTCACCAAACACTCTCACACTACTGTTTCAGTATTGTAGTGAACCATACACCAGTATGTGCTTATCTATACACTGTTGTAAAAGTAAAGCTGCTCTACATTCAGCCACACACTCTCCTTGCAGAATTGTAATCATTCAGCCAGTACCCAAGTACTCATGGTGCAAAGTGGGCCTTAAGGCATGGGCCTTAGGGCGTGGACTGCTTTAAACTCCAATAGACTATGCATGCACTGTTCCATGCACCTGCAAATTTGCCTTTTATGTATTCAATTCCCCAGTCTCTGTCCTTACACTTCCACCAAACACTCTATCACTCATGTATAGTTTTGTAGTGACTCATTGACCAGTGTGTAGTAATTCATTCACTACATCCATACACTAATCAGCAGATGTACAATAAGTGGAACATCCCCAGAGATATGCCAGTTATTGTGCACTGTGACATCATCACCATGGATGCAGCGTATTTACAATATGGTGCATTTGTGCTGTGAAGGTGGCGTATTGCTTGACTTGTATTGTAGCGCAACGCAGCTCCAGCAATGCTCTTGGGGCCCTATGCTCACAATGCTGTATCAATCCTTACACCTGTTTCAGCAGGTGCGGGGTTTTGACACAGCATAAGCCCAAAAGTGACTGAATGAAATCCTATAGATTTCACTCAGTCACTTTTAGGAGGCGTTCCTGCACCAGAACACCCCCCCCCCTGCACAGGAAAACCTCCTTCTGGTGCAGGGCTTTACAATGTGATGCACCTTCCATATGCGTCACATTGTAAATACCACACACCACGGCACACCTTTTGCACCACCGCTGCGTCACAAAAGTGACACAACAGCTGTATAAAAGAGGCACAAGAGGGTTGTAAATCCGCCCCTAATACATACAAATTCACCCAGGCAGTTTCACCAGCAGTGCAAACTGAAGCATAGACTTGTAACATATTTATGTGCATATGTTAAATTCAAGTGCTTCGGAGGTACTACATTATACTATAGGTAAACACCTTATAGATTTATGCTGTAGCACTTCCTTATAGTTCTGCACTTTCACATTTACCATACACTAGTATTGTATTCATTCATTCATATATGCACTACACATTCATTCAGACAAAGTTTTACACACTATTATAGAAATATAGCTCTTTCTTTTACCAGTGGAGGTAGTTCTGAGAAGAACTGTTTTTTTGTCTTTTTAGTTTTCTTTTTTTTGTATTTTTTAACAAGTTTTTTTTGTTGTTTTTTTAAACACAAAAATGAAACTAGAATCAAAAAAAGTGTGGAACATCAACAAAACAGTAAAAAAAAAAATATTGACGAGAACAACGGTGGTCCCGTTTCTTTCGGATAATTAGTTCAATTGATTGTTCCCCATAGCACAGTAGTTTGTTGCAAAATTTGCAACAAACAATCAGGTCTGCAAATTCAGGTTGTATATTTGCAAGCATACCGCTCGGTGGTGGTGGTGAACTTGATGTACTGGGAAGAGCAGATCCATGGTCCTCCTGCAACATTCGAGTTTGAACTCTGGCATAGTTGTTTGGATGAAGTTTCTTGACATGGCGCACCATGCTAGCAGTGCCGAAAGAGTACCTTTTGGTGGAGTCTCCCCTGGAAAGAGTAACCTGACAAAGTTTGCAGGTCACCTTTGTCATGGAGATAGGCTTTGCCTTCACACTGTGTTAAGTTAGCATGAGCTTATTAGAAGTTTAAATGTCATTTTTCCTTTCTGCTGCTTCTACACACGGCACATATTGTTATTAATGCTTTGAGCCTAGTAGAATATTTTGCTTCACACGAGAATAATATGTTTTCCTATTGTATCAGCTTTGCTTGGTAAGCTATGTCTGAACAGTGAGTCCCGAGGCCTTCAAGGTTATTTCAGCACAGTTGTTGTTGTTCGGTCTGATCAGCATACGTCCTAGACATAACACGTATGCAGCTGTGGCCATCTCTGGTTTTGGAGCATTTAATAATGCACTGCACAGAGCATGCACACAAACTTGATGAATATTCGCATGCAGAGAGCTGGTGTAGAAGATGATGTGATCCCTTTCTACGAAGACTAGAGGTATGGGGCCGCCCTTCTAAAACCCAAAGAGACCTTCTGTAGATATAATAAAATATACTAGCAAGGGAGGGTAAGACTGAGGTGCCATTTAGCCTTCTTCCCTTTAGCATTTTAACATGCTTTCTCCCTTTGTATTTTATGGAATAGTAATTATGCTGATAACCTTGTTGCTTATAATATGTTTGCTTGTATTAGCTAAGATACTGCGCCTGAGAACACAGCATTAGAAATAAATATTTCAAACTTGCACGTGTCTTCAATTACTCCTCGTTCTGGACTGGTATGATAGTATAACGAAAGAGTGTTCATGTGTTCCACGTTACCTGAGGTGTTCTAAGTCCATGTTCTGGGTTGTCTAATCATTGGGGGTATGGGAGAACAAACGAGACACTGATTGCTAGTATGGTAGGGGATTTTCGATACTAAGTTGTCTTTTGGTACACCCTAATTCACTGAGGTTCCAAGTCTCTATGCACAGTTCTGTGTAGGAGCAGAATCCTTGCGACACCTTGGGAGCATTGAACTTTATTTGTCCTCGAGGAAATGTAAAAAATTTCCAGATAACTGCTTCCTTGCACTTCTTCTGAGACTCCTCAGGTACAAAATGTTCCTCAGAGGAACATTCTGAAGAAGAGTCATCCCGTGCAGCCATGGTGATTTGTTCTTCCAAATGACTTGAGATCTACAGAAGAGATGCTTCTTCTTAGAAAGTCAAAGTAGAATGATTAAAATGAGAGGGGTGTTTCAACAGTTGGAATAGGAAGTGTTATGAACTAATCAAATCTCTTCTTTTAAAGTTACATGGCTTTGCGTACGCTTACTGTGCGCTTACGGTGCTCTTACGCTACGAGTACGGATGACGTACGGCCGCGATTTGAGTAATTGCGTTTAAAAGTAATATACGCTTATTTAAAGTTTTAAAAAAGTATTTTCATGATGATCCCAGATAATGTCTTACCTTAATATGTACATTAAATACATAAATATATGTTTTTGAACAATTAGAAACTTTTGCGCCGTACGCGTACGTGGCGCCGTACATGCCATCACGCGGAAGCGTTGATGCGACGCGTAACGTCAAAGCGTATTCGTGACGCGCAGAGTACAATTACCTGTACAAAGTACGGTGCGATCACCGTACCTGTACGGTACGATTATCTAAAAAAAAAACCAATGAAAATGGAATTATATAGAACGTAATTTTAATATATTGAAAGAAAATTAATTAATAAACAACATATTTTTGATAAATAAAATAAATATAATTATTTATAATGAAAATGTAGGAAATTTGTATAAAAGGAAAGAAATATAATAATTAATCCATTTCAAAATTATCATTTACAAAGCCTTTGAAATTCACTGAAAAAACCATAGGTTTTACACACGTTATAGTTAGGAATTTGCATTTAAAAAACCTTGCAAATTCATGAAAAACCATAGGATTCACACACGTTATAGTTAGGAATTAGCATTTAGAAAACCTTAGAAATTCACTGAAAAAAACCATAGGTTTCACACATGTTATAATTAGCTGGACATTTCACTCATACAAAACCATTGACGACACATATTACAACACTCATGACATCACTGATGTCACTGACCATGTCATGAGTGATGTATTATGTGATGTCATCAGCAGAGCATTACGGGCGCGCGAGTTATAGTTAGCTGAACTAACTGTAACGGGGGAATTTCAATAGTTTTGTATGAGTGAAATGTCTAGCTAACTATAACATGTGGTGAAACCTATGGTTTTTTCAGTGAATTTCTAAGGTTTTATAAATGCTAATTCCTAACTATAGCGTGTGTGAAACCTATTGTTTTTTCAGTGAATATATATATATACACACACACACACACACACATACATACAAATGAAAAACAATTAAACAATTCACATGAGTAGTAAACAAATTAATAATTAATTTTCAGTTTAAAAAATTGTCATTTATTTATTACAATGTATTACCTTATTTACTTACCACACTATAACAAACTTACCAGCCCACACTCAAAATATAACTTTAACTTAAATAAATTTTTTTAACAATTACTAATCAATTAAATAGTAATTAATATTGTAATAATTAATGAATAACTAACTGATAACTAATTTCCCACCCTACACCCCTACAAACGCACCAGCACGCACATATTATATAACTTAAAAATTACAATTATTACGCAATTTACAGATTTAATGATGAATTAAAAATGTATAATACATTGTTAATTAATGATTAAAGAATATTTAATTAACTTCCCACCCAATACCTCTTCATACCCAACAGCCCACACCTAATACATAACTTAAAAAATATAATTATTACATAATATACATATTGATTGATCATTTAAATAATTACAAATACATTCTCAATTATTTGTTAGTTAATTATTACTTAATTAACTTTTCCCCCTATATATCCCTAACACCCAACAGCCCACACCATATATAGAACTTAAAAAATATAATTATTACGATTTATATATTTACTAATCAACTAAATATTTAAAAGTGAATTCATAATTAATTAATTATAATTAATTAATTATTTCCACCCTAAATCCCTATAAACCTAGCAACCAGCTATGAAAATAAGAATTACTATTAGCAACTAAACTAAAAATATATAAATCACTTAAAATTGCGAACTCAATTTAAAAATGCTACTAACAAGTATACACAAAATAATAATGGATAAAAAGAATATATGAACTAGCACACTTAAAGATAATTAAAATGCATATTCTTTTCAACTATATAATTGAAAATGATATTAACAACAATATTATCGAAAATTATATTAGTACCTCAAAAATCAATGTTCTTGACAACAATATTTCTGATTCACAATAGTTTTGCACCACAATTTGTTTCTGATTTTTCTGCAGCTGGATATTGCTGGTCTGATATATTGTCCAAACAAATACCCACCAAGGAGAATGCTGCTTTCACTTACTGTGTGTGTGTGTGGGGGGGGGGTGTATGTGTCTGTCTGTCTGTCTGTCTCTCTGTCTGTCTATTGAATGTATGTGGGTGTGTGTAGGGGGTGAGAGAAAAAGAGAGGGGAGAGACAGAGCGAGGGGAGAGAGAGAGGGGAGAGAGAGAGAGAGAGAGAGAGAGAGAGAGAGAGAGAGAGAGAGAGAGAGAGTTTCTGGCTGTTTTTGTTACCTAACTTTTAACAGAATTGAACAGATTCATACTGATTATCCTAGTATCTGATTACTACTGACCAGCAAAAAAGAAAAATTGCAGGATATTGAAGGTGACTGACAGATAGGGGAGTGTAGCAGTTAATGCTCTATACTGTCCCACTTTTCTGTACTTCAAAATTTCGATAACACAAAGATAGAAACTCTTGTGATGATCTGAGACAACCTTCAAACTATTTTGTTCTTCTCTTGTATTACTTTGGCTTAAATGAATTTGAGATAGGAGACAATGATTTAATCGCCTCCAGTTTATGCAGGTAGGTGTCTAAATAATTGTTAGCAAGTCTGTAGTATGAATTGCAAAAAATGGTAAAATAGTCATTGTCTTGTAATACATAATGAGGAATTAATTAGAATTATTCATTTGAATTATTAAATTGCATTAGTTCATGTGTGTAACATCCACTACCTGATATCCACCTACAATACAGATGTACTACTCCTTGGTAGAAGTTTACTTAGTATGACATCAATCCTACTATTGTTTCATTAATGCAGTTGGGTTACGCAGTACTCCATGAGACCGCACTACCAGCATTTGCGGAATAGTACGGAGTAAGAGAAGTAATACACTTACCTGTTTCCATATACATTTAACCAAAAAGAGTACTCTTTCACTTGGTGCACCCCCCACTAAACTTTAGTCACCTCTTCACTAGCAGTTATTCTAAACAAATCTCACTAACAGTTGAATTGTTTACCATGGATGTCTTTTTGGTTACTTTTTTATTCTGTGATCTAGTCAGTTAGTGACATTTAAGAACTTTCCGTTTATAGTGTGCATTAATGAACTTGTCCTGATAGTGCAATTTACCATCTATGATAATGCAATGTTTAAGATTGCATTTACTTAATACTATTTTTATACTGTTGAATATACCAATAATTTATTGCGTGTTCCCTGTTAAGTCTGATGCAACTGGGAATTCTTGTTACTAGCACCATTGTATCTACATGTTCTGTGGTTCTACTATGGAACTGGAGATTTCCTCCTGGAGAAGAAATCCAACAGAAACTGATAATCCCCTATTAAAAGCACTGCCATGTTTTTACCCATAGCACTGCTATGACTAGCTCCAAAAAGAGGAGATAAGAGGGGAATTACTGGCACAATTGTAATGAGTCTCAAATGTACTCCTTCAATTACACTCACTGAAAATTTGTGAGTGATGACAATTCAGTTTTGGCATGTCCATTCCATCTCAGCACTAAGGGCCACATTCTGATGTCAGTCAGAAAGCCTACAACCAACATCTTCAGTTTCACTTTCGACCACCACATTGCAATGCCGGAGGTTGAAAGCGAAACCATTCCGGCTGGATTCCAACAGGCTCAAGGGGCCCATCTGCCAGTCGGCAGCCCCACCGTAATCCCTGAGGACGGCATTTCCACTGTAGGAAATATAATATCGGTTTCCGACATGCTTTCCATGTCAGGCTTTCCGACATGGGAAGTCTGTCAGAAAGCAAATGCTGCCCTGATTCCTCCATGGCCTTTTTAGCTGGGTTGCTGTGGGGGGACCTTGAGGTGATTGCCACGCAATGCAAGGATCCACAAAATCTCCCTTTTCTCTTTGGGAGCTTGTGCTACAGCCGGCCGGTAATACTGCTGCCCAGACTGCTGACCATCGATTGAAAAAATGATATAAAGAAGTAAGTGATGACATTTTTGGTCGGTCCATACTGCGCAGTTCTGGATTGTTTCATCTCTGACCTCCCTGCTTTCCTGAAGTTGTTTAAACAAAACTCCCATGAACATAAGACATCTTCCCCACGTAAGAAATGTTGGTTAGATTTCACCTCTTGTAAGAAAATTGTAGCTTCATGATCTATCTACCTCAAGACAAAAACTAAATTCCATTTTCCCTGGACAATGACAGTATAAATATTCACTACTGCAAAGCATTGACATTATTCCACCAATGGTAAAGAGTGTATTTCTTTGCTTGTTAGGTGCCAATATAAAAACCCATCAAGTGGAGACAATTCCTTGCATGAGCTCACTAGGGTTAATATCTACCTTCTTTTCTTGCTAAATTAAACATGTGGTGTTTGACATGTACATTCTTTAGTCCTTGTGATTGTGGCACACCTTTTTCTCCCATTTGTCTAAGAACTCCTCTAGATTCCATCATTTCCATTCTTTCCATCAAGGAGGGATGGAAATTGGTAGGTGAATAAGGAGTCCAGACTGTCATTAATGTAGTAAATATCTCTATGAGCAAAAGGAGTAATGATCTAGTGTGCATTTCCTGAAAATTCACTAATGTACTTTACATGCTTGATGTGCTTGACTCAGCTAAATCTTCCTATCTCGAAGTTTCTCGTTCACAGTTCAGTTATATGGTCTATACAGTCTATGGAAAGTAGCTTTCCTAAAAAGTCTCATTGTCCTACACATACTTTTTTCTCAGGCATCCATTATTCATTGCAGTTAACCATCTAAAATAGTTGCAACAAGCTACTTACAATCCCCACTGAAAAAAACATCAACAACATACGCCCTCAAGATCAGATCTGTTGCTAAACCTCAAAATCAGCAAGATGCTTTCCCCTAGGATCAAATTACTAAAGCACTGTTCCTGTAGCAGGCAGATGTTTCAGATATTTAGTGATTGGTTACCCTATGAGTTTCCATTTGCTGCTTCAGTCTGAAATTGACAGTGCTGCACTGCTCACTGTGACACTCCAGAATTAAGATCATAACGTTTTTATCAGTGCGTCCATAAACGAGATCACCCATTTTTAAGCCTGACATATTGGTAAAAAACAGCTTCCTTTCGAACTCTCATTTTTAGGAGAGCTTTACAGAAAGATTAACATTTTATTGGATGGGCACGTTGTTAAATTTCAGCACGACATCCTGGAGACCCCTCAGGTCACATAATTGTTGTTCATCTCTACCATTTGTTGTCTCGGTTCCGTTATAGTAGGCTAGTGCACTTACAAGATGTGAACATACCTTGACTCAGGCGTATGGATACAGGGACTGAGTTGGAAAAATGAAGTAGGTCTTGAGTCCCTGGTGGTGTGGGATTATCTAGCCAGAATTAAAGGGCGGTGTAAAGTGCTCAAAATGTGGTCTGGTGATAACATATGTTGAGGTGCATGAACGAATGCCAATGGATCTCTCGTATCACCATTTTTATTGAATGTCTGTCTCTCTTCCATCTTTCTCTCCAGTCTCTTTCTCTGCAACAAAAACGATCCTCCCTGTAAAGTACTTAATGTAACCTGAGATCGGCGACAGAGATAGCCCTAGTTAGACGAGCGAAAAGGCTTCCAGACTTGTCCAGATCTACTTTTCCCCTTAATTCCCTGTAGCCTAACTCTTGGGGTGAAAGTAGTGGGGAAAAATGTAGAGGGACACATGACTCTTTGAGCAGGCAGATGGATCATACTAGAATTAGGAGAAATGACATGTATTGGGGTTAAGTAAAGAGAATAATTCAGATTAATATGTGTGAAGTGAACTGAGTTGCTGTGACTGCCGTGAGGTGAGGAAGTGACAGATTGAACTGTGTTTCTTGCCTAAGTATGGAGTGAAGGAAGTGGGGAGCAATCAGACACTAGAAGTCATTTGAGGGCTGCATGCTTCACCTTAGCCAGTGACAGAATACAAACCCTCACAATCAGTAAACTATAACAGACCTTTCCAAACACACCCAACATATGCCTATTTGGATTACAAACAACACTTTCTTCTCAATCACAATCATTCCAGACGCATCAACAAATGGTCATCCTCAGATAGCTAACTTTGGATGGAACGCTTACACCCTAATTTGCACAGCACAATATCCATGCCAACATGTGGTTTGATAGTGTTAAAAACACTATCAAACCGTCACACACCACTGTTACATACGTAATAGAAATATTCTGATAAATCCAACATAAACAGCCAATTCCCTCACGCACACATATCTGCTTTATAATGAGCAAGTGACCATGAGCCATCTTATGCAGAAACAAATAAGAAATACCTTCTGAACACCCATGCCTGAACATAAACTTCTGATAAGATGAAGCTTAATTTACCTTGATGAAAATGCACATAAACTGCTTATAAACTAGTAAACATTATAAATGCTAGTAAACATTATAGATGCTGTCTACTTATGTTCCACAAACAGTAACAGACACCAGGTGCTGTTCTGTCAAATATGTGACCAAGTTAGAGAATGCCCCACTATACCACAGAAAAGGTTTGTGCTATGCAAAAATGCCCTGGTTACTTACCGGTAATCTTCATTACTCCGAGTATAGTCTTCCTCGCCACATGAGTTACACAGTGAGCTTCAGCTCCACGCTGGAACCCTCCAAAGTAAAAAATGCCCCCCATCCCCTCCCAATATGGCCGACCAGATCACCCCTGACCTCTATAAGAGGCGGGCCGGCCCAACCAACAGCCTGAACAACCAAGCCAGCAATGAAGCCGATAGCCAGACCGGGAGGGAGGGAGGAAACTCATGTGGATTACCGGTAAGTAACCGGGGCATTACCTCCTCGTTAGTCTTCCTCACCACATGACTTACACAGTGAGCAAATACCCAAGCCAAAAGGCTTCATTGACCACAAGAAAAAAACACCACACGGTCAAATAGAAAAACCAACACAAGGTTTATTCAGTACAAAACAAAGAAACAGGAAGAAAGAAACCTGATTCAAAGAAAAACAAAAGGCCATTCAAGGAGCATCCGCCCCAGCACTCAACACGGCCCCAGCAAAATCCTCAGGATCAGAACCACCCAGGACAACCCGATAATGCTCCATGAACCTGTGAGGGGACGACCAAGTCGCCGCCCTACAAATCTCCTCAGTGGAGACACCCTTGAAAGAGGCCCAGGTCACAGACACACTCCTAGTGGAATGACCCTGGACCCCCACCGGAACATCCGAACCCAGTGAAGCGTAGGCAAGCAGGATAGCCTGCTTAAGCCAAAGACTCAACGTGGAAATCGAGGGCTTGTGACCAGAATGAACGGGACCAAAGGTCACAAACAGACTATCACACCGAGAAAGGGAAGACGTGCGTTCAAGGTAAATCAAAACAGCACGCCGGTCATCCAGCAAGGACAGGGAGAACTCCGTTTCGGGAGGAAAAGAAGGCAAGGACACCTCACGAGAACGGTTCACCAGAGAGGGAACCTTGCGAAGGGAATGAGGGTCATGATGGAGAACCAGACGATTAGGCAAAACCCTCAAGAAGGGGGGGGAGCGAAGGAATGACCCCAGCTCGCCCATCCGGCCGGCAGACACAATGACCACCAAAAAAATCACTTTAAAAGTGAGAAACTTCAGGGCAACCGAGGCCAGGGGCTCAAAGGGGGGACCCTGGAGGGCCCGCAACACAAGGGGGAGATCCCAAGGAGGAGACAAGCAAAGTGCCCGAGGGCGACGGAGAAAACAACTCCGGAGCAAACGAGCCACCAGGGAATCAAGCCCGTCCAAGTCTGGACTGCGGAAGGCCCGCAAGGCCGCCCACTGAGCCCGCAGGGTAGAGCGAGCCAAACCCAAGGAAAACCCCTCAGTGAGGAAGTCCAAGACCCGCAAGGGATCCACAGAGGAATGCTCAGCACCCAGGAGCCCGCACCAATGGGAGAACGAAGACCAGTGACGGGAATAAGATGAAAAAGTGGAAGAACGACGAGAGCCTTACAGTAAGTCCACCACCCCTGAAGAACATCCCCGAGATAGCAAGGTCACCCGCTCAAGAGCCAGGCCTGAAGATGGAGCCGGCGCAACACCGAATCGGGGAGCGGAGGGCCCCGCAACGGAAACGGAAGAGCCAGGATCGGCCAGGAGGCCTGAACCGCCAGCTCGTACAGGAGAGGGAACCATGGGCGGCAAACCCAGCCGGTATCTAACAGGAGCACCAGGGCCTTGTCCATGCAAATCTTGCAGAGGACCCGAGGAATCAAGGAGATGGGGGGAAAGCGTACAGGAGACCGGAGGGCCATGGGAACGATAGAGCATCCACACGCCACGCCCCCGGAACCGGGAGGAGAGAACAGAAATGGGGCAGGAGGGCAGACTCCCTGTCTGCGAACAGATCCACCAGAGGCAGACCGAAGCGCGACACCAGGTAGCGAAAAAACCACCGGAGAGAGGGAGAGATCAGACATTGATGGAAACACCTGACTCTGAGATGCCGGACTGAGGACGCCGCCGTGCAGTCGCAGCTGTGAGCAGCTCCCCACTCCCTGTTGAGCCGGTGTGCAATGATTACGGAAATTTTGACCACTGAACTGTGGATAATGCCTGTGTTTAACGCCCGCGGAAAGCATTAATTTAATTTAACCGTGAAGTACAGAGGCATGGAAGACCACTGAAAGTGATATCTTTTTGCCGGTGCATCCATAGTGAACTTGCCAACTTTCATTGTGAGAGCCGCTTGGTGTTTGGTGGAGGGACGGAAACAAACGAACAAAATAGCCAGTGAAGCAAGATACGGAATGGGAAGATGAACCGGAGTTTCATGCGAGTACAGCCGAGTACAACCGGGTAAAGGCAGCAGCTGTCACGGAGCCATCGTCCGCTTACCTGGTGATTCTTTTCAGGACTTTTTAACAAAGCTGAGAGGGGGGCATTCTCGGATACATGCAGCGGCGCCTCCAGGCTTACCTTTTTCTCGTGTGGCGCTCCATCCCGCGGCTTGTTGGAGGAATAACACTCGGCTGGTCTGGGTTTCGGACGCTGGTCAGAGGCTCGGTCTAACAACGCCCAGGCAAACTCGGTCCCGTTACCAAGTAAGTGCTCACAGATGGTCTATCGGAGGGACACTAGAGCTAACAAAATTAATGCAATGGAGGAGACTGAAGCGTCGGAGATTCCAGATATGTCTCTGAAGTCAAGCACTTTGAAACTAAGTACGGTACCATCAATGCCTAAAGTGACTAAAAAAAAAAACTGCCTCTGCAGCTAGTACAGAAGCTGTTAGCAATACAATGGCTCCACTGGCACTTGGTAAACAAGTACTTCGGCCCCCCGTCTTGGTTATACCGGTTCTTGGGTCTGTGAATGTACTTGCCGAAGAAGTTGTTGAGAGCTCTAATAAAGCTGGTGGGGTTATAACCACGTCCTCGCATGCCCAGGGGGGGTAACCCCAGTGGGAAATGTGGGAAATGTGGATGGAGAAAGAGACGGGGGAGAAGACAATGGCTCGGTGCAGGCTCCTTTTACTGGCCAAATAGAAGCTCCTTCTTCTGTGGCAGGGACTGTTGTAGATCTCCCAGCTACTGGTACAAACGAAATCAACCCCTCAAAGAAAATTCATATTTAAAAGAGAATGGAGATATAGAGGGTGATGTCTCTAATGAGGAGTACGAGGAGATGCCTGAAAATGCCTCTTTATCAGACAATGCAAAGTACCTCGCTGGTAAGAGAGACAAGGTTAAATCCAAACCTAAGAATAAAGCGAAGACAAAAAAAAAAGGTAAAGTACTTGGTATATCGAGCACATCTGTACCGATCTTAGTACCAGCAGTAAAGAAATTGATTGCTGTCGAGAAAAGCCCCCTTAGGAAATGGATTCAAGCCAAAGGCTTGGTAAAGAACATGACACAGCGGCTCTCTGGGGTAAGCCTGCCTGAACAAGTCATTACTCAATTTTCTGTCACGCCTATAGAAGATTCCCCATATGTAAAGGATACTTTCGAGGCGCCCGACCTTTATACGAATACCATAGTACTGCAAAAGCCTGTAAGATCCAATCCTTTGGCCAATACTCAGAAAGTTACAGAAGTTGCAGAAAAAGTGGATACTCAGACGGATTCATCTATTAAGGAATTTCCCCCTAATAGCCCAACGGTGCTGGTGGATGTGGTTGATATTACCTCTTCTGCTATCACAAGGCTGCCAACTTCACCTGCTTTACCAGCCAATGGAACGTCTGAGGGAGCGGACAATATTAGCATTGGTCGAATAGTCATAGAAGAGATGGGAAACACAAACTAACCATTTGATATCATCTTACAGACTTTGAATAGCAATAGGAAGGAGGCGCAAGAACATTTCTTACAACTGAGAGAGGACAACACCAAATTGCAGAACTCATTACAGGATATTGATGTAAAGATGGGTGGGATGTCACAAGAAATAGTGGATCTACAGCAACGAGTGGTTGAGATAGAGGAAGGGGCTGCAGGAATGAGCACTACGGTTAGCCAACATGATGACAAGCTTTTGGCATTGCAGTTAAAAGTTGAGGACCTTGAAAACCGCCAAAGGCGGTCCAATCTCAGGCTTCTTGATATACCGGAGGGGGTCGAGGGGGTGGACCCGAGGGCATTTATGGTAGGGTTACTACAGAAAGCTTTCACAGATCTTTCAGATTGGGATTGGGACTCTCAGTTGCAGAGAGTCCATAGGGTACCAATAATTCAGAGAAATAAACAAAGCAAATTCCCTCGCCCATTTTTAATTCATTTCGGGAATTACTTGTTAAGGCAGGCTGTTTCTTCAAAAGCAAGGCCCAATCTACCAGTTACGGTGGGGGAGATATCCTTTTTTGTCAAATCGGACCTTAGCAAGGCCACAATGGACAGACGGTGGCAACTACGCAAGTTAATTGACCCTTTTAAGGATCTAGGGGGCAAGCATATCTGCAGGAACCAGCCAGGTTAAAAGTTATTAAGGGAGGGCACACTTATTATTTCACAGAAGTAAGGGAAGCAGAGGATGTATTGGCCTCATTCTCATAACTGAGAGAGATACTATTTGAAGTGAAATATATGTTTGTGTTTTTTTCGGTTGGGCAGGGAGTGGGTGTAGCCACGGGCTGCTTCTTGGGGTAGCTGCGACTTGAGCGGCAGAAGGTTGCATGGGGGGGAGATGCCCTCTTGCTGGAGCAGAGAGGGGGCAGGAGGGAAGGGAGTGACTGGGGAGGGGGGTAGGTGGAGGGGGGTTTTGGTGGAAAAAAGCATCACAGGAAAATGAAAATCAAGAGCAGCTTGAGAGAAGTGTATTACGTATTATAATGCTACAGATTGACAGGATGTATGTAATTTTCTCTTTTATTAAATGCCTCGAATAAAATGCTTGGCCTGGAACGTTGCTGGATTGAACAGTAAAAGGAAAAGACGTTTGATTCGGGAAGAAATAGCTTTGTATAAGACCAATTCTGTTTTTTTATCTGAGACACATGTTGCTTACGTAGATAGGAAAATTCTGGGACACTTAGGGTATGAGGTGTTAATTTGTTCGACATTTAATGCATCAATAAGGGGAGTTGCTATCCTAAAAGATAAACGCTTCAAGGTAGAAGCTGGGAAGAGCACTTGTGATAAGGAGGGGAGGTGGGCCATTGTTCAATTAATGATTGAAAATTCTAAGTATGTCTTTTGTATAGTCTATGGGTCCAACTTCGATGATGCCTACATTTTTGATCAGCTGAATGTAGAACTGCTGCAGTGGGTAGGCAAATTAATTATCATGGGTGATTTTAATTGCATAATGGACCACAAGATTGACACCACAAGGGGTAATGCCCGTCATCGAATGCAGAGAACCCGGGCAGCTATTCTAGAGTTAGGGCGTATTCACAACATTAAAGATGTCTGGCGAGGTGTTTTTCCTATTATGCCTGGTTATACATATTACTCTGCCCCTCATAGGCTCTATTCCCGTATTGACATGGTTTGGGCATCGGACAGAGTAATGAGTATTTGTACTATTGAACTTTGTCCTAGAATTAACTCTGACCACGATCCTATATTATTTACTTTCGATACCGAAAAGAATTATACAATACCTCGTACATTTTCTTTTCCCAGGCATTTATTTATCAATACCTTATTTATTTCACAACTTAAATTACATATTGCAGACTTTATCAAGCTCAATCTTAACTCTACGACATGCTTTATGGTATGGGACTCTTGTAAAGCAAGTATTCGGGGTTTTACTCAGCAATTTCTGTACCATCAAAACTCAGAGCGTCGTAAAAAGGATAAAGCTTTGGTTAACGATATACTTTCTGTCGAACTGTTACTGGCGGAGGCTCTTTGCCGACATGCCACGAATATAACAGAATTGGAACTACACCTAGGACGGCTAAAGTCTGCTCTAAAAGCTATCTTTTGGGATAAGAGTAGCATAAAATTACATACATTTCAAGTGACACATTATGAAAGTGGAGACAAAGTGGGAAAACTATTAGCTTATAAAATAGCTAATGAGCGAGCTAAAACTTTGATTAAGAATCTTAGGGGCCCTAAAAACACTATAATTGATCAACCGACCCAAATTCTAGAACATTTTGCCACATTTTACAAAAAATGATATACTCCAGAAAATCATCCAACCGTGGCAGCTATTCAGAACTATCTGCATTACACCTTAGAAAAGCCTGATTCTCTTGAGCTGGAACAACTATCCAATTCTATTAGTGTACTTGAAATTAGAAATGCGATTTCTCTTTTGCCATCTGGGAAAGCATCGGGAGAAGATACAATTCTATTAGAAATATACAAGTTATGTGGTGAGGAGCTCTTACCTCTCCTTTATCAAGTTATCAACTTCATTGGGGAAAGCAGGGAAGCCCCGAGGTCCTGGAATAAGGTAAAATTGGTTTTCTTTTAAAAAAAGGGGAAATCACCAGATGAGTGTGGTTCTTACCGCCCCATTTTGCTAATTAATGCGGATGCTAAAATATTCGCAAAAGTCTTAGCCACTCGTTTAGCACCTATTATACCGAAAATAGTTAGCCCAAATCAACATGGGTTTGTAATGGGTAGGGACACCACAGCACATATTAATATGGCGGTGACAGCTTTTGATATAGCTGAAAAGGAATCCACTCCACTCGGTATGATAATGCTTGATGCAGAAAAGGCTTTTGACCGAGTGGGGTGGGATTACTTGTGGCTAGTCATGGCCGGCCTTGGTTTCAGGGGTAAATTTTTGAATTGGATACAGTCTTTATATGACAAATCCATGGCCAAAATTAGTTATGACGGTCTATTATCTGCCTCTTTCACTATCGCCCGGGGAACCCGCCAGGGGTGCCCCTTGTCACCTCTTCTTTTCGCATTATCAATAGAGCCATTTCTTCACGCATTACAATTACAATCTGACATTATTCCTTTTAATTTTGGCCCTCATTTACTGAAGCTCACAGCTTATGCTGATGACATTGCCATCTATTCTACTGATATTGTTAAGGCGATGCAGGGCATTACAGTAGAAGCCAGTAGATTTGGGGATGTCTCTGGGTACAAATTGAATTTAAATAAAACACAAATAATTGCTAATTATAAGCCAGGGCGTTTAATTACCGGATTGTGTCAGACGGCAACATATTTAGGGGTTAAGTTATCTGCAAATATTAAGGACTTGATTAAACTAAATTACGATGATTTAGTCAAAAACACTGTAAATCTGTTAAAAAAATGGCACAAACTCCCATTAAATATTATTGGTAGAATCAATTTGATTCGTATGATAATTTTACCTAAATTTCTCTATCTTTTTCATTCTATTCCCATGGCATTATGTAATTCTTTTTTTTAAAAATTGGATGGGGTATTTAGTAGTTTTATTTGGGGGTATCGCAAAGCTCGTAGATCTATGACTCTTTTAAAAGGGGCTCTGGACGCAGGAGGGCTAAACTTCCAGGACTTTAAGTTATACTTTTGGGCAACATTTGTAGGACGCTTACGACATCTAATTAATTCTGAGGGCGCAGATAATCGACCTTACTTTCTTACATTTATGTTTAATCTTGATACAAAAATGTTTTTATGGAGGACTAATGATCCCAATTACTTCAAAAGGGTTTGTTTTAAGATAGCCAGAGACTTAGTCAAAATTTGGCGCAACATTCAGGCCTTTTGTAAGGTGACCTTCTTTCATCCTAATTTGATTTTGTGGGGAAATCCTGGCTTACCGGGAAAATTTTGTGATGGATTAACTAAGATATGGCTGGCGCATGGAATAAAAAGCCTTGGGGATCTTTATGGCGCACAAGGGCTCTTGAGCTTTGAAACACTCAGAACACTTTATAATATCCCTGATTCTGCGAGGTTCAAGTATATGCAGATATATGACTTTCTTATCTGTAAAATGAACCTACAGAACATTTCTGACTCTAGCATATGGGATAGCCTTTATCCGCAGAAAAACAAGTCTTTAATCAGTGGCTGCTATAAGTGCTTCAATACTTACAGAAACTCGGGACTGTAGTATGATAGCTGAGAAGTGGAGTAGGATGTTAGAGATTAATATTACCCCGGCTGTGATTAACCACATGAGCGCTAGCGAAATTCCCCTCCTGTGCTCTTCTTTACAAAAACCCATTATTCATGACGAGCTGGGCTCGTCATGAGCGTAGCAGGAGGCTACCTCATGACGAGCCCAGCTCGTCATGAGCGTCGAAGGGGTTAATTCATCTTTACGTAACATTAATAATGTGGTATCTTCGTCAAGCCTAAGATTGTTGCAATTTAAAACAACTTGCATGCTTTACCACACTCCAGAAAGAATTTCTAAATGGGCTTCGAATAGTACATACAGTGAACGAACTAAATGCCCTAAGTGCGCATTAGCTGCAGCAGATTTGGTGCACATGTTGTATACCTGCCCCAAGATATCAGAATTTTGGACATCTTTTGAGAACATTATGACACTGAAATTAGGGGATTCATTCTCTTTAGATTCAGCACTAGTTTTGTTAGACACTAATGCTGGGAACACCCTACAAAGATCCCTAATTACTATTACGGTGTCTTGCGCCAAACTCACAATTGCGCGTGCCTGGATCTCTCCTAACTCTCCCCGCATATTGGAATGGTGGTCACTGCTTAACGAAATTTATAGTATGGAACTGGCTCTGGCTAGGCTCAGGGGTACTAAGTCACTAGCTAAATTTGATAAGATTTGGGGGTCTTTTCTACTTTAGGTGAAAGTTATCTATTATTTAGATAGCTGCTGATTTATGTTGTATACTAGCAACGAAACATGTATTTATTTTGCTCACAGAACTAGTGAAATGATCTAATGTTTATTCTGTATATGTTTAAACTACTTTTTCTTGTATTTATATTTTCTCGTGCTGCTTGTTCTGCTTTGTTTGTATACTTTTGTGACCTGTGTTGCTAATAAAAAAAAAGTTATTAAAAAAAAAAGGAAACACCTGACTCAAACGATCCGCCTCCACATTGTCGGGCATGGGAGATAGACAGCCCGGAGAGACAGGACCTCCGATTCCGCCCAAGACATCAGTTCCTGAGTCAGCAACCAAAGGGAGCGAACCCGGCACCCCCCTAATGGTTGATATAACTCCTCACAACCTGGTTGTCCGTCCTGACTAAGACGTGGTGACCCTGGAGAGAAGGAACAAAGTGCAGGCAAGCCAGGAGGACCGCTTTTAACTCCCGAAAGTTCGAGGAGCAGCGCGACTGGAGGAGATCCCAATGACCCTGAGTGGACCCCGAACCCAAGGTCGCCCCCCAGCCGAGGAGACTGGCATCGGTCGTGGCTACCCGGGACGGGGAAATCAGAAAGGGAAGACCCCCGGAGAGGTGAGACTCCACCAACCATCAACCCAGATCCAAACGAATCTGATGGGAGACAAGGACCAGGAACTTTTAATCCTCCGAGCGGGGATCCCAGAGGGAGAGCAGATGATTGACCAAGGGATAAAGGTGGAGGGGAGCCCAAGGGAGAACATTGATGGTAGCTTACATCAGACCCTGAACCCTCAACCAAAGGCGGACAGGAGCGTAATCCCGAGCCAGAAGGGACCCCAGATCCCGCCACAAGGTGTCCCGGCGACCGAGAGGCAAGAACACCTTCCCCTGAACCATGTCCAATCGACCCCCAATGAAGACCAAGTCCTGAGTGGGAGACAGATGAGATTTCCGCTCGTTGATCAGGTAGCCGTGAGTAGAGAGAACATCGCAGACCCTCCTGATGTGCAGCATCCCCTTGGAGAAAGAAGAGGCAGAAATTAGCCAATCGCCCAGGTACGGAAACACCCAGATCCCCTCCCGGTGAATAAGACCCACCAGGGGAGCCAGGATCTTAGTAAACACCCTTGGGGCAGATGACAAGCCAAAAGGAAGTACCTGGAACTGATAGTGGGAGCCCCCAACGCAGAACCGGAGGAAGGCTTGAGAAACCGGATGGACTGGCACATGGAGGTAGGCGTCCAGGAGATCCAGAGATGCAACCACCTCTGCCTGGACCAGAAGTGGCAGTTTTTCCTGAAGAGAGATCATTTTGAATTTAGTATGGGGAATGTAAGAATTCAATCATTTTAAATCCAACACAGGCCGAAAATCCCCAGAAACCGTTCTTACCAGGAACATGATGAAATAAACGCCCGAACTCCTTTGTGAAGGCGGGACCGGCCGGATGGCCCCTTTGCAGAGTAAGTCCTGGATGCCGGCCAGCAAGGCTCGTCTCTTGACCAGGGAGGAAGGCAGGGGCTTAGCGATGAAAAATTCTGGAGGAGGGGAGGAGAAGGTGATGGAAAACCCCTCCCTCACAATCCGAAGAGCCCAAAGATCCGAGACAGATTCCTCCCAGGCTGGGAGGAAATGGTGGAGACGGCCCCCCACAGGGAACACCCCGGGGGACGCCGGCAGACAGTCAGGATTTTGGGGCGGAAGTGGAAGTGGAAGTGGAAGCAGCAAGTTGAGACCGGGATTTGGAGAAGAACGGGGTGCCTCGGCCGCGACCCCTTCCTCGAAAGGGCGTGCTGCCCTTACCCTGAATGAAGTGGAGAAAACCCGGCTGCGCCCTGGAAAACGGCCCCCAGAGGACCTGATGGGAGCCAGCAGCTTGTGGTCTTCTGCAGATTTCTTGATCATCTCCTCCAGTGGAGGTCCAAACTATTTTGCTCCAAAAAAAGGAATCTTCATCAGTAATGCCTTCTGGGCTGCCTCCGACTTCCAATGGTGCAGCCAAATTTGACGACGAGCCTGGATGGCAGCCCCCCTAGCGGCAGCAGCCGCACCCAGGGTGTCAAAGGAGATGTTGTGTCTGTTGCTCTATTAAAGCCAGGGTAGGAACAACATCAGCCCCCTGATCCAGGAGCTCACCCAGGGACTGAAAATCCTTCAACAAGGATTGCACCGTGCAAGATAAATACGCAGAAGCCCTGATGGTGAAATTCGCCGCCGCATAAGAACGTTTTGCCGCTGCCTCCACTCGCTTGTCCACGGGTTCAGAAGGAGATGCGTCCTGAGAGATGATAGAACCCTGAGAAGCCAGGCCCAAACCAGAGAGTCCACCTTCACCGACGGAGGGAAATCCTTAGTGAAGTCCTCAATAGTGTAACGCTTAGCCAGATAACGGGGAAAAGACTGCTTATCAACATCCAACCATTCCCCCTCGATAACCTTCTTGATGGAGGAATGCAGAGGACGGGAATCCGGAGCCTTATGCTGATATTGGACGAAAAAATCCTCGGAGAGATCCTCCGCCACCGTAGGAGGGAAAGCCAAGTTACCCTTGATGTGCGAGAGAACATCCTGAAGTTTTTGACCCTGGATGTAGCGGCCATGAAGATCCTCCTCCTCCCCCTCAGCATCAGAGACAGGAGTTGGGTCCCTACGTGGACGCTTCGGAGAGGAAGGGCCCTGGACCACCTCCACTCTGCAAAGGCCGCTGCCCCGCAGACTGAATCATCATCTGGATGGACTGCGCAGACAGAGGATCAGCAGCAGGCAGGGAGTCAGCAACCGCCCCAGCCGGGACCGTACCCCGCTCCATAACATACAATTGTGTCCTGACGAAACCAAAAAACAGAATGAAAGTGGAGGAACACAGAGGGCCACCCCGAACCATCACCAAATTTATATGGGGCAAAAAAACTGCTGAGAGACGTGAAAACAATCCACTGCACCCGGAGCAAACAAAACCCCGCCCCCGAAGGGCGGGCCGAGCACAGACCAATCACAGCGCGGCGCAGAGACAGGGAAGCGGCACTGGCAACCCCGCCGAAGGGAAGAGCGGCAACCGCCCTGCGCCGCGGTATGGAAAACGGGACAACATGGAGGCCTCGGAAGCCCATTCCGAGCAGGAAACCGAAAGCGGGACCTCCCGTTAGGTAAGGCATGCCACGAGAGAAAGCGCTGCGTGCAGAAAGGCCAAATCACACCGCAGCGGCCCTCAGCGCTACTGCGAACCCGCCCACAGCATGTAAACAAGTGAAGCAGGGCCAGCGGCCGACCGTTAGAACCAAGAAGGAAAACGGCGGCCGCACCGCATCGCAGCTAAAATATAGCGCCTAGACGAAAGCGCCGGTCCAACAGAGCCCGCAACCGGGCATGGACCACAACAAACGACCGGGAATAAGGCACGGGTAAAAAATCACCCATATCCCCGGCCGCCCCCCCCCCCTGTAGGACATGTTATGCTCAAGCAGAACCTAACCGGCCCCAAGGACCGGGGGAAAGAAGAGGGGGGGGTAATACAAAGTCCAGGTCCCAGGGTCCGCTAAAGCAGGACCTCCAACCAAGAACCTGCTAGAGCAGGCCCATCTTACCTGTACAGCGCCTCTGGAGAGAATAGTGCAGAACGAAAAAAACAGGCTGTTGGTTGGGCCTCTTATAGTGGTCAGGGGTGATCTGGTCGGCCATATTGGGAGGGGATGGGAGGCTTTTTTTACTTTGGAGGGTTCTGGTGTGGAGCTGAAGCTCACTGTGTAACTCATGTGGCGAGGAAGACTAACAAGGAGGTAACAAATAGTATAGCATAACATATACATTATTGGTAGTAAGAGTATCAAACATTCTAAAACCATGCAAGCACAAACCATACTGTGTTTGTCCTTATCAACCACAGTGTTCGTTGCAGTTTTAATTGAACTGAGAAGACACCTTTTCAACCTGTGCTCTGCTTATAAATGAACTACCTATTAATTGCTATTTATTTTCTGTTTTCTGTACTGCAGCTTCAAATGTATGTTTTCGTTTACTTTTAAAACGTATACTGTTACTGCCTAGGTTTATTCATTATTCTCTAAGTTTTCACTCCTGCTTGGTGAGATTCACGCTAAGAAATTATCCTAAAATAGATTAAAAAAGCTAGTGTAAATAGAAAAATAACTTCAAATGGAGGGCATGTCAATCTTTTTTGGTAGTTTAATTACATTGACATGTATTGTCCTACTTACCGTATATATGCCTGAAAATACACATCACTGGGTAGCCTAATCACACAGCCCAGACAGAGATTCTCTAAATCCGCATTGATACGTTTTTTTAAAACCAAAACCTCTTCTAACATTTTCCCAAAGAGATAGATGAATTCTACTACCAAGGTTTGGATTGAAATGAATAGTCAAAGCAGATACAGCATAAACATCACAACGTGTTGACATTATCACCGAGAGATGTGGCACTCTCTCTCTCGAAGAAGAAGTGACAGTACCTTGCATGAGGAATGCTATCTCATGCAGATGAAGTACAAAAAGAAACACTTGCTGCTCTAGTACCCATAAGTTGGACAATTTCACATAGCGAGCAGGGACCCTACCACGAAGAGCAAGAGTCCAGCACAAAGGCAGTGTACTCACAAGAAGTACCCTCACTACTACACGAAGACCACTCTTACTTAAACATGGAGAGTAAGGACACTATTCTGCGACAAGATACACTCTAGGGGCCATATGTATCAACATTGCGTTTTGCGATTCCTAAATAGCGATTTTTAAGGAATCACTTATTTAGAAATCGCAAAATGGTATGTATGTAGAAATTCGCTTCTTTTTAGCGATTTCTTAAAATTCCTTAATTGCGATTAGCAAATTGCTAATCGCAAATAAGGAATAATTTCCCATTAATTTCTATGGGCCAGGAGGCCCATAGGAATGAAGGGGAAATGTGCAATTCGCAATTTGCTAATCGCCAATTGTGATTATTTTCAAGGGTGCAGGGGCGTCCAAAGGACACCCTGTTGCACCCCTGAAATCTGCATGGGTGCACATGTGGCGCACATACATGCCTTAAGGGCATGTACGCGCGTCACATGGCACTTTGAAAAATTAAAAAATATGCCTTTTGAAAGGAATTCGCAACTTACCACCAACTAGAAGTTGGTGGTAATTTGCGATTCCTTAAGGCCAATTTGCTATTTTTGTTAGGTTCTTACATTGCATTTAAGGAATCGCAAAATTAGCGATTCCTTACATGCAATCGCAAGATAAGGAATCGCATATTTTGCGATTCCTTATTTCTCAAGCAGATTTCCTTGATGCATACCATTAGTCCAAATTGCATTCGCAAACGCCGAAATTCGCAGAATTTCGGCGTTTGCGAAGTCAATTTGGCTTGATACATATGGCCCAATAAGAGGAAAGTGGTTGTCTTTCATGCAGAGGAGGAAGAAGGCAGAGAGAGTAGACTTTCAAACAGAGATTGTACTCTCTCTCTCTCAGAATGGATGCTGTTCATTACTCAGGCAATGGACACCCATAAGGAGAAGTGGAACTCCTTCACCAAAGAAGCAGAATAGTCACACACCGTCTAAAAATGTCTGCTCACTGGATACTTAGTAGGGCAGTCTCATAGAGATATAGTTATGGTTTCTCTCTTACGGCTTTTCTCATTTAGGAAAACTAGATGTTATGCATTTCATAGGGGAAGAAAATAGTTGGCAGTCTCCCTGACCACACCTCTTTAAGGAGAAGACATTGAAGGCTAAACTGTGGGGCACCCTGCTTATAGGGGACTTTCAGTCTGAGCTTCTCCAAGAGGCCTTACTCTCCATGGAAATGTCTCTCAAAGATACTCAGATTGCCTCACTGCCCCAACCCCACAAGCTTATTCCCTGGGACATCTCTCTGCATTTCTCCTGACTGGGAATCTATGTCTTCAGTCCTGGCTATTAACGGCATTGTTTTGAAGCCTGTTTAAATGCATTTGTTTTGCTTTTAACACGCTTAATATTCTCAAACCATTCTAACTGCTGCTCCAGTTTCAAGAGGACCAAAAAAGTATGACCATTGATCATATTCATGGAATAAAGGTAATACTTTTGCCTGATTCAAAATGTATCTATCCATCTGCTTTAATTGGCCCAATTACAATGGAAATCCTACCAAACGCTTTGCCACTGAATAATGTCCTGAATTTTGGCACTTTCCACAGAAGCAAATCATTGAGGCAAACTAGTTTTGAAGTTAGACATTGTATATATACACTGTCCTCAATTTTAATTTCTAGCTAATTTTCAAAGCAGAACTCAAAACCTGAGCTTCATTACCAATTAAACATTCTCTGATTCGTAAAAATATTCGTAACATTCAGTCAAATGTTTGGAATACATAGATCTAGAAGTTGCTTTAGTAGTTGAAATTCGAAAGCATTTGGTTTGAGTATAAGGCCCATATTGTTGTCTTGTGAGTTTAAATTCTGTTTCCTGTGCGAAAACCCTGTTGCACAGGGATCAAACAGGGTTCGTAATTGTGAGTTGTGTGGAAAAGTCTGCACCACCGACTTGATGGCGCAAGTTTGATGCATATGGAATTAGGAAACGGTATGCAGAATATTGTGCAAATTTTCCCACATTTTTTCAAGGAAAACTTAGATCTGAAGAAATGTAAGACACTCAGCATATACTGCACCTTGCCAAAGCATTGGTGTTGAAATCACTTTTACTGGGCTGATGCAGCTTCTGCAGTAGGAATCATTGTCATTGGAACATCTATTGCAACCTGTGAGACGCACATTTGCTGGAGACTTTGAGGTTTATTTATTAGAAGCCTGCACCACCAATCTGTCTCTAATTGTGATGAGATGGTGGCGCAGGAAGTACTCCATTTATACAAATTGATGCCGGTGGAAAAAAAATTCAGTTTTGGTAGGCCTGCATTGAAAAGTACCTGCGCCAGAACCTGCTGCTCCACGCAGAGACTAATATATTCAAGGTAGGATTTACCCAGTAAAATCCATCATAAAACCAATGCAGTGATATTTATGGTTTTGACAATGTGGGACACATCGTCGGCAAGAGTCTTGCAGAACCTGAAATGTGGCAAAATTCATGCGCATCAGCAACCCTTGCATAGCAAATGATGCATTTGCTGTGGTACATGAAGACAAACCACTCAAAACTATTTGGCAAGCTCAACTACGCTATGGAGGTGCTAACTTTGCAGCTGGTAGTTGCGAGGAGGCCACCACCAACCACTCACCTCCACCCCCACCACCTAGGAAGCACAGGAGAAGGGAGGGATTTTTTCAACAGCAAACATCCATCATTGACTTCAGGGAGAATAAGGTTATCACATACTTCTAACTAAGGAGGGAGTCCTTAATTGAACTGCTGAACTAGGTATCCCCAAGGCTTCAGACACCAACTGCGAAGCCCACCAACATCCCTCTGCCAGTCAAGCTGATGGCTGTCCTCCACATGCTGACATCTGGTTCATTCCAGGTCACAATAGCCAGAGCCGCAGGAATATTGCAGCCATCTTTTTCTGCCTTCCTACATCCTGGTTGCCATCATCTGCCTCACACCCCACTACCTTCACTTCCACAGGATTCAACAACAGCAGCTGGACAGCAAGCATAGTTTCAATGCCACTTTTGGTTTTCCACGTGTGCTGGGTGCCATGGTTTCCACACATGCATCAACATCATACCTGTACAGGAACCAGACGCACACATACTCTATCAACATCCAGGCCACCTTGGACCATCAGGTGATGTTCACAAATGTGCTGGCAAAATACCCAGGAAGTGCACGTGATGCCTACATCTTCAGGCACGCCTTCATCAACGACCACTTCCAGAATGTTTAATATTGGAATGGACTACTTGTTGGCGAGCAAAAGTGCAGACCTACTAACTGTAAGAAATGGATGACATAATAGCAATCTCTGCATCTGTTGATGCAGATAGGGCCATATGTATTAAGGGTGTGCCTCATACATGCACCATGCATCATGGTACATGTGAAACGCAAACCCCCAAGTTACACATGTTAAGACAGGCAAAGCCACTTTGTGTCTTTGACTGGGGTAAAGGTACAGAGAAAATCAACGCCGGCCAAAATGCAGTAGAGCATCAATATGTGCAAGGGTGGTGTGCCAAGGGTGTTTTGGGAGAGTCTCCATGCAACTCCCATGGTTGATGAGGCATGACAGGGATCCCACACCTAGTAAATTTTGGAATGTAACAAATCAATAGGTTTCCTCAGGTGATGTGTAACAAGGAAAATGAACTTAAGGACATCCCTACTTCCTATGTGTGCTGCAATCTGTGTCAAAAATACATAGACAAACATATCTCTGAGGGTACATAGTGTGCAGGAAGGATTGCTCTCTTGCACAATGACAATCCAACATGCACTGCAGGCACCTGAGTACCATGGAGCAAGTGCGTCTGTGTTTGTGCTAGGCAGCACATTATCTGCAAATGAAGGCTGAATGGTCAGAAATGTACTGTATTGTCCAAATACTGTGCACCACTGCCCTTTATCAGTGATTTAGTGCATAAAGCTGATTTGCTGCACTGCACAGTGCCACTTTGCCAAATATCTAGGCCCTTGCACCATGTGCATATAGTGGGAACAATGTACTGAAATATGTACACAACAATATGCCATATTGACAAGCACTCACTAATCAGTCAATGGCAGTAGTGACAACACGTCAATGAGTAGCAATGTCTTATTTCACTCTGTGTGGAAGGATGGAACCACATCAACTGAAATGGGTAAGGAATCATTCATAAAATCATGTGGCATGAAAGAAAAGCTAATTATGAGTACAAAGGAAACACAAGAGAATAATCTGAGGTGAGCGTGTCCTCAATGGCCTAACAACTCTTGGTATCAGTCAATGGTCTAAAAAGTCAGTGGTGTGAGAACAAGTGCTGTTGAAATCAGCAAGTGTGTTACACATGGCAGTATACATGTATATTGAATAAGGTGTCAGGACAAAATAGGAAGAAGTATGTTGAAAGGATATGTGTTGCATGTCAGTGTAGGCCCCAAACAGTACAGGATATAATTGTGACACCAACAGCCTGAAATGCACATAAGTTTCAGCAATACTGATAGTCAACATACACACATGTACGTAAGCTGACACCACCACTGACTGATGTAAACAACTTGATGGCTCACCTGTTCTGTGAAGTAAGTAGCCTAGATGGAAAGCATATGGATCCACCAATGAGAAACTCAAAAAATCAAACACAATGCTGCCCAACATGTCATACATCATAGAATTAAATCCAAACTGAACAAAGCACCAAGTGTACTCAGGATACCAATCTCACCATTAATGTGCCCCTGCAACGAGGACAAAATCAAGGTATAGAAGTACACAATCCCCTACAAGTTGGAGTCATACATATAGGTTTTAAAAAACAATGTATTGCGTTTACTTTTGTATAAGACAGCTCCTAGTAACAACATCACTGTATCCCACAAAAAGATGGCCCACGTTGCAATACAAACTGCACCATTAAAACTCATCTGCCAAAGCAATAGTTTAAGCCTATTAATCAATAGCATTACAATCGAAATGTATGCACCAAAATCACATGGACAAGTAAGTGTACTATGATATGCCTTTGCCAACAACATCAGTGGTTTACCATCGACATACGTATGCATGTGTGTAATACAAGTTGGCAATTTCACTACTGACCCAGGGAAGACCAATAAGCCAAATATCTGTCCCTTTACACATGTAGTGAGTGCACATATAATAGAGTGAACAGGAACATTTCCAAATAACCATCACAGTAAGGTACTGGATAAACATGAACGTTACGATGTAGAAAAGTACAATGTTTCAGTCCATGCACATCATTTGCCATTACACAGAGAATTGGAAGGACAGATGTAAACCTATGGCCAACTGTTTAAGTAACACATATTACAAACTACTGTCAGAAATGTGCGTGAGTGATTCAGTACACGTAACACACATGAACAGGAATGTTGCTGTAACATAGAGTTAAATCATTGACAGGTTTTATTTGATTGTAACTTTTAGCTGACCATGGATATGGTCTCCGGACATTAGTCATGGCCTCAATGGCAAATCCCCAGTCTGAGGCTGACCAACACTACAATCAGGTACTGAACAAGACCAGAAACATTTTGTGCAGAACTTTTGGTGTGTTGCAGATCTGGTTCAAATGCTTGGCCATGTCAGAGGGGACATTGCTATATTCGTCCTTATGGTCTGCAACATCATATTAGTAAGTGCCATTCTCCACAAAATCTGTGTCTGAACAAATGTCACATGGGATGTGGACCATGATGAGCAGGATCCAATGGAGGATGCGGATGAAGAAGAGATCCAAACACATTTGCAGGTAATAGGTGATGCACCCACATAGTACAGAATTTCTTTTCCTAGATGTTCTGTTACTGGGTGGACTAAATCAGAGACATAGACAGATTTCAGCAAAATGCAAATCCAGTTATTAAACTATCTTAGTGTCTGCAATTTTAGGTTAAAATCCCTGTAAACATCAAAACACTCAGAATTGGTCTGTAGCTGGGTGTTACACTCACATCCAACACAACATCATGTAGAATGTAATATGTGTGCATATAAACACCATGTGCCATGGCAAGACGTACACAACTGAAATCTAGCAGTGCGAAACAGTGTGCAGATTATGTGCTTCAAAAGTGTGTTCAACTTCTGACACTCAAGCACAGCTTCAACAGACTATATATCCATATATGAGTTTACTGACTGTCTGTGCTGCACGTCATAATGTTGGTTTACGTAATACACATGGGCATCATAGTTGGGTTCCACCTACATCCTGTGATAGTAAACAGAGAGGCATAGAATGTGCAAAGCCACACAGTGCAGCACTATACACTCCCTAATGCATACCTGCGTGTGAAAAGACATTGCAAGTAATGTGCTATCCACAACTGCATACAAAACAATCATGCCATAGCCCCTTCGTAATCATTTAAGGCTGAAGAGTTGTCATCATTGCTTAGGATGAATTGAGTACATGTTGTAAATGTTGCCTGCATTGTTGGTAGATATGTGTAACTTTGTGTGAGGCCTACAGACAAGGGTCAGTATACCTCACACTTTAGTCACGTTAGTACTCTTCGCCCTTCTTTATGCACTTTGAGTGCTCCTCTTCATGTGAATTGATGCACAGCCCAACACAGATAGTCACCTACTGTTGTACTGTTTGTGTACGAGATACCCGTTCCTGGCTGTGCTGGGACACACACTGATGCCTGCCAATTACGCACTCACCTTTGCACAATTATAGTAGAAATTCATAGTTATGATGCTATACAGAAGGAGTCTGGCCATAAACATCTACATCTTGTCCGTGCATAGATTATGATAGTACTCATAGGATACCTTGAGGTTAAGCTGTGCAGCTGACATATGTGCATGATGACATTGTCATGATAACTGTGCAAGATATGTGTAGATGTGTGAAAAATGTGCTAGTGGCTCATATGTCACTATTTTACTGTTTGGTACCCAAGGTACCATGATGTTCAATAGTTCAAAGAGATTTGCAACATGGCAGGGGATGTCCATGATGCTTGACCGTGTCCAACAATAGCATGTAATAGTGACTTAGCACAATTTCCGTGAGATGGTAGAAATTGCCTTTTGGGTCGGTACATCCACCGTGGTCTAGTTAGTCCTATCTGCAATAATCAATCAATCTGGAATTTTGTATAGCGCAGCTACTCACCTGTGATGGTCTCAAGGCGCTTGTGGGGGAAGCTCCATAGGGTGCTGGGGTTATCTGAAGAGCCAGATCTTGAGGTCCTTCCTGAATTGGAGCAGTGCAGGGCTTTGCTGAAGGGGGAAGTTGTTCCAGGACTTGGCTGTGAGGTAGCAGAAGGAATTTCCATCCATTCTAGTCTTGTAGATGTATGGCATGGTGGCCAGAGAGAGGTTGGCTGATCTGAGGTTTCTCTTGGGTGCGTGGAAGGACAGGTAGTTGTTTAGATATGCTGGTCCACTGTTTTGGAGGACCTTGAATACATGCGTGAGTAGCTTAAAGGTTATTCATCTTTCGATGGGGAGCCAGTGGAGGTCACTGAAGTGTTGCGGGATATATGTGTGGCAGGGGCAGACTAGTATCAGTCTGCCTGCGGTGTTCTGGACGGTCTGGAGCTTGTAAAGGAGTTTTTTGTTGATTCCGGTGTAGAGGGCAATGCTGTGGTCCAATCTGCTAGTGATTGGGGCTTGTGTGACCTTTTTCTAGATTCGAAGGGGATCCATCCCAAAGTTTTCCAGAGTATGCAGAGGGTGTTGAAGCAGGCCGAGGATACGGCGTTGATTTGGTGGTTCATAGTGAGTGATGAGTAATTTACACTATACACTGTATCAAGGTACTGCATTTACTTACAGGTGTGTTCATGGGCTAATTCACAGTAGCATTTTTTGCGGCAACAGCCCCAACGTTGTTTGAGAGCCAAAGAATGTCCAGATAGAGTCCATGGGGGATACATGTCATGTGACATGTCGATGAGAGGAGTATTCCAGTGAGAAGGAAGTCCAAATTTCCATTAGGGAAGGTAGACCTCATCGACAGTCCACAAATAGATCAGATTAACAAGTGAGTATACAATAAGGAGACCGTACCAGGTGAAAAAGGGCAATGTCATGATAAATAACACAGATCCAATGGAAAACTGGCCGAAATGCACAGACAAATGTAATTAGGCAGATAGCTTTCATAAATTGGTAAAGTCCACATCTTCCTCCTCTGATGTGTGTTGTGCCTCCCCTAGGGCTAGTGGTGTTTTTGCAGAAGGTATCTGAGGCACAAACATATCAGGGACTGAAGATGTGGCTCCCCAGTCCCTGGCAGCATTTGTCTGTGCCTGCAGAGAGGGCAGTTGATCACTGATAATGGTTTGATGGCTTGTCTGCAATGCAGCAATGTTGTGGAGGAAGACCCCATAGTAGCAATGAGGGAGTCCTGCTTCTGCTCCATAGAAAGGTGGATGGTGCAGATGGCCCCCAGCTGGGTGGCAACTTCACTGGTGTCACATTGGCAGGGCTGTTGTTGCCTCTGCCTCATGATACCAGCAATGTCAGCCAGGGACAGTTCCGCTCTATGGAGTGAAGGGTAGGTGCCTTTGAATGCCTCAGAATTATTCTTGTTGGAACTGAGGCATCTGTAGACTCCGCTAGGGTGCCTTCAGTGGTCTCCATCCTCACCCTCATCTCATCTACCAACTGCTGCTGCTTGACTCCTACTGCTCGACATTAGAATACAACTTGGAGGTCCTCGGAGTCCAGGCTTGGCCTTTGGCTGGCAGATAGCGCATGTTCTGTGGTAGACGGTTCCTCTGGAGGCCCAGCGATGCTGTCACCCCTTGCTTTTACCAGAGAGGTTGTTCCAATGGAGTCCAGGAGTTGCAGAACAGTGTCATCTCTGATAGGGGCAGGATGTCGTCGACAACACTGTGGTCATCCAAGACAGTCTGCTGGTCAAAATGTGCTGTTTCGCCCACTGCAATTAAAGTGGACTAGCTTAATGGTGAACTATGCTAGATGCTGACATGAGTTACCTTGGCTGACATACAGATGTTATTCTCATTCACTTTCTTTTTAACATTAATGCGTAGGACACATGTTACTCTTAGGAATTGTGGCCAAGATTCATTGCAGTTGCCTTTTAGATGACATTATATTTACATTGTTCACAGGACCATTGTGTGACTAGGGTGATATTTTGTGTCATACCACATATTGCAACACAATCACACAGTTTGCTGAGCTGCCCTGCCGGGGAGGGTGAGTTGAGATAAGGTCCACAAATGCCTTGGTGATAGTATTTCTTTTTCATGATGGCTATATTGAATGGAGTTTCACTTGTTTAGGGAGGTCTGAATTACCTGTGGCCACTACTCAAGACCACAGCCCCTGGGTAAGTGATGTGGCTTTGGTCATGAATTATTGTTGATCTTGTAGGTTTCACACAGTACATCACACCAGCCTTCCTTGCTGTGCTATCTTTCATGCACATGTTGCATTCATATGGCCAAGGGCTCATATTTGACATGCATCCACATAACTCTACTCAGTTAGCATCCTTGTTACACTGCAGGTATGTGAAAAGCCATGTACTTACCACAGTTTACCTAATTGTGTTAACTCATGTGATTTCAGTACATATACAGTTGTCTCCATTGTTCTGTACCGTAGGCACTGTATATCAACTCTGAGGGGATTGGCCCAGTCAAAATAGGAAGGTTGCTGCCACTTCAGCTCGTCCCATTTTGCAATTGCCAGATTTATCTGAAGATTGTCACACATCTCTCAACTCAGACCCACTCACTTGTACCTTTACATGACTCCTCTGCCACTCCTCTAGTGAACCTAGGGAGTCTACTTTCTTTCACACACTGATGGCACATAGATGATAATTTGCCTCTCATAAGACACCAACGCCCCAATGTGAGTCAACATTTGTAGTTGCCTATAACTGAGGGATATGCTGGAAGATGTGGCCCGCATGCTTGTAGTTATGATATTCTCTGACATGTACCTACCCAGGTTGGCTACCCAACTAGGCCCATAATCTCACCCTCTAAACAGCACTAATACTTGCCCATTGTCATGTAAACATACATCATCCAGTCACTTCACAATTCCCTGTTTGACATCCTCCTGCTTTGATGTATATGGCATAGTCAGACATTTCTCTTTCCAAATTGCTCCTGACAGGTGCTACATCTTAACCAAGGAACACATCACATGTAGGATTTAGTACACCAATGTCCTCTTCTATGGTATCCCTTCCCAACTGCATCACTAGTGTGACTCTATCAGACACAGCAGTGCATGAGTATCGCTCAGGCTACCTTTCAGTCCACATATCACTTCTCACCTCCTTGTTATGCAATATCTCCCCATCCAGACACAGTGTCAGTTCATTATGCTCAGCCACACCTACATTGTACTACACTACCAGGGACCCACCAGACTCAAACACCATCTATTCTTCCAACAAACACCCATGTTCCTCTGGTGTGCATCATTTGCAGTCACCCCCACCCCAAGTTTCAATTTCAGCATGACAGGAGGTAGGATGGTCTGTACGATGGCAGCCGACACCTGTGTGCTCTCACCACACACATTGGTACAGCTGCGTGCAATGTAGTGATTGTATATCTGGCTCTTTGAATTTTACTATGTGTTGATTCTTCGCATACACCACACCTGAAACCACTCTCAGATGAGGAATTAATCCTTTGGCAACCCCATTTCATTCCATTGCTTTACAGTCCAGATTTGGCTGCATGGCCGCAAGACAGACACACCAGCCTCATGGTCCAAGAGGGCTTTCATTGTCAAAGTTAGGGTTGGCACAGTTCCAGTGTCCATGCATGATGTGGTGTTTCAGTCCAGGTTTTTTGCTTTACATTGTGTGAATAGTAGTCTAGTTACTAATATTTTACATTCCACTACAAGTTCCAGTATAAAAAGGGGAACTTGTACTGGTACTGCACATCACACATGGACTGGACCAACTTGACTGAGATGGAATGGGCTGTTCAACATTGAACTGGGCAGTTTGACTCACATTTATATGATGTATGACTGGGCATGTGAGCGATTCCATCCCTTTCACTAACACTCAGTGCAGTGCAGCGCAATAATGTAGCTAGCTTCACTGCAGAGCATGACGTTTCTGGTCCTTGTTGCCACTTACCCTGTAGGTCTTGTTGGTCCTCATGGCCGGCACTGTCCTGTCCGAGAACTCCTGCCACCAACTCTGCTGGGATGACTGATGCCACCCGCTCCTCCAAGAGGGTTAACGCCTTCTGGTCATCAGGTCCTCCTCCTCTGGTCCTTCAGGTTCTTAGCCAGTTTCTCCTGGTCCTTTGCTTATAATTATGCAAACACTTCCTGCACTCCGGCACTGTCCTCTTAGCTTGCCCGACACTGTTAATCTTCTTCAAAATGGACTGCCAAATTACCTCTTTCTTCCCTAATGGCAATTTGGAGGTGGCAAATAGTTGATGATTATACTTGGTCACCTCAATTATCAGAATGTGATTGTCTTCCTCACTACAATTACTGTACCTCTTCCTCTTCCCCTGGGGGTCTGTCTGGACATCTTGGTTGGTGCTGGGGTTGTTGTGGTTGTTGCCCTGGCTGCTGCTCCCTGCTCTATCTCTCCCTTTTGAGGTATGGGGAAATGTTTTTTCTTCAAATGCATCACGTTTCAATTGATTTTTTACACATGGCAAACTCCAATCTGAGGCTAGGGTGATTTGCGCCGCTTTACGTGCCACAAAGCAGCCTTGCGTCACTTTGAAAGCACATGCGTCAGTTTTCCCTTTTGCTGCCGTCCTATGGAAACGTTCTTTTTTAACGCACCATGGGACCTTACAACATGCTATGCAGTACAATAAATATGGTACATCCAAGGTTTTTAAAAATGTTGTGACGCCTCGCTGCCTCACCACAGCGATGCATCAGTTTTTATAAATTAGACCTGCATCCATTGGCCATCTCGCTCTCTCCGGCTCATACGGAATCACACTATTTAGTTATCCCTTTATTTAATATCAGAGCACATGCGCTCAATCGGCAGTGATTAATGACATCTTAGCCCAATGCTGGACCGACCATGCACTTGTGGCTTTTTCCCTATGCTTAGGGGACTATTCATCTGAAGCCGCCGGGGTAGGACTTTCGAAACTGGGTAGACCTTGGTCCCGACTACTCAGCTCATCTCCTATGCCCTCCTTAATACCTGCTAACTTTTGCCTGAGTAACTCGGTGGAAGAAAGTTATTCCTCTTTGTGCCGGTCTATTACTGACACGCTTGACAAGGTGGTGCCCCTCCGTGGATCTAGAGGGAGAGCGAACCGGGCTTTTCCCTGGCACACGGAGGAGCTACGACAATTGAAGTTGAGCTGTAAACGTGCTGAGAGAGTGTGGAGGAGGGAGTACTCCACCTCGGCAAAAGCTTCGTTTAGGCTCGCACTGAGAGGCTACAAGGTACAGATTAAGCGGGCCAAGGCGGCTTTCTTAGAAGCTTCCCTGACACAGGCGCCCAATAAATCCCAAGCCCTGTTCAAAATTGTCAGGGACTTGTCCCACCCTGCTTGTGCGGCTAATACGGTTTGTGCGTCGCAGGCTCTTTGTGAATCGTTGGCGAACGCTTTCGAGGAGAAGACTGCTAAGACCCTAGAGGGTCTAACGCACCCCTTACCTGCCGCTTTCGGCCCGGGAGCTCCGGTTGGCTCGCTCAGTCGACCCCAGTCAACTGCTTTTAGCACTGGCTTGGGAGCTCCGACCGAGTCATCCAGTCGACCCCGGTCGACTGTTCCTGCCCTTCTTTCAAGAGCGCCTGGTACGGGAGCTCCGGTTGGCCTGCCCAGTCGACCCCAGACGGGTGCTGCTGACCTTGGTCTGGGAGCTCCGGGCAGCTCATCCAGTCGACCCCAGCCGACCGGCTCTGCTCGCATATCGGGAGTCTCTGGTGCGGGAGCTCCGGCGGGCTTGCCCAGCCGACCCCAGACGGGTGCTGTTGACCTTGGTCTGCGAGCTCCGGGCAGCTCACCCAGTCGACCCCAGCCGAATGCCCCTGACCTCTGTTTGGGAGCTCCGAATACCCCCTCCAGTCGACCCCAACTAAGGTTTTTCCCTTCTCCTTCCTTTGAGGAATTCTGTAATGTGGCACATACGGTGTCCTCGGGGTCCCCGCTTGACCCGCTGCCCCCCAAATTTTGGAAGGCTTTCCACGCAGAACTTTTCTTGCCTTTGTTCTCGATCTGTCTCCAATCTTTGGAGTCGGCATCGGTGCCAGAGTGCTGGAAGTTAGCAGTAGTGTCACCTCTGCTAAAAAAGCCAACTTTGGACCCGGCCTGCCTCTCCAATTATAGGCCTATCTCCTTGCTCCCTTTTCCGATTAAGATTCTGGAAAAATGGGTGACCCGCTCACTCCCAGGTTTCCTGGAGAACATCGGTTGGTTCGATGAGGCCCAGTTTGGCTTCCGCCCCGGACACGGTACGGAGTCCGCGCTGGTGACCGTGTTGGACAATCTTCGTTCGCGTGTCGACAGTGGCCGGGCAGCCTTTTTAGTGTTGCTTGACATGTCGGCCGCGTTCGACACGGTCTGCCATCGGACCCTTGTCAGGAGACTGGAGGAGTGCGGGGTCACTGAGGGGGCTAGAGACTGGCTGATATCCTATCTTGATGGCAGGCAACAGTTGGTTTCACTCCCGCCGTTTAGCTCTGTGCCAAGGAGTGTAGGACAGGGGGTTCCACAGGGCTCAGCCATCAGCCCTATATTGTTCAACCTGTACCTTCGCCCTTTAGTCCAGCTAATAAAATCTTTCGGCGTCTCGGCATTTAATTATGCCGATGACACCCAGCTGGTCTTCTCTCTGGAAGGGAACAATGCGGTTTCGCTGGATACTTTCCATCGCTGCATGGCAGCTACAGCGGACTGGTTACGAGCTAACTCCCTACAATTTAATAGCTCCAAGACGGAGGTGCTCCATTGTTCCATTGACCGGATTCCGCGGGCACTTCCAGAGGAACTTTTGGCCTAGTACCTTCCTCGAGCCAGTGTTGGCGGCGGAATCAGCCCGTAACCTGGGGGTGATTTTTGGCCCTAATCTACAGCTGGACATACACGTCAATAAAACTACTGCTACGTGTATGATGCTGTTGCGTATGTTACGCAAAGTTCTGCCCCTTCTCCCCGTTCAAGCCAGGCCGGAAGTAGTTCGTGGGACCATACTAAGTCGTCTCGACTACTGCAACGGGCTACTTCTGGAGGCCCCAAAAAACCTGACGGGGAAGCTTCAGCGGGTGCAGAACATGGCCGATAAGCTGGCTCTCTCCCGCCCTAGGTCCAGCTCCTCCACTCTTGCTTTACATGACCTACACTGGCTCCCGGTAGATTTGCGGGTACAGTATAAAGCTGCATGTTTGGTGTTTAAAGCTGTACACCAACAGGGCCCTATTCCTCTGCAAAATATGTTTACGTGGTATTTTGCTTCGCGGCCCCTCCGCTCTTCATCGGCGCATCTTCTTGTGGTTCCGAGGTTTCACAGAGTGAGGATGGGTGGCCGCTCTTTCAGCGTTGCAGCGGCCAAACTCTGGAACTCCCTGCCACTCTCCTTGAGGAGTCTCAAGGACTATTTTCCGTTCAGGAAAGCGTTAAAAACTCACTTATTTCCAAAAACGGTCTGAGCGGTTAAAGTGTACGGTTTCTTGATCAAAGCGCCGGGATGCCCTTTGGGTGACAGGTTTCTGCGCTCTATAAATACACTAAATAATAATTAAAGAAACATGGTCAACAATTTTAATTTATTAAGATTGTTTGCTTTTGTTATAATTTTAGCTAAAATAAAGTGCAAACAACTCTAGCCATCTCATAGTCCGAAATTTAAATTGGGTTATTGATATATTAAATAAATATTCATGTTTTATTGTCTTGATTTTTATTTAAAACTTCTCCTCATAGCACTTTTAGGGACAGATTACAATTTTTAATGTAAAGCAGAGGAGCAACCAAATTTGCTCTTTTTCATTGTGAAAGGGGGAAAACTCAGCGCCAAGCAGAGCAATAACTACTAAGTCTGGTCTGTTTGTTGTGTTCCCCTGTGCTGGCGCTCCTAAAGCCTACATTGTGTGAAGCTCAGCCTTGCAGGTGATTGAGCGCTGTCTATCAGAGAATGTGTATTGGAAGCTTACCCTTACAGGACATACTTCTATGTATAGAGGAACTTAGAAGGATCCCATGCACTGGAGGTGTGCTGTGAACTTAACCACTCTTTTTTATTTTTTTATTTTTGGCCTTTACCAATACTTGTTTATTATTTGTAACTAAACTTAAAAATGTTGTGACGCCTCGCTGCCTCACCGCTGCCTCACTCGCTGCCTTAACCACTCATTTTTTTTGCCTTTACCAATACTTGTTTATTATTTGTAAGTAAACTTAACCACTTATGCAATGCATTTTTTTTTAATGAAAACATTTCTCATTGTTAGCGCCTTGAGTTTTTGAATTACATTCTTAGCACAAACGACTTTCTGACAGAAACTATGGGAGTCTGGAAAATAGCCTCAGTAATTCCTCTTTACGCAAATCAGCAATACCTTTTGTGCTAGCAAATTTACACACAAAGCATCCTTTTGCCACGCGTTGCCTGATTTTGTGATTGTAGAAAGTCTCAAAATGTCTGGGCACTAAGGTCACTGCAGAATCTTTCCCGAGTAAAAGAGCTAATGGTGGAATAGTGCCTGCTAATAACATAAATTAATATTATGATTTCAGCACGTCATTGCTTACATTTTTTTTACTTTTTAAAATCGTAGCTATAATTGTTTACAGCCACTCATGATTCTCGCTTTTCCCCATTTCATTGCACTTTCGGGGCATCATTATTATGTATGTAGCAGGTGCAGTTGAGGGCCAAGCTTAAACAAAGTTACATATGACTATTAAGTTCCAAGAGTACGTTTATTTAAGAATAACAATTAATCAACAATACTTCATACAGATAATTAAAGAAAAAAATAAAGGATATTGATGAGACATAGTTGAATTGTAATTGAAAAGAAAAGCACATTGGGAGATATGCATATTTAAAGGCAAAGAAAGTCTGGTTCATGGTAAACAAAGCCTATAACAAAAGGAGTGTACAATGTTATTTCAATAAATTATCATGTACATATTACTAAGTAAGGATATTAAGCAATGTTAATACGAAATAAAGGAAGTCAGGGAGGCTTAGCAACTTCTTGTAGTAGAGGTTGGGGAACAAAGGATTTTTTCACACTATAATCTACCTGGTGGTATGCTATTTGTCACACTCATAGATTAGACACAACTCTTGATCATACAATCTTGCTTGCCACAAAGTGATTACATCTATGGGAGGGCGCTAGAGGGCGCACGGCGGAAAGGCTGCCTCTTAAGACAGCTCCGCTGGCCAGGGTCGAACAACGGGACTTTATGGCGCTAAACTAGGATTGCCAATAACGAAAATAACATAAAACGAAATCGGAAAGTATCAGGAAAGACGAGGCGAAGTCAAACAAACAAGGTGGATCACGGCGGACCAGAATCACGGCTTCGAAGTTTGGAAGTGCAGACGCCCGCGTTGACCTGAGATGGCGGCCCCGTGAACCAGCCGGGTCGCGCGATCAAGCGGACTCTCCACGCTGGAGGTAACAGAAGGCAGTATGCCTAAAGTAGTGGAGGTGAGGAACTGAACACAGAGCCAAGAAATTGGGGTCTCTGTTTTGTGCTGCGCGGGCACAGTAGTGGAAGTTCCTGAACACTGGTGACGGAAACGACCTGGGGCGCAAGATGGAGACGCGGAAATGAGTGTGGGAAGACCAAGGCAGAATGCTAACTGGCCCCCCGAGCCAACATAGCTCCGGACCCCGACAGAACGGAATATTCAAATCACCTCCATTGAACTGACTGATGCGGCGAATGCCCCCCCCCCAATAATAACGCTGATGTGTGGTGAACTGGGGACCGAGGATACAAGATGGCGGCGCCCATGAGAGGGTAAAGAGCAAAGGTGCAGCGAGACACAAACGGCAGACAGGTGCAGACGGCAACGAGCAGCTACGCCAAGAGAGCAGCAAGGACTAGCGCGGTGGGAGTACCGGGGAACAGCACTAGAGATACGCTGAAGCGGATCTGGACGAGAATAATTCATACCCCAGAAACTATCGACATAATGGAGAGCAGCGTGGAGTGGAGAGGGGTATCGGAAGGGTCTGCTGAGCGGAGACAGCGCTGAGCGGGACGATTGCGCGGCTAGCCGACCGTAGTGACACACACGAAACAACAAGAAATGTGAGTAATAGCGCTAAGAGGCAGCGGACTATTATTTGACAGCGTGTGCACAAATTGGGAAAAGACACTGGGCAGTAGAGGGGCAAATATCGGCTCAAATGGTCCCTGCATGGTGGGACACACGCTGTATGTTACAGAGGGCAGGACTGAGCGGACGGCACACACAACCAGCGGGCATGCAGGAAAATCTTGCTAAGGACAGATATATACTTGGAGAAGCCATAGCAAAAGCGTCCCGCCCGCGAGCACGCTCCGGAGGGAAAAAATAACGCAAACTGAAAGCAAGTGGGCAGGCAAGAATGGGGAAGCCAGAGAAAGTACAGTCCAAGCTGGCATTCGATTCCAGGAAGGCTACGAAAGGAGCCAATGCCCCCTCTGACTCCGAAATGGATAATGAAGCTGACTCTCAAAACGGACTGGCGCAAACATTGAAAGCTATACACAAGAGTCTGCAAGACGTACACGGGAAATTAGATTCCATCACACAGAGAGTGGACAACATGGCCGCAAAACTTGACAAGCATGGTGAAATACTGGAAGAAGCTGAAACACGAATTTCTGCGGTGGAAGATGAGTCCCGAACAACAACGCAGAAATGTTCAGAGATGGACAGGGTGCTAGAGGTCATAAAAAACAAGTCTGAGGAGTTGGAAGCGAGGTCTCGCCGCAACAACGTCCGCATAGCAGGTGTCCCAGAATCGACCTACACTGGGAAGATGGAGACATATGTGGAAAACCTCCTGAAAACAATATTTGGGACTGAGCAGCTGTCGGCGGTACTAATTGTGGAGAGAGCGCATAGAACTCTAGCGCCGAGGCCAAAACCGGGAGCTCCCCCGCGCCTGATTGTGGCGCGCCTTCTCAATTATAGAGATAGAGAAGCAGTGTTAAGAATGGCAAGAGAGAAACAGACGATTGAGCACCAAGGAAACAGGCTACAATTTTACCCAGACTTCACGATCAACGTGCAAATGGCTCGTAAAGATTTGCGACGGTGAAGCAGAAGTTAAGAGAGATGGGTATTGAATATGCAATGCTTTACCCGGCCAGATTGAAAATAACCAAAGATGGAAAGACACAAATTTGCCAAACTCCCAAGGAAGCAAATGAGTTTGTGAAGAAATTGGGACAGAGGCGCCGTGAACAACGCAGACAAGAGCAGAACCAAGACTCGGAGTGAAACACGGGAACTTGCGGATAAAGAGACAGACATATTGCACACCCCGTTACGACGTGCTGCGAGTGCCATGCTAACATAATGGCGCTATACCGCAAAGGGGAGCAAAGAGTCACTAGCAGGGATCCCATGACTACATGTTCCTCCCCACTGGTAAAGGGCGGAATTGGGCTTTCTGGACATGTGGTGACTTGCCGGGCATCAGGTAGAAGACTAGGAGAAGCGTGGTAATGTATTATACATGATTGCACTGAGTTCTGACAATGTCGAACTTGATGGGAACTTGGTGGTTGCAATAGAACGTAGACTGAGAGGCAACTGGACAACCTGCACTAGCCGATTATGCACCAGCGGGGGAGGTTGGGATAGACTCTCATGGACCGCTGGGTAAATTTGACGATGAACATAGATAGTCAATAGGGAGAGCAGTGTCCCATACTACTATACGTGAAATGGCCACGAACGGAGAAATACTAGCAACACACATAAGTCCCTGGCCACATCCACTATGTTTGATGAAGAAGTGTGACCCGGGTGGACCCCCCAACTAGTTTAGATACGTTATTTGTTAATGCAAGGGTGTGTCTTTGGCATATTAAGGGTGCTGAAGTGGGTGGGGGGAGGAGGGGGGGCGTTGGGAATGTTCAGTTCAAAAAGCTGCATTTGAGTAACACTGCAGGTAACCAGGGAAAGAGAGTCACTGCTAATGCATTGCAAATACTGCAGAGGAAACAATACACAGAGGGGACTAGAAGCTACAACCCAGGAGATATGGATATAGGGACAGAAAATGGGTGACAATCAGATTGAAAATGGAATAAAACTGATCACATGGAATGTGAGAGGGTTAAACAATCCTAAAAAGATCAGGCAAATACTGGCTTACCTCACACGATTGCAAGTAGATATAGCTTTTCTTCAGGAAACACACATTGCTCCTCATACACATTCACATGTTGGGCACAGATGGGCGGAAGCGACATATGGAGCGGCCTACTCCTCGTATTCGAGAGGGGTCCTCATATTGATCAAAAGAGGGTTGAACTTCAAAGTAGAGGGCGTGCACTCGGACAGTGAGGGGAGATATGTGGCTGTCACAGGATCCCTCAGGGGACACAGAATTAATCTGTTGAATATCTATGCCCCAAATGTTGATGACTCCATATTTTATAATAATATCTGGATGAAACTAACGGAACTTCCGGATGTCCCGCTGGTGTGGGGTGGGGACTTTAATGTGGCCTTAAATGAGAAAGTTGACAGGTCAGGGTTGTCAGCTGAGTCCCACAGGCAAGCACTGAAAAAACTACAGGACATATTAACAGATAGACACCTAACAGACCTCTGGAGAGCTAAACACCCAAACGAACTGGAAGCTACACACACAACGGCGGCCTATGGCAGCTGGTCGAGAATAGACTACTGGATAGGCTCCCCGGAAGTACTACAGTGGATGAGACATAGCTCATCTTCCACGAACACAGTCGGACCACAACCCGGTGTTATTGACACTAAACGTACCTAATTGTGTGCCCCCACCGTTTAATTGGAGATTCAATGGGAAAGCCCTGCTTGACCCTCTATATAAAGACACAATAGGTAAGGCCATAGCGGAATACTTTGAACTCAATGCACCCACAACAGATGACCCGGGGCTACTATGGGAGGCATTCAAAGCCACAATCAGGGGAGTTTGTATTAGCACGAATGCTGGCATACTGAAAGACTTGCGACAGCAGTTGACAAGTAGAAGCTAAAATAAGAGAACTTGAGGTGGAGTTTGCAAAGACACAGGATCAATGCACACTAGGTAAAATTCGAGTTGAACTATCTGAATACAAAAAAAGTGCGGAAGCAGAACTAAAATATGTGCATAATAGGAGGGTCGCTAGACATTATGGGGAGGCTGGGAGGCCCGGAGGTACACTAGCTGCAAAAATAAGTGCGCAGAGGCCGCCACCAGTGGTGGAAGCGGTGTGAGATGCAAATGGGGAGATTCGACATGATGCACAGGGAATACTGGAAGGCTTTAGGAGTACGATTGGGAAGTTGTACATGGCAGACACCATGGCTCCAACAGACGAAATAGCACAATATTGCGACGACGTAGCCCTGGCCTGGCTGTCAGATGCCCAGAGACAATATTTGTCCCTACCAGTGATGGTGGAAGAGGTCACAGAGATCATACATTCACTGCCGTCAGGGAAAGCGCCCGGGCCAGATGGGTACACGGGGAATTTTATAAGGCATTTGTAGACATGCTGGCTCCACATATTGTGGCTATGCTGGGAGATGCTCATGAGAAAGGGACACTGTCACCCTCCCTAAGAGAGGCCATGATACTATAACTGTTGAAACCCGACAAAGACCCGACTGCGTGCGACTCTTACAGGCCACTCTAGCTTATAAATGTTGATACAAAAATACTCTCTAAAATCCTGGCGACTAGACTACAATGCCTAATGGCACGACGTATACTCCCTGACCAGGCGGGCTTCATCCCGACTAGATCGAGGTCCCACAACACCAGAACCGTGTTTGCGCTATCCCATTATTTGATACCTGATACAAAGGCTGCGGTGGTCCTACTGGACGCCGCCAAAGCGTTTGACACCAGAGCGTAGACATACCTGCGCATTATCTTGTCCAGAATGGGATTTCCACAAATGTTTCTGCAATGGGTGCACCTCTTATACCCAGCGCCCATTGCTCGCATTCGGATCAACAAATATGTCTCGGAGCCCATTGCCACCCATAGAGAGGGGCGCTAGACAGGGCTGCCCACTCTCACCTTTATTATTTGCTATGGCAATAGAGCCCCTAGCTTGCAAAATTCGGCAGGCACATCACTACTCGGCATTGCAATTCCCTCAAAGACCGCTCCATATGTCGCTATATGCGGATGATGTGCTGCTGTATGTGCGAGATCCGAAGAACAATCTGAATCAGCTACTGCGGGAATATGTTAAATTTGGGTACCACTCTGGGCTCAGAATTAACTGGGCTAAATCCAAGATAATACCGCTCACTGACAGCAGTTTTCCATTCCCAATGGACTACCCCTTGGACTGGCAGACAGACCCGGTAAGATACTTGGGGGTGTGGTTTCATAGAGACCCAGAAGTTGTAATACGCACGAACTATGGTAGAGTGATTGCAGGGCTAGAACAAAAAATTGAAAGATGGATCCAGCTGCCACTATCCCTGGCGGATAGAATAGCGATAGTAAAAATGGTAATGCTACCAAAATTGCTCTACTTATTTAATAATATCCTGATCAAACCACCTGCACCAGTATTCCAGGTGATTAAATCTGCAACACTAAAGCTGATATGGGCAGGTAAAACGGCTCGAATAGATCTTCACACATTGATGGTGCCGTTCGCGAAAGGGGGATTCAAAGTACCAGACGTTCTACTGTACTATATGTGCGCACAGGCCCAATATGCCCTCTTTTGGTACCACCCGGTCCCATTTCTTACACACGTAGCGGTTGAGGAGGGGGACGCCCTTCCTGTACCGCTGGATGCTATATTGACACATAGCAGACCCCCGCTGCACAAGCAAGATATAAATACAATAGATGCAACAGCTGGAGCGTGGCGACTGATGGCCAAGAAGGTTAACACGCAGCCACTGTATGCTCCAGAGCTGCCGTTGCATCATCATCCGGCGCTATCGGTCACACAAAAGAAGGTGGGGATGGAGCTCCTTAAACGGGTAGGAATGGACACAATAGAGGACTTATACCAAGGTAGGGTTAAGTCATTAGAAGACCTTGATTATATCCAAAACCAATCAACGCTGTTTCGGTTCACATACTATAGGCTGCAGAGAGCACTTAAAACGCATTAACCGACCTACCCAGCAGAACCTGACGTTTGTTTGACTCTACAAATGCTACTGACGACACCAGACCCCAGACACCTCGTGTCCAGGTTATATGTATCACTGCAGGCTGAAATAGGCGATACGGCACAAAAAGCAATCCAGAAGTGGAATGCTTGCTTGTATACACCGATCACTGAAGATGAATGGAGGGTGACGGGCACGATCACTGAATTAATAACCCCAAACGGTAATCTACGATTAATACACATTAAATATTTACATCACACATACCACACGCCGCTCCGACTGCACAAATATGGACTGCGCGCAGATGCCAGATGCCTAAGATGTGGAACAGATAACGCTGATTGTATACACACGGCATGGTTCTGTAGGGGAGTTGGACAATTTTGGTTAGCTGTAACAGATATATTGGGCAAGATGGTGGACTGCAAGATTGAGTGTACTATACGAACGTGCTTACTGGGTCTCCTACCGACTATTAGAGCAAGAAAACGTAAGTTTTGTGTAATAGCCCTCCTTATGGCCAAACGAAGAATAGCGATTTGTTGGGGGGGGTAAGGAGGCACCGCTAATCAAACTATGGATCAGTGACATGGTGTATTGTAAAGATACGTTGAAACTGTATGAGGAAGAACTACCGCTACGAGCGAGACCAAAAGACTACTGGCAATATTTAGTGGATTATTTGACTGGGTTGGACGAACAGTTGTAACATGTTTGAGATGTAATGTATATGGCTATGATGTGACATGTGTGTAATGTGATCTATGGGACAAAGAGTGTTATAATGCAGCAGAGTTGTAAGAGGTACGAAACCCTTGTGTTTAGACGCTAGACGTCTTATGTTGTATTTGAAATGCGAATAAAAATAAATAAAAATAAAAAAGTGATTACATCTATGGTCTCCGCCACACAATTTTTAGATGATACTTGCATATGAAAATTAATCTTGAACCCGAGAGGGAATGGCCACGATTGGGAATACAGAACCGTTACTGCTCCACAATTACAATGGCAGCTCCATTATCTTATCAGTTGGTGAACCTAGTACTCAATTTTGTGAATGGGAGTAAGCATTAAGGGTCCATTCTTTTATTGCCTGTTTTGCCCAGCAGTATTAAACAAGCATTGGCAAAGTCAATAGGTCTCGGCATTTCGAGGGCTATTAGTGTTGTCAATATCTTTTAGAAACAGCCCATGTGTTGTCTAGAGCCAAGTCCTTAAAATCATGTATAGTTCCTTGTTTACTACTACTTACTGATGAATTCCTGCTGTAATACTCAAGGCTGAATGTTCTGTGAGAGTGCCACTAGCTGGTGCCAACACATTCCTATGTACTTCACCTCTCCAAATTAAGCACTAGGGTGATAGATAATAGGAAGCAATTGGCATAACATATCAATAACATAACAATCAACTCGCCGTACCCTCTCCCCTCCCTCCCCTCCCCTCTTCTCCTCACCCCTATCTGCTCTTCCCCTTTCCTCGCACCCTCAATTCTGTTCTTACTTCTCCCATCTCTCTTCAACCTCCTCTCCTCCCTCCCTTGCCTCACACCCCGGCCTCCCTTTTTGGTAATCCCATCATCTTCCCTCCCACTGATCTCACTCCTCCTATCTCGCCACATCTTACATTCCCCCCTATGCTTCACAACCCTGTTTCCCCTCTTGGTAATTCCTCCCTCTTCCCCCCCTCTGACTGCACCGTCCCTCTCTCCTCCCACAACTATCATTTTGCTTGACCGCCCCCCCACTCTGCCTGGTGCCTTTACCCCAACATTCATCTTTCATTACCCATGGCACCTGGCCTGCACCCTCTCTCTTCTCCCCACTCCTATGGTGTCCCTTTGACCTCTCTCCCTCTTCTATCTGTTCAGCCCCTTCACTCATCTCACCATATCCATGGCCTTCCCATAACCCCACTCATTCCCCCTCCTCCTCCAGCCATCCATGTCTACTTCTCAACTTTCTCCTCTTATGTATGAACTCTATTCTTCACCTCTGCTCAACACCAGTAAAAATATCACAGTATCTCCATTCACTCCTTTCTACCACCTTCTTTCCCCCCTCAGACCCTTGCATCACATCTTTCTCCCCCGTCCCCCACCTCCTCCTGTCCTCCTTCGCCTTGGCCACTCTCTCCCTTAACCATTGAGCCACCCTTCACTCCTTGCTCAGCACACCTCTCTCTGGAAACTAAACTTGATTTTCTCATCTCCTCCATTTCCCAGCTTGAAGCTTCCATTTCACTCTTATGTGCTAAGATATCCCCCCTCCTAATAACCTCCCGAGGAGTTCCTTGCTCCCACGCCCCAATAGAACCAACCACAATGTTTCCCCCACAGACTCACCAACTCATTGGCTACCTACAAGACCATCAATGTCAATTCCCCTCCACTCGCCTCTCCTAACAACTCTTCTCAATTTGCCATTCAGACCATCTCTTCCTTCAGAACTTACCGGCCTCCCCCTCAAGGTGCTCCCTCATTCAAGAATCTAATCCCTATCCCCCTCATCAGTCCAGACACTCACATCACCAAAACAGTTGCATCAGAGCTACAGTGTGTGCTCCATAACTGCAGATCTGCAACCAAACACAAACTGGAAATCTCTGACACTATCACTCACCACAATCTCAACATGCTCTTTCTCACTGAGACCTGGTTTAATGACTCCTCTCACACTTCTTTTGATCTTCTGTTACCTACTGACTATTCTAACATCAGAAACAACAGAACAGGCAAGATCGGGGGAGGTGTTGCGATTATCTACAGAAACGCCCTCCAAATCAAAACCTATCCCACCACCCTCTTTCGCAACTTTGAATGCCTTTCCCTAGAACTCCAAGTTCATCAAGGCTCACCCTTCAGGTTCCATATCATCTACCACCCACCTGGTAATTGCTCTTCCTTCATAGAGGAATTCATCGACTTCATTAGTGACCAATATTCACAAAGTGACAAGCAGATCTTACTAGGTGATTTCAATCTCCACTGGGGCTCCGTGGAAGACTCGGTGCCAACAAGCTTGTAACCTTTCTCTCAGCTAACGATCTTGCCCAACACTGCTCGGAAATTACACACTCCAAGGGCTCAATTCTGGACCTTGTGATATCCAAATCAGACCAGATTACCTCTGCTTCACCGATCCGTGTTGACTGGTCTGACCATTTCCTCATTCCCTTCTTTTTCATCTCTCTCACACTTTAACTCTCGGCCAACCTAAAAGAGCCTCTACGTGGTCCGGCAACAAAAAAACATTGAACTTGAGATTCTATGTGATTCTGCTATGCGTTCACTTCCTAGTCTAGACCCAAATACGGATGTCAACGATCTCACTCCCCTTTGCCTCTCAATACTTGCAGTCAAGATCGACAAGGTTGCTCCACTCAAAAGCAAAAGGAAAAGACCCACCCCATCAGCTCCTTGGTTCAACAAAGCTCTCTATGACGAAAGAAAAAAGCTCAGAATCTTGGAGAAGTACTGGAGACATTCTCCATCCACCCCCAACCTCTCTCTTTTACGCACGGCAAGATCCAAATACCACCAGCACATCTTCCAGGAAAAAACATCTCATTTCAGATCCCTCCTTGATTCAACTAAAAACAGACCAAAAAAACTTTTCGACCTCATCAAAAACCCAAATTGTGCTCTCCAAATCATCAAGCCTGAGGATGCTTCAAAGAAAGCAACTGAGTTCGCTATATTCTTCGATCAAAAGGTAAAATCTCTGGTGGAACAGGTCACCCACCCCACCCCCATCGAGGAGCGAAAAGCCTTAGTCACCTGGCAGAACTTTGCCGCCATCTCGGAGGTTGATCTCCTCATATGCATCCGCGAAACCAAACCCTCCAACCATTCTTCTGACCCCATTCCCAGTGGCATCTCCATTGATTTCTATACTAACACCCTTTCCTACTGGACCAGGCTAGTCAATCTCTTCCTCAGTCAAGGATCCCTTCCAGTTGTCCTCAAAACAGGACAGGTTACCCCCCTTCTAAAAAAAATCCTCTGCAGATGTAAATGACCTCAATAACTTCTGCCCCATCACCAATCTCCCTTTTCTTTTAAAGATCACAGAAAAATGTGTTGCAAAACAACTGTCCCAACAAATTATGGACAATAATCTCCTCGACATGTTCCAGTCGGGCTTTATTCAAAATTGCAGCGCTGAAACAGCCCTGCTGCAAGTGATCGATGATGAGCTGCATATTCTCGATTCGGGGGATCATGCCTTCTGATTCTTCTTGACCTCTCTGCAGCTTTTGACACTGTTAATCACAACACCCTCCTGAACATTCTTCATCAGAGAATGGGCGTGGAAGGCACAGTACTCAAATGGTTTGCCTCTTTCCTCTCGGACAGATCCCAAATGATTAAGATTGCGAACAGTCTCTCGTCTCCACTGGTGGTTGGTCAAGGAGTCCCTGCAATGTTCTATCCCTGCTCCCACTCTGTTTAATCCTTGTCTGGAACCATTAGGGAACCTCCCAAACAAATCTGGAATCCTCTACCATCTCTATGCAGACGACACCCAAATATACCTCAAGGTGTCTTCCCCTCATGATCTCTCACTACTCAGCTTTACTCTCACGTTATTTACAACTGGATGTTAGTGCACCAACTCATTATCAATCCCTCTAAAACGGAATTCATCCTCTTATCTAACTCTCTCTCCCCGCCTCCTGTTCAATCCTGGTTGGATCAGTTGAATCTACTCAACAGTAAGCCCATCATTGTGGACTGCACTAAATCCTTAGTTGCCATAATGGACAAAAGACTCACACATCAATTCCATGGCCAAGAGCGCACGTTATCAGCTGCGCCTTCTTCGTGGGATTCGACGGTTCTTCCCGGAGAATGACCTAAAAACCTTGGTTCAATCGCTAGTTCTCTCTAGATTGGACTATTGTAATTCTCTTCTGACTGACCTTCCCAAATCTCACCTCTCTCCCCTCAAATCCGTCCTCCATTCGGCAGCAATCTTCATTTCAGGGTCCAAACGAAGTGACCAAATCACCCCTATACTGTCTTGTCTCCGATGGCTTCCCATCGAGGCTAGAGCTATCTACAAAACGGCGTGCATCACCCACAAAGCTTTGCACTCTTCCTCTCCTCGATATCTGGCAAATAAACTGAAATTGTCTGGAGGCTCAAGACCGTCTCGGAATGCGGAAAAGTTCCTTCTAGAGACCCCCTCCTTCAAAAGGGAAAAATTGATGGCACAATCGTTCTCAGGTAATGCGGTAAGAATCTGGAACTCACTTCCTCCTTCGCTCTGTGCCATCACCTCCATCCAGATCTTCAAAGCGGACCTCAAATCTCTTTTATTCCAAAGACACTTTCAGAACTAATTCCCCCTTTCTCAGACCTCGCCAGGAAGTTCATTAGTCATTGTAAATGTGTCACATATATTTATATTTTTATTTGTACATCCTGTGCTTGCTGCGTTTGATTTTGTGTTCCGTTTGCCTGAGTTGTTTTGATTCTATGGCCTGCTATTTTTTGCCAGGAAGTTCTTTATTCATTGTAAAATGTGTCATTTATATTCATATTTTTGCTTGTACAGTCTGTGCTTGCTGTGCCTGACATTGTGTGCCTTATGCTTACGTCACTTTGATTCTATGGCATGCTATTTTTATTTGTTCCATTCCTGTAACAGTTCTCTCATGTAACGTAACTGGTTCTATTGTACAGTGGTCCGACACCTTCGGGTAAAGTCAGCGCTTTATAAGAATGCATTAAATAAATAAATAAATAAATAACATACGTTCATTGGACGGCAGTATTCAACAAGTGGTGGTGAGAGTTATGTGTGTCAAGTTGACACCTGGGAGAGTAGGGGCAACTGTGGATCAGGAAAAGGGGGTTGAGCAATGCCTTTCCCTGCTCACTCTGATAAAATGTGGGACAAGCCTTTTCAGATAGGGGCGTTTTGTATACAATGCCAGGACAATATGGTATTCAGCTGTGGATTTGTCCGGAAAGTCAAGAATGCCAGATCAGCAGGGCAGTGGTTAGTCTGCCTGTGGGTGACAGGGCAGTCTGGAGAAAGTCAAGATGATTTAAGGAGAGGTGTTTACAGTCAAGTATCTGGTCCGAACAGCTATAGGGACACGCAGCAACCAATTTGATGTGGCTGTGTGACAGGCCACGATGTGCTGTGGTAGCACGTTTGGCTGAGGTGGCAACCGAGTTACAGGGAAGTTTACAGTAGGAGAATGGGGTGTATCTGCCTCTGCTGGTTTTATATTGAGCAGTCAGGATTAGTGCTGTGTGAGTAACTGGCACGTGCAGTCTAGTTAAATTGTTAAAGTAGAAATATGAATGTGCATAAAGAGCCAGAAGATAGAATTAGAAACAGAGATTGATTACGGGTGTTGTGTGGCACAGGATGGCTTGGCATGAATGATCATAACTCTTCCAGTTGATAGGAGCCTGCTGGCTGTGACAGTCAACCACGACAAGCAACAAACGGCTCATACTTGATGTTATTATGCAAGACGTCTGAGAGATTTGCTTGTCATTTGTGTAGGCAGACACAGAGTTCTGCAATATTGTGTGAAGCCCTCCGCTCTGTGCCCGTCTCTAAGGCAGGCAGCACTGGTAGCTCCACCTTGTGCCTGGCGGTCTATTCCAGGACTAACCTCAGAAAGTTTAGGTGTGCCTGTTAGATTGAACTACAGAAAATGAGAGCAGGCAGCCTTTAGTATGCTTTTCGATGGCAGCAAGCCTGCAGAAAGGTAGAACAATGTATATCGTCCCAAGCTGGAAAATATACTGTGCGACGATGGCTGTTGGCACCTCCCCCATGACCACCTCTGCCACGGATTCCCTCACTAGCACTCTTTAACAGTGCCTCTCAAGTCTCCATAACCACTGTCTCTCAGATTCATTTAGTTTTATAGCACCACTCATTCTAGTGTAAGGTGTCAAGGCACTTCACACCACTCACACACTGCACAGAGACAATCATATATGTTTAAATCAGCGTATAGCAAATGTTACAATAGAGGTGTTACAACTACAAGGTGTAGTGTAGGAGTGACATGTCATCGATACAGGTAGGCAATATAGTTGAGGTTCTTATTCAGGAAAGGCACGAATTCAGAATTTAAAACGCAGCATCATTGTTAGGGGCTCTCTTTCATAATAAGAATTGTTTTCTACTCAAATGAACCCTTTTCACAAGATTAAGCTAATGAAAGACTGGCCCAAAAAAATATAGCTCTACAATATACCTTGCAGTTTGCATGCAGTTCTAATATGACAGTTAATAGTTCAATGTTCTATATTAGGATTTTGACTTATAAATAGCAAAGTAACAAAAGGAGCTCTCTTGCAGAAGCAGTAACCCACTGACATATTTACATTATATGCAATTCGTTATCTGCATGGTACATGCTCTTAGCAGCAGGCATTTTAACCCTCTGTGCTACCTTAGGATGAGTCAAAACATCCACTAGACAAATCTCCGGTCCGGAAGACAATTAATCACCAGACTTCCCTTGACATTTTAATTAATGGGTGAAAGTTCTTGGAGGCCAGGAACGAGGAAGCAGGTGCTTTTAAAATGATAATCATATTTTAAAAAATGATGCCCCTATCCCAAGTCAACGCCTGGTGCAGTCGCAACGATCACACCACCCTAGAGCTGGCCCTGTAAACTACAGTAAGCCAGCAGATGTGGGGTAGGCAGAGAAGACAAAATTCAAAAATATCTGGGTAGCACTCCATTTTTCATTACAACATCTTCACCAGTTTTTTTGCTCTAATCATCCAATAGTTTCATCATGTGGCGTGCTCACTTTTAGCGTGCCAAGCCCAAACAGCACTTGCTTGAACAGAACAACGTTATTTTGGGGCTTCTCTTTGCCTCAAAGACAGTGGCGACAGCCTCTTTTTTAATGTGCATTTGCCTCCAATTATCTTTAATTCAACAATTATTTTCCTCTTCTTTTAAGTTACTTCTGTTTTTTGTACTCTGTTTTCATTTACACACTTTTAGACTCATTTATTTCCTTCAAAAAGTCATGCAAGGTAAATGCCAATTTTTCTTAATTTCTCATGTTCAAGAATGCATGCAGAAAACACCATTCATCTTGTTCGTCACTAGCAGTTTATTCCAGCCCAATGCATTTCGGACCCCCACGGGTCCTTCGTCAGGGGTAACTGTAAATAACATCAAAAACATCCTTATAAATACTTTCCCTCCACTTATTTGCTAAAATATTACAAAGCTTCAAAGATCTAAATTACACGTAAGCTAACATTCCTAGATGGCTCAGTAGAAGTTTCATCCCCCCTCTCTATCCGCCTTCACTCTACCGTATCTCGCCCTCTTACAAACTTACGAACACTCTTCAACTGTTTATACACCTTGTTTCCTTCCATTAACCCCTCCGCGCGTACCTGCTCAACAGTAGACATCCTCGTGTTTCCATCTTCCCAGTGGATTCTACGTTTTCCACTAACCCCTCCTTTCCTTTTAACTCAACCTTCTCACCTCTTTTCTCTGTACCCGCCATCATTTTACCACTTAACAGTTCACACCTGAGCCATCCATGCCTAACCCAAACACTACAACTCCCATCATCCTCTGTATTTCTCGTGTGATTTAAACGATCATATTCAGAAAACGCATAACGCCATTTCCTAAATGTCTTTGCCTTGAGCTCCGTTATAAAAAAACATGTTAAAAAATGCATTCATGATGTGGGAAAATATATCCAAAGTTATTTCAGTCTTCTGGGACTTCCATAAAAATAAACTTGTTACATGAACCAAGATATCCATCCTTGCATGAAGAACGTCCCGTTTTTGAAGAAAGTTCTTATGTCCTCATTCTTCGTGGGTGCCTACCCAATAGGGCTACTTTACTTAAATTCAAAAATATCTGGGTAGCACTCCGTTTTTCATTACAACATCTTCACCAGTTTTTTTGCTCAAATCATCCAACAGTTTCATTATGTGGCGTGCTCACTTTTAGCGTGCCAAGCCCAAACAGCACGTGCTTGAACAGAACAACGTTATTTTGGGGCTTCTCTTTGCCCCAAAGACAGTGGCGACAGCCTCTTTTTTAATGTGAATTTGCATCCAATTATCTTTAATTCAACAATTCTTTTCCTCTTCTTTTCAGTTACTTCTGTTTTTTGTACTCTGTTTTCATTTACTCATTTTTATACTCAGTTAAGTCCTTCAAAAAGTCATGCAAGGTAAATGCCAATTTTTCATAATTTCTCATGTTCAAGAATGCATGCAGAAAACACCATTCATCTTGTTCGTCACTAGCAGTTTACTCCAGTCCAATGCATTTTGGACCCCCACGGGTCCTTCGTCAGGGGTAACTGTAAATAACAACAAAAACATCCTTATAAATACTTTCCCTCCACATATTTGCTAAAATATTACAAAGCTTCAAAGATCTAAATGACACGTAAACTAACATTCCTAGATGGCTCAGTAGAAGTCTCATCCCCCCTCTCTATCCGCCTTCTCTCTACCGTATCTTGCCCTCTTACAAACTTAAGAACACTCTTCAACTGTTTATACACCTTGTTTCCTTCCATTAACCCCTCCGCGCGTACCTGCTCAACAGTAGACATCCTCGTGTTTCCATCTTCCCAGTGGATTCTACGTTATCCACTAACCCCTCCTTTCCGTTTAACTCAACCTTCTCACCTCTTTTCTCTGTACCCGCCATCATTTTACCACTTAACAGTTCACACCTGAGCCATCCATGCCTAACCCAAACACTACAACTCCCATCATCCTCTGTATTTCTCGTGTGATTTAAACGATCATATTCAGAAAACGCATAACGCCATTTCCTAAATGTCTTTGCCTTGAGCTCCGTTATAAAAAAACATGTAAAAAAACGCATTCATGATGTGGGAAAATATATCCAAAGTTATTTCAGTCTTCTGTGACTTCCATAAAAATAAACTTGTTACATGAACCAAGATATCCATCCTTGCATGAAGAACGTCCCGTTTTTGAAGAAAGTTCTTATGTCCTCATTCTTCGTGGGTGCCTACCCAATAGGGCTACTTTACTTAAATTCTAAAATATCTGGGTAGCACTCCGTTTTTCATTACAACATCTTCACCAGTTTTTTTGCTCAAATCATCCAACAGTTTCATTATGTGGCGTGCTCACTTTTAGCGTGCCAAGCCCAAACAGCACGTGCTTGAACAGAAAAACGTTATTTTGGGGCTTCTCTTTGCCCCAAAGACAGTAGCGACAGCCTCTTTTTTAATGTGAATTTGCATCCAATTATCTTTAATTCAACAATTCTTTTCCTCTTCTTTTCAGTTACTTCTGTTTTTTGTACTCTGTTTTCATTTACTCATTTTTATACTCAGTTAAGTCCTTCAAAAAGTCATGCAAGGTAAATGCCAATTTTTCATAATTTCTCATGTTCAAGAATGCATGCAGAAAACACCATTCATCTTGTTCGTCACTAGCAGTTTACTCCAGTCCAATGCATTTCGGACCCCCACGGGTCCTTCGTCAGGGGTAACTGTAAATAACAACAAAAACATCCTTATAAATACTTTCCCTCCACATATTTGCTAAAATATTACAAAGCTTCAAAGATCTAAATGACACGTAAACTAACATTCCTAGATGGCTCAGTAGAAGTCTCATCCCCCCTCTCTATCCGCCTTCTCTCTACCGTATCTTGCCCTCTTACAAACTTACGAACACTCTTCAACTGTTTATACACCTTGTTTCCTTCCATTAACCCCTCTGCGCGTACCTGCTCAACAGTAGTCATCCTCGTGTTTCCATCTTCCCAGCGGATTCTACGTTATCCACTAACTCCTCCTTTCCTTTTAACTCAAAAGAGAAAAGAGGTGAGAAGGTTGAGTTAAAAGGAAAGGAGGGGTTAGTGGATAACGTAGAATCTGCTGGGAAGATGGAAACACGAGGATGACTACTGTTGAGCAGGTAAGCTCAGAGGGGTTAATCATCCAGGGGAGATCCAACGGCATGGGTAAAATGGGTTGAGATTCCCTGTTACCGAACCAATAGCTAAGTCTAGATTGAAAACACCAACACTGAGTATAGTGAAAGGGAGAGCCAGCACAGAATCGAGAAGGGTTATCCAGCACAGAATTAAGAAGAGGAGAATCAACAATGGGGTAAGGTTACAGGGGGGGTCTAGCAAAGTACTAAGAAGGGGAGAACTTGCACAGTAATGGTAAATAAGCCAGTGGTGCAGATGGAGAGCTCAGGCAAAAGAGCAGGGAGTCTCCGGCAGCGCCTGATGCAGCAGGTGGAGGGAAAGCAGCAGTGCATGGGCTGCAGGGGAGGAAAGAGCCCAACAAGCAGGGGGGAGAAGGAGGCAGCCATATTCCAAGAACAGGGAGTGAGCAGCAGTACCAGGGGGCCCGCGAGAGTGGTAGGAGGAGAGAAAGCAGTAACAGTCACAGAGGACAGGGGGAGGAGACCAGAGCACCAGCCGGACACAGATGTACTGAGGGAGTCAAGGGTGGGGGGATGAGCAGGGACACGATCTAGGACAAGGCTATAGGAGATGGAGGCAGCCGCAATTCAATCACAACAACAGACAGGGGATGAAAAGCATGAGCTGTGGATAAACAGGAGAAGGCGGAAGCAGCAACAGCCCGAGCGACTAGAGAACAGAGGAGAAGTCTTCACTAGGAAACAAAAGCGATTACTAAGAAAATAGTTAAAGCAGGGTCATGAGAAGGGGGAGTTTGGCATGGCAAGCAGCGACAGATGGGAGATGGTGGTGGTGGGACGGCACAGGAAGGTTAACGAAAATGCAATAAAATGCAAGCATCGATATGCAGGAGATGGTGGGGGGACGAAGTGATTTTCAGAATATAATTAAAAATAAATAACTTTGCAAGCAAGACAAAAGAAAATAGGAAGAAAGAAAAGCAGGTTTATATATATATATGACTGCTCCATACTTGCACGAATTCCGCGCACTCCCAGGCGGGTGGTGCCCCCGCAATAATGACTGCTCCCAGCTTCGTGAACCATTGGCACATGTTACGATCGAGAAAGGCGTTTGCAGAAACGCATCTGGACACCGTGAGTCCCTAAATAAAATCTTTGGGACTCGCTACCACGAGTGCTTTGTTCTTTGTGCCAAAGGTTCACGAAGCTGGGAGAAGTCATATATATATCATCTCCTTCTTTTTTGCATATATATATATATATATATATTCGGTACTCCGCAGTTTCGCCCCGCTCCAGGATAGCTAGCCAAGGCACACCAGAAAAACTCACGGACACGGACCACAGAAGCCTTTTCTTCAATTTATTTCAGTGCGGGTATGTCAAACTCTATATATATATATATATATATATATATATATATATATATATATATACAAAAAAGAAGGAGAGTTCTCAAGTTTAGGTGGAAAGCAGCCCCTGTTAGAGCACTCTCAACACCAGCGACACTCTAGATCTTCTCACCTCAAATGTCTGTTTTTCTATCAAAGTTTTTAAGCATAGGATTAGCACAGTGCTATCCACGCCGAGATAGAAAATGACAAAGTCTTTTGCAATTTATACAGCAAACTCTTTAAGCATAGGACTAGTACAGTGCTGTCCTTGCCGAGCTGTAAAATTACAAAAGCCATTTATCACTCCAGGCACAATATTACAGCTTTGAATTTGTGAAATACCAACTCAAGCCAACCTGAAATGAGTAAAAGCAACCCCTGACGCTCTAATTAGAGCTCTTCAGAGAGGTATAGCTTTGATAGAAAAATAGAAATTTGAGGTGAGCAGATCTAGAGTGTCGCTGGTGTTGAGAGTGCTCTAACAGGGGCTGCTTTCCACCCAAACTTGAGAACTACCCAGAGGTCTCTCCTTCTTTTATGCATAATCTATGCGTCACTCTATGCCTGAAAGGGTTTTGTTTTGATATATATATATATATATATATATATATATATATCAATGCTCGAAGGTGTCCACCTTTGAGTAGCACGCTTCGAAACGCGTTGGGCAGATCCCGTACGGAGCGGCGTCTACGAGTGGATCCCCGTCCTCACCAAAACATAAACCAAGCTGCTGTTCGCGTGCTACTCAAAGGTGGACACCTTCGAGCATTGATATATATATATATATTACCTACTGGCGGTCGCCAGTAGGTATATATAGTTAGGATTTTTTCTCTATGGGATTTTTGAAAATTCTATGTCTAATAACTTTGGCGTTTGTGGACGGAATTGGCTGAAATTTTCTGGAAAATGGAACATTTTGTTTCTGAGCAGCCCCTGGAAATTTGGGGGGGGTTCGTCAAGGGGGGGCTGAGAAAAAAGGGGGGTCCCAAAACGTGTTTTTAACATTGAGTTTTCCATATGGCGGTTGGCCTCACTTTTAGCCCGAACGGCTGAATGGATTTGCACGAAACTTGGCAAAATTGTAGGGACTGGTAGCCCGATGTGCCTTTTGTAGGTCTCAATATATGTGCTTCAGTGGATTTTGAGAAATTAACGTTCAAAAAAAGATATATATCTGTAACAGCGGACCGGGAAGCGCTCCGGTTCGCTGACTTTTCGCGCAACGGAGCTTTGTGAAGCGAAGCTGATTGGTTCTCCGGCGTCTGTAAACATTCCAAACAGTCCGTAGCGGCCGCCATCTTGTCTCTCGGTAGGATCGAGAGACAAGAGGAGGCCAAAGCGAAGGGGCAAATGACCATAAGGGGGCATAGTAGATCCTCGCTGACCCCCTAGGTTTGATGTGGAGGTTTTAAAAGGGCCCCGCGGGGCAAAAAAAAAAAATAATAATAATAATCGAACGGCTGAATGGATTTGCACGAAACTTGGCAAAATATTAGGGACTGGTAGCCCGATGTGCCTTTGCTAGGTCTCAATATATGTGCTCCAGTGGATTTTGAGAAATTAACGTTCAAAAAAAGATATATATCTGTAACAGCGCTCCGCTTCGCGTACTTTTCGTGTTACGGAGCTTTGCGAAGCTGATTGGTTCTCCGGCGTCTGTCAACATTCCAAACAGTCCGTAGCGGCCGCCATCTTGTCTCTCGGTAGGATTGAGAGACAAGAGGAGGCCAAAGCGAAGGGGGAAATGACCATAAGGGGGCATAGTAGATTCTTCCTGACCTCTTAGGTTTGATGTACCATTTTGCCAAGTTTGGTGTAATTCCGTTCAGCCATTCAGGCTGTAGACGTATGTAAATGTCCTATGGAAAATTGCATGGGGAAAACACATTTGAAAGTGTTGAAATTTAGAACCAATTAAAATGTTACTTTGGTTTTGTATTTGTGTGTGATGAAAGTTAATTGGTTATGTATATATGTCAAATGAGAGGAAACCACAGCCATTTTGTGATACTACTGTCTGAGGTACATTTGTGAGGAATTGTTGGTGGTGAATTTCTGGTGTTTGATTTACACAGTACTAACACTTTTCCTACTTTTAAAAAGGTGAGTTGTTAATTTGTAAGGGGAACTATGTTGTACACTTGAAGATAATTTGAAAAATGTTTTCTGTTATTTATTTGCAGTCCTTCTGTTATACTAAATACTTGATAAAGTTAGTTTTATATTATGTATTACTAAAAACGATAAATGAAAGTGATTATTTTTTTCTGCAATTTACAGCAAGCAATTTCAAAATAAATGGCTCACAATGAAGAGACCGTGGCAATTTCTTTGTAAGGGGAACTATGTTGTACACTTGAAGATAATTTGAAAAATGTTTTCTGTTATTTATTTGCAGTCCTTCTGTTATACTAAATACTTGATAAAGTTAGTTTTATATTATGTATTACTAAAAACGATAAATGAAAGTGATTATTTTTTTCTGCAATTTACTGCAAGCAATTTCAAAATAAAATGGCTCACAATGAAGAGACCGTGGCAATTTCTTTTGAATTGTCCACTACATTGATTGAAATTCAGAGCACCAATAATGAAATATTGTCACAAGGAGGAGATGACTTGTATGATTCCATTAGATTGATTGAAATGGACAGCACCAATAATGAAATATTGTCACAAGGAGATGACTTGAATGATTCCACTACATTGATTGAAATTGAGAGCACCAATAATGAAATATTGTCACAAGGAGGAGATGACTTGTATGATTCCATTAGATTGATTGAAATGGACAGCACCAATAATGAAATATTGTCACAAGGAGGAGATGACTTGAATGATTCCACTACATTGATTGAAATTGAGAGCACCAATAATGAAATATTGTCACGAGGAGATGACTTGAATGATTCCACTACATTGATTGAAATTGACAGCATCAATAATGAAATATTGTCACAAGGAGGAGATGACTTGAATGATTTTTTTGATCAATCTGTTGATGGCGAATTTATCGAATGTTTGGAGGCCATAGAGTTAGAAGAATTATCATTGCAGACTTTTCATGAGGAAATTGCTGATGAGGACATGGTACTAGTTCTTTCAAATTTAGAAAATTCTGAAGAATAAATTTATATTTAGAAATCAAAAATTGTTTGAGACATTATTCATTTTTATTTTTAATTTATGAGGTTGTAGCGAAGTGATTGTAGTATAAAATGAGACTTATAGTATAGAGTGCAACATTTTTATGTTACATGGTAAGTTTACTCATATTTACTTCCCTTCTGCCACTATATTATCTCCAATGTGTATTTGACATCTCTTCTTCATCTCCGGCCTCCTTTCTCTCACTGTGTGTCTCCGATGCATCTTATCGCTGCTATTTTGTGTAATTACAGAAGAGAGTAAAATAAAATAGTTCGGAACGTGAAAAGGGGGCAAAGTAGAGTACCCCTCACCCCCTAGGCCTTTTTAGGCGGTCCCAAAAGGATCAGTTTCTGCTTTCCTGAGAGATTATGGTATGAGTTCCATATACCACAATAATTTGCATTACAACATGCAAGATATCTATCTCCTATTACCAACTTTTAGAGATATTCGCGCTAAGCGCGAATATCTCCAAAAAGAAACACCTGCCCTGAGCAGTTCTTAGCCATGTTATCCAATGGGAGGTGGATAACATGGCTAAGAGCATTAGCTCGGTAATGCATGAATACCGCTGACTTTTTAGCGATATTCATGCATTGCGGCCGTTTATTATCGCATTTGCGATAAACCTTGATAATAGCAAGGTTTATCTTCGATAATTTCTGACGATGCTTAGCGGTAAAAAAATTCGTTGGTAAGCATCGTTAGCGATAAATATCGCTTAACTTTGGTAATATGCACCAACGTCTGTTAACGTTCGATTGGAAGGAAATGAGGAAGTGTTGAAAAACATTGTCTGCGCCATCTTGCCTTTTTTGAAATGCCACACTTTTGTCGTGCACGGCAGCCATTTTAGATGCCTTGAGCAGACCCACTCTCTGCACGGTGTCGATTCGTAGCATGGCTCCCCACCCTCGCAAGCATCTTCCCCAGGCACTGGTCACCCCCGCTCTCTGTCTTATGCATCGGCAATAAACCTCCCCCCATCTGCGTTGCTCTTCCCTGAAAATCACACTCTGTGCCCGCCCGACACCTCCCTTTCGCCCTATTCACTACCGCACCCTCTGACACTCCTCTTCCTCTGTGTCCGATTGTCCAGGCTATCAGCTAGCCCTGCAGATGTAGTTTATGGCTCCAGCTGTAAAGAATCACCCCTCTTCAAAGGAGTTATAGTAGATCAAGGCCCACACCCGATGAGATCCGTCACACCACACGTGTTCCTACTATCTGAAAACCATCCTGTATTGTGATTGGGGAGGGGACCGAGCCTGAAGCGGAAGATTCTAGGAATGACTCTTTGTACATCAAAGTTTTTACAATTATGTGTCACATTAAAAATATATAGCACTCCAACAAAGTAGTAGGAATATAAAACTTTAATAACATATAAATATATACAACAAAACAAAAACAGTAAAAACATTTAAACAACGAAGAGACCGTGGCAATTTCTTTTGAATTATCCACTACATTTATTGAAATTGACAGCACCAACAATGAAATATTCTCACAAGGAGGAGATGACTTGAATGATTTTTTTGATCAATCTCTTGATGGCGAATTTATCGAATGTTTGGAGACCATAGAGTTACAAGAATCATCATTGCAGACTTTTCATGAGGAAATTCCTGATGAGATGATTGAAGAGGAAATTCCTGATGAGGACATGTTATTAGTTCTTTCAAATTATGAAAATTCAGAAGATGTTGCCTGGGCGTGGGTCGTCAGTAGCAGTCTGTTGTGCGAATAGTTCCAAGGCAGCAGAACGCGCTGAAATCTAGATGGCACGAAAGTGATGTCTAGTAAGTTGCCGCCCAGCAAATAACGGCGTGGGGCGCCGCGGGGGTGAGTGAGTCCAGTAGGCACCACAGCTATTCTTACCGGCATTGCAGAATTACTGCTGGGGACAATGCCTGTGCTGTAGCAGGGTCACAGCAGAAACAAAAAGGATTCTGTTGAAGATGTTGTTGGTTTTCAATTTGAAAACAGTTCTGGTGTCAACTGCTATGCTAATGTAGTGGTTAATGTTTTGTTTTCTCTAGAAAATGTAAAAGAGGGGGAGGCAGTCCAAAGTTCCGTTAAAAGGGCAAAGGAAAGGATCGGTGGTTTGAACTATCAGTCAAAAAGGGGAGGGGGTGCAACAATTTTTCCTACCGGGTCACACTGTGCTTTCACCGGAACTGAGGTCTGCAGGATTCTAGTAATTCAAAGTGAGGCTGGCGCCAGCATGGGAGCGCCGACGTCCCGCGGATACAGTTTCGTCACTCCACGGGCGATCATGGCAGTCATTCCCCATCGGGGGTCGGAGACTCCTGCGGCTCCTCTAGAATCCTCAAGGTCGTGGAGGACTACGGTGGTGGAGTCTACCAGTGACCGGGCCATTTCTTTATGCTGGGCCCGCTCTTGCCAGGTCGACCGCCATTTTGAGAGTTCGGTAGCTACTGGCGATCGTGGGGTCAAATGAGCGGACGGGCTCCACCCTGCCGGGCGAGACGTTGCAGCATGGCTACAGTGGAAGAACCCTTTTCCGGGCGCCTGGAGCGCTGAGGGTGCAGCTGGGAAGCCTCCACCTGGGGAGGCGGGAGAGGCCTGTTCGCACCGTCTCTCCCTCCCAGTGCACCCCACGGCGTCTCGCTTGACATTTGTTATGGCCGGACCAGGCGATGAGGACGAGGGGGGGGGGGGTCGGAGGCATGTGCAAGACATCCCCCTCCCAGTGTTGTCGCAGCCATTATTCAAGAAAGAAGAAGTGTCCCGTCCGTCTTCGGGCCGGGCTTCCGGTAGATGTCGGCCGGACGCCCCTGGCTCTGGCCCCATGAACGGGTTTCTTGGTTTATCGGCTGCAGCCGGATCCCGTCGGCCTCGGCCCCCCGACCGTTGGTGGCCGGACCGGAAGAGCATGTGGCGGGACTACCTGCAACTCTCAAGGGCCACCGCGGCCAGACTGGGAGAGAGAGGGGAGGGTCGAGGAGACATTCCCCCCCCCTGCAACTGTTCAGCGTTGTAAAGGCAATCCCCTGGCCGGGTCCCGCTGGCCTCGGCCTCTCCTCCGGCTACACCCTACGTTAGGATCTCCTGGCCGAGGCGTGGCAGCAGGACCCGCCTTATATGGGCTGCTCCCGGCTGGGCGTAGCCGCAACCCTGCCCCACCTTGGTAGTTTCCAGAGTGGGGGCGGATGTTCTACTGACTTGCATTTTCCCTAGTCTATCGATTTTTTTGGCGTGGCAGGCGGTGGGACAGCGAGGGGTGATTTGGTTTCTCTTACTGTTTTTCTGGTCTCTCACCACTGGCATATTTTAACGTTTTCTTGTTTCTAGGACATTAATAGGTTTTATCATTACGTTATGTTATCGTTTCTTTGTTCGTTGTTTAATAAAAGTTCATGTTCATCAGTGGCCTACTGATTTTCGTGTTCCTATTCTTTTCTTTCCAGGTTGTTTCATGCTAAAGTTTCTGTTAACAGGATACAGTGATCACTTCGTTAATATTGCATATGTCCTTTTCACTAGGGGTGCTCTCTGGTCGGGCCAGATGACCTATCTCTAGTAAATGGTCCGGGTCAAACAGGTGCATCAATCAGTGGGGAGTAGATAGGCATGACAGATTACAACGGGGGAGAAAGGTCCGCATTACGTACCCTTTCACTACTTGCAAAGATTTTCCTACGTTTATTTGCAAACCGGGAATACCTCCAAAAAGAACTAATTCCCAAACAGTCAATGTTCGGACAATCAATCAATCAATGAGGAATGAAATAGGTACGACGTGTTAAAGGCTTGCGTTACCTACCCTTCACTATCTGCAAAGGGAGAGAGAATATTCCTATTCTTCCTCGTTTGCAGGCAGAGAAGATCCTTAAGAGAACCAACTTCGAACAATTCAATGCTCGATTCAAACAATCAACAAGGGGTACGGTGAACACAAATGAACGCCGCTTATGTACATACACATTGCTATTTTCAACAGGTTGTTCCTAATGTTTCTATTTTAGCGAGGTCAAAAAGAGATCCCATTAGTGGCCTACTGATTTTGCTCGATTCCTTTTGTTTTTTTACACGATTTTTCGCTATCTGCAAAGACTAAACAGAGTATCGCGACTCTGTGCTTGTTTGTAAATAGAGAATGAACCAAAGAGAACAATCAATCAAATGGAGAGAGAAGCAGGCACGACGGATTACAACGGGGGCAAAGGCCTGCGTTAACTACTCTTCACTATCTGCAAAGAGAGAGTACTCCTAATAGAAATGAGGGGTGGGGAGCAGCATTCAAAGCAGATCAGTGTGCATAAACACGAAAATGTTTTTACTTACCACGTACTTGACATTCGACAGTTTATGATATTTGCTATTAAAAACCCATTGAAATTCACTGAAAAAACCATAGGTTATAGACCATATATAGTTAGGAATTAGCATTTACAAAACCTTGAAAATTCACTGAAAAAACCATAGGTTATAGACCATATATAGTTAGGAATTAGCATTTAAAAAACCTTATTTTACTCACACAAAACCATTGAAATTCCATATATAGTTAGTTGCACTAACTATATATCGCGCACCCGCAATCCACTGCTGATCATGTCACATATTACATCATTCATGACATGGTCAGTGACATCACTGATGACATCACTGATGACATCTCAAATGACATCACTGATGACATCAATGATGACATCTCATTTGACATCATTCTTGTGCTAATACGATAAACCTCTTAGATACACTGAGTGTATACAGACACTCACACACTGTCACTCATCCATGGAGTTACTCACACACGTAGTCAGTCATGCAAAGAAACAATCTCACCTCCATTTCTTCAACTATACAGTTATACACACCTTACTTATTCAAACATATACTAACACATATTTACTCTCTTATACAATCCCTGATACAAGTTCACAATGATCCATACAACCACTCACATATTCAGTGGCTCTCATGCACAGTTATTTATATATGCCAACTCTCACATGTACTGTGTTTTACATATGTACTTACTATGACATGTAGCATTGAGATATCCATTCACTCATCAATACACTCATGCACACAGTCAACTGCCCATGTAGCTGTTTCCACATGCACTCTTGAACTCATACACCTAGTGAATCAACTGCTCACACATCTATGCACAGAGTCACACACCTCCCAGCCACCCCTACACAAACTCAATCTCCCATACAAATACTTGGGCAACCAATCAATAACACATATAGCCTCTCGTATAGCTAATGATCAACACATGCAGCAGTTTACATCACAACAGACATAATAATGCACAAATTAAGACAGTTTAGTCACTAACCCATGCATTCAGTGAGACACATTTAATCACTCACTCATACAGTCAGTCACGCACCTACTAAATCCTTCATCCAGACACTTATACATCCACTCATTCTTCAATATGTAAGACATATTTTAACTTTACAGAAACATACAGTCACTGGATGTTGTCATCAGTGATGTCATCAGTGATGTCATTTGAGATGTCATCAGTGATGTCATCAGTGATGTCACTGACCATGTCATGAATGATGTAATATGTGACATGATCAGCAGTGGATTGCGGGTGCGCGATATATAGTTAGTGCAACTAACTATATATGGAATTTCAATGGTTTTGTGTGAGTAAAATAAGGTTTTTTAAATGCTAATTCCTAACTATATATGGTCTATAACCTATGGTTTTTTCAGTGAATATATATATATATATTACCTACTGGCGGTCGCCAGTAGGTATATATAGTTAGGATTTTTTCTCTATGGGATTTTTGAAAATTCTATGTCGAATAACTTTGGCGTTTGAGGACGGAATTGGCTGAAATTTTCAGGAAAATGGAACATTTTGTTTCTGAGCAGCCGCTGAAATTTTGGGGGGGTTTCGTCAAGGGGGGCCGAGAAAAAAGAAGGGTCCCAAAACGCGTTTTTACCATGCAATTTTCCATAGGGCGGTTGGACTCACTTTTAGCTCGAACGGCTGAATGGATTTACATGAAACTTGGCAAAATTGTAGATATTGTTTGCCCGATGTGCCTTTGCTAGGTCTCAATATATGTGCTCCAGTGGATTTTGAGAAATTAACGTTCAAAAAAATATATATATCTGTAAGCGCGCCCCGGTTAGCGCCCCGGTTCGCGTACTTGACGCGTAACGGAACTTCGCGAAGCGAAGATGATTGGCTCTCCGGTGTCTGTCAACATTCTAAACAGTCCGGAGCGGCCGCCATCTTGTCTCTCGGTAGGATCGAGAGACAAGAGGAGGCCAAAACAAAGGGGGAAATGACCATAAGGGGGCATAGTAGATCCTCCCTGACCCCCTAGGTTTGATGTGGAGGCTTTAAAAGAGCCGCGCGGGGCAAAAAAACCAAAAAAAATCGTTTTTTTGCGTGGGGAGCGCCCGGTACGCGCACCGGGAAGCGGTCCGGGGAGCGTACTATGAGGAAAAAACAATGATAGACTTTTCAAATATTGTATGTTTATTGATTGTTCGTTTTGTTGGGTTTTTTTTTTGTGATGGTTTTTCAAAATTTAATAGAACGTCTAACATTTGACTGTCCGAAATGTCGTCATTTTCAGTGAACATAACTTCCAACATTTGAGTATCCGAAATGTCCTTATTTTGAGTGAACATAACTTGCAACATTTGAGTGTCTGAAATGTCCTCATTTTGAAGGAGGAAATCTACAGATTGTACACATTGTAGTAGTTCATGGTCCTGTGATTCATCCATGAATTCAATGTCATTTGGTTCAATGTTTTCTTGATTGGTCTCTTTAAGGACAATTTCAAATGACACTTTTTGTTCTCCTTCCATTTTGCCTGAAATTTCCAAAAAAATATATATATCAGTAGAGATAGGGCACTGTTGGGATTAATTTAACAGTGAATTTATCTTTTGGCAGTGTATGGTATCAGACTGGTAGTAGAAATATAAAAATGTGTATGTGATGAAACCTTAGTAAATTCATAATTATACAAGACAAGCCTAAATCCATCCATAACTATAACAGAGAAGTCTATCTAAATCTATAACTATTACAGAGGGATAGTATATAACTATCAGATTTTTTTTCCATATTAACTTAAAGTGCACAATATACTTCAGTTTTCAAAATAACATCTTACCTTTTAAAAACAAGTTTAAGTTGGCAATGAAAATGCTCTTGCAATGTACTTCAAGAAGTAGTAGTCAAAATGGCTGTGTTTCTCTCTCTTTCTTTATATATATTCAGGTACATAACCAATCAAATGTCAGGTAAAAAAAGTAGAAAATGAAAGTAACATTTTAATTGGTTGTCAATTCCAACACATCAGATGTGTTTTGTGAAGTAATTTACCTCAGGGTATTTAGAGAGGTCTACAGGCTAAATGGCTAAATGGAATTCCAATCAAATTTGTGAAAATGGTAGGGATTGGTATGTAGTATGAGCTAATCTATATTTTGGTGAAAGTGTCTCCAGTGGTTTTTCTGTGAATTACTTTCCCACCTTTTTTAAGCGAGCGCTTTCCGGTGCGCGCCGCGGTACGCGAACCGGCAGCGTTACGGGAGTCCTCCATTTTGTGTTTCGGTAGAATTGAGATACAAGATGGAGGGCAAATAATGTTCAGAATGGGTAGAAGGGGGCACGGTAGATGTATCCTGACCCCCTAGGTTTTCTGAGGGTGGCTGAGGAGGCCCATATGTGTGAAAAAAAACATTTTTTTTCAAATTTTTCCGTGGTTAGCGTCCAGTGCGCGTACCGGGTAGCGCTCCGGAATGCGTAAATCGTGAAAATTAGTAAAAAAAAAGTTACATTTAAAATTTGTTTAGCGTGATCATAGTTAGGGTAGCTCTGAGAAGAGCTTTTGGGTATGTGGTAGATTTAGGTACTTATAAGTAGTTACCAATACATAGTCTTAAATTCAGGATGAAAACTCTGTTCCCCTCATCTGAGAAGTGAACTCCATCTCCTCTGTAGATATCTTGCATGTAGTAACGCAAGTTATTGTTGTAGATGGAGCCCATTCCATGGTCTCTCATGTAAGCTGAAACGGACTTATTTACATGCTTCCTCGATTTCTCAATTTGTGGACAAAATTGGTTGGACCACTTCCATTTCTGTCTTTGGCATATATTTGAATATACCAAGGCAGTTTGAGGAAAAAGTGCCATCAATTGCTCAAAGGTGTCCTTTAAAAGCATTTCCAGACCTACCCCAGTCAAAGTACCCAAGTCATTTCCTCCACAGTGCACAATTAACAGGTCAGGGTTTGGCAAATGCAAAAAGGTTTTCACCAATGGTATCAATCGGTGACATCTTAATCCTCTGTGACCAATCTAGTTGATTTCCACATTTTGTAAATTGAGGTTGTGTAAATTTCTGTTATCAGCATACCTTTGAGCCCAGTGGATGTAACTATGTCCAACAATCCAGACAGAAAACATGGTGAGAGGAGGTTCTGCTGCAGTCAGATGAAGTGTGGGAATGAAATGGCAGTTGAAATAGTAGGAGTATGTAATGAAAAAAAGTGTGGAATGTCTGTGCTAATGATTCAGTAGCAGTGATTGGTGGATTTTGATTGCTGAAAACAGAAAGTTAGGGTGCATGGATGAGTTCTTTGAAAGATGTAATTTGAATGGTCAAGAAAAAATCATTTTATGAAAGATTGCACTAGATACGCAGGTGTACTGAGAGTTCAGAGTTCAATTGAAACATTGTTGTGTGAACTTGTAAACATGACAGGTCTTTCAGGAGGTGGTTGCTATGGAAAAAAGGCAGAAAGGGCAGAGGGGGGAAGGGTGTTGATTTGAAAAAAGTGAGGGAAGAGTTTTGATTGGGTGACATGAGAGATATGTGTTATGAATTACAGCATTTCTGTGCCATTGATGGTTGCAGCCTCTGGAGTGCATACCTTTTGCTCTGCTAAAGAAAAATTGGTGTGTGTCTGAGACTGTTTTGAAACTCAAAAAGTATTTGCTAAGGTGAGAAAAGATTCATTTAATTTAGATAGAGAATATTATGCTTTAGGGATAAATTTATGAAGAAAGTTGTGTATTTAAAATGTTGCTTTGTGTCAAGTGTTTTACAAATAGATTTAGTTTCTTTGAGTTTCATAGCCATGTTAAAAGTGACGCAAAAGTGGCGGAAGGGCCTTAAAAATACGCTTTCATGTGTGTTAGGGCATTTTAAGTCACTTCCCCATGACTGTGGGTAAATAAGTGATTTACTTGATGTGTTTAAAAACGTTTTTTGAAATCAATTAGGTTTCTTGATATGTACTGCTAGAGTTTCATAGGCTGCTTGAAGCATATTTACAAGGCCTTTGAGTCACTTTGATGTTATTTTCCCCATTTTAATTTAAGTCATTTCCCCGTGGTGCAAGGTCCTTGTAAAAATGCCCCCATATGTGCTTGGCAAATTTAAGTACTGACAGGGTGTGCTTCTACATAGGAGCTGTGTTGTGTTTTCAAATTATGACCAGAAAATCGTTTTTTTTTCAAAAGAAATGCTTTATTGTGAGTAATGTACATTGCTCTGTTGCATACAGTCCTCATCTTCTGCGTACTCTTGGATATGCTAGACTACATCTGCACAATGAGATACCAAAGCTGAGGAAACACAGGTGATGTGATTGTGAATTGAGCATAAATATTTGCACGTTTTTCAATTACATCACCTGTGTTTTCTAACATTACGAATCACATTGTGCAGATGAGGTTTAGGCCTGTCCAGGGAGACAGAGGAGGTCTGGCCTTTGTTAAAGAGTGCAGTGGACATGAGTCACTTCATTGGTAGGCCTGCACATGTATTATCTCCTCTGTACTCTTCAACAAGCCTAAATTTAATCTGTAACTCTGAGTAGGCCTCACCTCAAACAAATCTCTGCATAGGCCACACCTTATCGGCATCCTGAAACAATCATTTAAAATGTTAGGGGCAGTTTTATGATGGCCGTGCGCCTCTTTTGCGCCGCCGTTGCGTCACTTTTGTGACACAGCAGCAGTGCAATAGATGCACCATGTTGCAAGATAGGCCTCACTTCATCTGCAACAAGATACCGTCAGTTTAAAATGTATATATTTAGGACTGTGTAGGGGGCATGGAGAAGCAGAGGCTTCTGTAAGTGTCAAAATTGTTGCATACAGTGCTCACCTTCTGCGTACTCTTTGATATGCTAGACTACATCTGCACAATGAGATACCTAAGCAAAGGAAACACAAGTGATGTGATTGTGAAATGAGCAAAAAAAATTGCACGTTTTTCAATTACATCGCCTGTGTTTCCTAACATTACGAATCACATTGTGCAGATCAGGTTTAGGCCTGTCCAGGGAGACAGAGGAGGTCTGGCCTTTGTTAAAGAGTGCAGTGGACATGAGTAACTTCATTGGTAGGCATGCACATGTATTATCTCCTCTGTATAAACAAAAAATAGAGGGATAAGGAGGTTAAACCCAACCAGGTCGGCCTCCAGTCAGTATTTGCAATACAGGAACCCTATGTGAAGGGTCCGGAGACCTGGTAGGTATTGTGTGGTTACTGCTTACTAAGTCAGTGTGTACCAAATCATGTAAGAAAGAAAAATTTCGTAAGAAAGAAAAATTTCTTTCTAGAGTCCCCTCACTCACCGGGGTTGCCCCACGGTGATATGCTTCATCATTGGGGCCATCCCAGTTCTCTACGAAAAGGGGCATGCTGCGACAAGGCGACTACGCTGGAGCACTGGTTTTGTGAGATGACTATGTGTGGTGCAAGTGTGGTGATGGTGGAGTGGGTGTGAAATTAAAAATACCGTGCTAGTGGGCCTCAACAATTTATTTTGCTCCTAGTGTGGTATAAAAAATTAAAAAGGGGTAACACTGTGTTCTAACTTTTACTGAGCTAGATCAGTGTTATGGTCAACATGTTTCAAGCTCCCCCAAGCTTTTCCTCGGGACCATACAGGGTCCAGCCCTGTATTGCCACTCCTGTTTTCAAATGAAAAAGTGTTTTTAATAATAAATACTAGTTATTTATATTGAACGCTGTTGATAAAAAAACATGCGTGTAGTTGTACATACGGTTTGTATTTTACTCGCAATGCTGTAAAAGAGAAGAACAGTTGTTTAATGGTAGACACCCCCTTCCGAAAAAGGGGGGAGGAACAACTCACATGCATCTCACTTCATCTAGGGCGTGGGTGTGCCCTGGGCACCATACTGGTGCGTGCTGGTTTTCAAACCGGTGTGGAAAAATAAAGCACTGTGAATCAAGTGGTTTAGTGATTTTACACACAAGACATACAGACTTAATGTGACTATTGACAAGACACACAACACATACACACGAAATAATAGCATGGCAGATGGTTATATTTACATAAAAGAGTGTTTGTTTACACCCCATGGTCTTAGGCAAGGGCAGGAACGCCTTGTGGAAACATTGCTGAAAAAGGAGTTTCAAGGTTAGAGTTAGACGGGCTCCCTTTCTATGTTTCCTTTCAGAATTTCCGGTATCCTTGCAACCTAGCCCCGTTATGCACTTACTTCCTATCGGCAAACCCGCTCGGTACTACCTGGTGCTTCCTCACCCGACCGCATACTGAAGCAGAACGGGCTCGCGGTGTATTTTGAAGGCGCGAGCTTCCGGGTTGCCGAGGAGTGTCTGTACACTAGAGCGCTTGTTTGGAGCGGCCATCTTGGTAGGATGTCATCGCGCTTAGCGCGAGTGATGGAAAGTTTTAAGTATTACTTTGGAATTATACCGATTTGAAAGGTAAAAAACAATTTAAGATGATGCTGAATATGGGGGGTTGTTATAAGTCAATTTAGAACCCAGGTGTTAGGACTAGAAAAACTGATGTTTTTGCAAGATACGTTTAACTCAAATTTAGAAAATGGATTATGGACATTGGGCAGACAGGTTATATTGTCTAAGGGCTAGTGCCTGTCTATATTGGGAAGGCAGTGGAGAGTTTTGTGTAATTATAGAAGGTCTTATTCATGGTTGGACAGTATATCTGTAGTATTGGTTTGGTTTCAGCTCTCACTTTCACAGTTCATTTCGTATTTACAGCTGGCCTAAGGGCGAAAAGCCCCCCACGGAATTTCATCATTGAGCCCCTGGGAGTCCGTACGCAGACGGAACACCCATCTTTGCTCTTTTTCATGGAGGGTTCGTTCCAGGTTGTCTTTGTTTTTGACTGCCTCTATGACCACCCAGGTCAGGTCGTTAGGTGTATGGTTCTGTTCAATGAAGTGGGTGGTCATTCTCGTTGTGGCTCTTTTGTACCTAATGTTGCTTCTGTGCTCTACTATGCGGGTACTGACCTTTCTAGTGGTCATTCCCACATAATGTAAGTTGCATGTGCAAGTTATCAAATACACCACTCCACTGGTATTGCAATTGGAAAAACCCTTGAGCTCCCATTTCGTAGTGTTGTTGAAGGTTATAGTTTTGGTTGGGGAAGTCAAATGACAGACACTACAATTGTTACATGGGAAATGACCATCAGGTAATGGTTGGGATCTTACTGTCTGGGTTATTGGGCTTCCCTATTATTGTTTGCCGCCCGTTTCTTAGCCTCTTTGATCAATTTATTTGGGTATTTCCTTCTATAATTACACAAAACTCTCCACTGCCTTCCCAATATAGACAGGCACTAGCCCTTAGACAATATAACCTGTCTGCCCAATGTCCATAATCCATTTTCTAAATTTGAGTTAAACGTATCTTGCAAAAACATCAGTTTTTCTAGTCCTAACACCTGGGTTCTAAATTGACTTATAACAACACCCCCATATTCAGCATCATCTTAAATTGTTTTTTACCTTTCAAATCGGTATAATTCCAAAGTAATACTTAAAACTTTCCATCACTCGCGCTAAGCGCGATGACATCCTACCAAGATGGCCGCTCCAAACAAGCGCTCTAGTGTACAGACACTCCTCGGCAACCCGGAAGCTCGCGCCTTCAAAATACACCGCAAGCCCGTTCTGCTTCAGTATGCGGTCGGGTGAGGAAGCACCAGGTAGTACCGAGCGGGTTTGCCGATAGGAAGTAAGTGCATAACGGGGCTAGGTTGCAAGGATACCGGAAATTCTGAAAGGAAACATAGAAAGGGAGCCCGTCTAACTCTAACCTTGAAACTCCTTTTTCAGCAATGTTTCCACGAGGCGTTCCTGCCCTTGCCTAAGACCATGGGGTGTAAACAAACACTCTTTTATGTAAATATAACCATCTGCCATGCTATTATTTCGTGTGTATGTGTTGTGTGTCTTGTCAATAGTCACATTAAGTCTGTATGTCTTGTGTGTAAAATCACTAAACCACTTGATTCACAGTGCTTTATTTTTCCACACCGGTTTGAAAACCAGCACGCACCAGTATGGTGCCCAGGGCACACCCACGCCCTAGATGAAGTGAGATGCATGTGAGTTGTTCCTCCCCCCTTTTTCGGAAGGGGGTGTCTACCATTAAACAACTGTTCTTCTCTTTTACAACATTGCGAGTAAAATACAAACCGTATGTACAACTACACGCATGTTTTTTTATCAACAGCGTTCAATATAAATAACTAGTATTTATTATTAAAAACACTTTTTCATTTGAAAACAGGAGTGGCAATACAGGGCTGGACCCTGTATGGTCCTGAGGAAAAGCTTGGGGGAGCTTGAAACATGTTGACCATAACACTGATCTAGCTCAGTAAAAGTTAGAACACAGTGTTACCCCTTTTTAATTTTTTATACCACACTAGGAGCAAAATAAATTGTTGAGGCCCACTAGCACGGTATTTTTAATTTCACACCCACTCCACCATCACCACACTTGCACCACACATAGTCATCTCACAAAACCAGTGCTCCAGCGTAGTCGCCTTGTCGCAGCACGCCCCTTTTCGTAGAGAACTGGGATGGCCCCAATGATGAAGCATGTCACCGTGGGGCAACCCCGGTGAGTGAGGGGACTCTAGAAAGAAATTTTTCTTTCTTACGAAATTTTTCTTTCTTACATGATTTGGTACACACTGACTTAGTAAGCAGTAACCACACAATACTTATCTCCTCTGTACTCTTCAACAAACCTAAATTTCATCTGTAACCCTGAGTAGGCCTCACATCAAACAAACCCCTGGATAGGCCTCACCTTATCGGCATCCTGAACCAATCATTTAAAATGTTAGGGGCAGATTTATGATGGGCTTGTACACTTCTTGAAGTCAATTAGGTTTCTTGATATGTACTGCTAGAGTTTCATAGGCTGCTTGGGGCATATTTACAAGGCCTTTGAGTCACTTTGATGTTATTTTCCCATTTTAATTTAAGTCATTTCCCCGTGGTGCAAGGTCCTTGTAAATACGCACCCATGTGTGCTTGGCAAATTTAAGTACTGACAGGGTGTTCTTCTACATAGGAGCTGTGTTGTGTTTTCAAATTATGAGCAGAAAATCGTTTTTTTTTAAAAAAAAATGCTTTATTGTGAGTAATGTACATTGGTCTGTTGCATACAGTCCTCATCTTCTGCGTACTCTTGGATATGCTAGACTACATCTGCACAATGAGATACCTAAGCTGAGGAAACACAGGTGATGTGATTGTGAATTGAGCATAAATATTTGCACGTTTTTCAATTACATCACTTGTATTTTCTAACATTACGAATCACATTGTGCAGATGAGGTTTAGGTCTGTCCAGGGAGACAGAGGAGGTCTGGCCTTTGTTCAAGAGTGCAGTGGACATGACTCACTTCATTGGTAGGCCTGCACATGTATTATCTCCTCTGTACTCTTCAACAAGCCTACATTTAATCTGCAACCCTGAGTAGGCCTCACCTCAAACAAACCTCTGGATAGGCCACACCTTATCGTCATCCTGAATCAATCATTTAAAATGTTAGGGGCAAATTTATGATGGCCGTGCGCCTCTTTTGCGCCGCTGTTGCGTCACTTTTGTAACGCAGCAGTGGTGCAAAAGATGCACCATGTTGCAAGATAGGCCTCACTTCATCTGCAACAAGATACCGTCACTTTAAACTGTATACATTTAGGACTGTGTAGGGGGCATGGAGAAGCTGAATCTTCTGTAAGTGTCAAAATTGTTGCATACACTGCTCACCTTCTGCGTACTCTTTGATATGCTAGACTACATCTGCACAATGAGATACCTAAGCAAAGGAAACACAAGTGATGTGATTGTGAAATGAGCAAAAAAAATTGCACGTTTTTCAATTACATCATCCTTTGTTTCCTAACATTATGAATCACATTGTGGAGATCAGGTTTAGGCCTGTCCAGGGAGACAGAGGAGGTCTGGCCTTTGTTAAAGAATGCAGTAGACATGACTCACTTCATTGGTAGGCATGCACATGTATTATCTCCTCTGTACTCTTTAACAAACATTAATTTCATCTGTAACCCTGAGTAGGCCTCACGTCAAACAAACCCCTGGATACGCCACACCTTATCGGCATCCTGAACCAATCATTTAAAATGTTAGGGGCAGATTTATGATGGCTGTGTGCCTCTTTTGCGCCGCTGTTGCGTCATTTTTGTGACGCAGCGGCGGCGTAAAAGATGCGCTATGTTGAGACATATTTACAACTTGATGCATCTAGGCAGATGTGTCACGGTGTAAAGTCCTGTGCCACATGAAACCTGCGTCAGGTTTCATGTGGGCGTTTTGTTGCAGGGTGGGCAGTCATTTGCATGAAAGCCCTGTAAAACTAACACGGTGAAATTTAGAACATTTCACTCAGTCAGCTTTATGGCATTGCTGAATCAAATCCTTACGCCTGTTTGAAACAGGCATAAGGAGTGACGCACCATGAAATGTGTGGCTTGCCCCTGTGCATTGTAGTAGACATGTCACGCTTATGACGTGATTCCTGCAATGTGCCGCTTTTGCGGCACAGATGCGTGACGCATCTATGCTATTTTTGTTCAATGGTGCTCCACATTGTAAATGCGGCACATCATGGGTGGCAGAGCAGCAGCGCACGTTAACTGTTGCATGCCTGGGGATGCGCCAGTTAACATAAATCTGCCCCTTTACATTTAAGTATGAGCAGGGGACACAGAGTTGGTGAGGCTTATCCAAGGTTAAGAAGAGATGAGTCCTGTTCACTGAAAACTTGGACATAGGCCTCACCTCCTCAGCATCGCTGGACATGGCTAAATAATATCTGCAAAATGTTACTCTTGTTAAACAATTTTACTATTATAGTCTCTGAGATTTGTCTCTTACTCTGCAACATCTCATTGTTGTTCTCTTTTTTTAAAGATAACGACAACATCAAGCATGAGTGATAATGAGCAAACTGTTGATCTCGATATTATCATTGAACTTGTCATTGAAACATCAGTGGAAGTAGATCCCTTGGATGATTTAAATCCTGAGGATGATGAAGAACATGATGAGGATGCCGATTTGTCAGAATTGTATGACATAGGGTGGGAAGCTGACCTGCTCGAGCCTATGGAACTATAAAGAGTTATTTTTAAAAGTTACTGGAAATGAAAAGTAACCATGTTAACCGTTTCATTTAAAATTAAACACAACTTCAAAAACAGCTTGTGTGAAGTGTCTTTAATAAAATAGTGAAATATGCTAATAAAATTAGTTCAGATTCACATATAAAAGAGCACAGGTCAAATGTAGAAGCATTCTATTTCTTTGCTACTATATGTGAGTTCTAAATTTGCCAATGCACTAAAAATTATTGTATGTAGAATTGACAAGTAGTGTGTTAATTTTTTGACGACTGTTATTGATTTACTGTTTGGTAATAGTGGTTAATAACATTTTTTATTATATTTTACCACAGATTCAACTGCAGATCATTTCAAAACTACAGTATGCCCTCGAAGCAAAGAAGCCGAAAGGCTACAAAACGTCAAAGACAGCAGCTTACTACATGCTTGCAGCAGTCCTCTACAATAAAAACTCGTCAAGTCACCAAGAAACCTCCGGGTAAGACAACAAAATCATTCATAAGAAACATTTGCAGAAAAAAAATATCAGTACAGAACATGTTTTAGTCCAGAAAAAGAGAGCCAATTTAAACGGAAAGGAAAGACCAATCAAAAATGTTACTGCTAGAGCAGGAGATAACTCTGTGCATGGTACTAGAAGGAAAAATCAGTTTAGGGACATTCGTAGACGAATGTTTTGCAACAGGATAATTGGCAATTTGTTAAAAAATGTTAAGAAACGTCAACAGAAAGTGGCTTTTTACAAGAGAAAGAGAAACATTGAGAAAATTATTGACCAGGCATTCGAAATTAAGCGAAAGTTATTTATTTTGATAATCAATAGAATTAGGAAACTAAACAAGGTAATTTATGATTTCAAAACAAATAGTAGATGGAAGAGAACAGTTAATCGTAGTAATGTTTGTGAAGTTTTTTCAGGAGAATGGATGCATAGTTCAAGTTGTGAGGCATTTTTTAATGAGGAGAGTTATTTCCAGGATAATGATTTGGTGCATGCAGTTGACACCAGTGGTCGAGCATATGAGGTGAAAGATGCTTGTCCGGTTGAAAAAGAAAAACTTGTGTCAACAGAGGCAGAAGAGGTGTTAGGTAATGAGGTTTTAGGAAGATGTCCTAAGGGACCAGTGTACACCTGAAAGTGTAGTAGTATTTGCAGTGTGCGACAGGATTCCATCAATTTGCTTTGTGATTTTGTACGGACATTTAATAAGAAAACTTTAAAACAGTAAATGAAGTTGTTGCAAGAATTAGATCCTTGCAGAGTGAGAGAAGTGACAGGTTTGCATGGTCATTCACTGGCTTGTCTTTCCAGGAGAGTATGCCAGAGTGTTTTTCATCATTTCAGGATGCTAGCAGTGCATCATAATAAAGTGAGGAAATTAGTTAGAATGTTGTATTATGCTAAGAGTCCAGCTATTATGCTTAAACAATTATGCACTGCTCTTTTGCATGGTTCTGAAGTAGATGTGAAGAATATTTGTGAAGAAATTGAGTTTTGTTACTTTGCAAGTAAAGAGAAGAATGTTGAAATTGACCCAGAAGAAGAAGCGAATGTGGAAGAGAGTGTACAGGTTTCCAGTACAGATAATTTTCAGAAGGAAATTGCCACGTTTCAGGTGAAATCAAGTGAGAGCCCTAATTTCACTTGTGTGTGTTGTCGACGCACTTATTATAAGAATCAGACTAAGTTAGTGGATTTATATGCAAAAAGTGAAAGGGAAAATAATAGTGAATGGAAGGATTTCGCAACATACTTGATGGTAGAAAATTGTTTTGATTTGGGATCGGATCAACGTGTGTGTACTTATTGTTGTAACAAATTAAATCAAAACCAGATGCCTGCTAGAGCGGTTCATAATAATCTGGAATTGGTTGAGATTCCTTCTGAATTGAAGGATTTAAATACTTATGAATCTATTTTGATTCAAAGTGTCCATCCCTTTCAGGCTATTGTACGAATGGAGCCAAAGACAGGGAAATTGCCTCCATCAGATTTACAGAGAGGATTAAAGGGAAGAGTTGTTTATTTGCCTCTAGATTTCAAGAAAAACATTAATACAATTGGAGTAGAGAAAGTGGAAGAGGAACCTCTGGTTATCCTAGTTAATGGGGTTCCGACAAAAAATAAGAAAATCTGGCAAGATTTAGTGGATGTTAGGAAAGTCAAAAAGGCAACATTGTATTTGAAGAAAAACAATAAGTACTACAAGAATGTATATGTTGCAGAAGAGGAAGTAAGTGAAGAAGAGGACAGCGATTTGTTTGCTGGACAAATTGAGAAAGTAGAAGCCTCTAAAAATGAAGAAATATATGAACATTATAGTGTTCATCCTTTGCATTCCAAAGAAGTCATGGGGAATGCTATTGAGTTGTTTCAAATGAAACAAGCCAAAGGGAGTCCCATTAGTGTTTGGGAGGAAAGTTTGGAAGCTCGGTGTTTCCCACAGCTATTTCCAACATGGCAAGGAGGAAGATATGATGAGCGACCTCATCAAATTCCTGCTTCTGAATACCGGACTTTACGATTGTATGCAGAAGATCCTAGGTTTCGTCAATGAATTCCCTATTTGTTTCATCTACTGTTTGAAAGTGATCTGTCTGGACTGTCATATGCAGTGAACCACATTTTAAAAAGTGGTGTACAGATGCAAAATATCTCGGCAAGGGACTTTATGGATAAAGTCGATGTGCAAGACAGTATTTTGGATTCTCACCTGATTAATCTCATGGCGTGTCAGCGTGGTACTAATGAGTACCGGTACTGTCGTCATGGTGATTTAAAATGTATGCTGAGGAACTTAGGAACTCCCACATGGTTCCTCACTCTCAGCTGTGCTGAGTATGGCTGGGAAGACTTACTTGAATTTCTACGAGAGGCAAATGGAAACATTGAAAACATTGAATTCAAGACACCCGGAGAACTGTGCTCTTTGGATCCAGTGAATGTATGCAGATACTTCAATCATAGATTTGAAGCTATGATGTCTTTCATCATGAACAAGAAGAATCCACCTCTTGGAGAGGTGTTGGATTTCTTCTGGAGAAAGGAGTACCAAGCAAGAGGTGCTCCTCATATACATATGCTGCTATGGATCAAAGATGCACCCAAATTTGGAACAGATCCGGATGACTTAGTGATGAGTTTCATAGAACAGTATTCTACGTGTGCTGGTCCAAACACAAAGGAAGACAAAAGCCTAAGAGAACAAGTTTTACGCTTCCAAAGCCATCGTTGTGGAAAGTACTGTCGTCGTAAATTCAGAAACAAGGACAAGTTCTACACAAAATGTCGTTTCGCCTTTCCACGACCGGTGATTTCTAAAGGAAGAGTGAACAGTTTGATGTCTTCCCTGTGACATAATGTGACGAGGAAATAACCCAAAAATACAAACAATTTGAAAAGGAACGAAGAGTCCAAGTACATCAACGACTACAACCCAGTGATTTTGTCCATGTGGAATGCTAACATGGATATACAGTTTGTGGCTGATAACTGTATGGCTGTGGCTCGGTATGTGACATCTTACATCACCAAAAAAGAAAAGACAGAATTGAAGGATATGTGGGAGGACATTTCCCATGAAAAGAGCCTCAGTAACAAGTTGTACAGTTTCAGTCTGAAGATGTAGTCGCATCGAGAAATCGGAGCTTACGAATGTTCTGACCGGTTGTCTTCAGCAAGTCTCTATGCCAAATCTAGGAGTATCATTTGGGCGAGTCTTGGTCTTGCTGCAATGCGTAATGGAGTTCTGAAACCTGTGCGGGAAATTGAGTATTTGGCGAAAAAGGAGCCAAACAGTACAGATATTTTCAAGACCAACATGTTGGATACATATTATCCAAATAGAAGCAGTCACCTCGAGAATGTTTGTCTGTATGAGGTTCTACAAAATTGCATATTCAAGAGGAACATCAAATAAGATATTGATAAAGGAGTGTATGCTGTAATTGGAAGTGAGGGATGTCTGGTCAAGCAAAGAAAATGCCACTTGGTAAACCATCGAAAATTGAGTGGCGAATCTCCTGAAAGAAAAGAGTTTTTCTATTTAGCACTTTTGCAACTTTTCAAGCCTTGGCGTGCAGAAGAGGAACTGCTTGGAGATTTCCTCTGTTACGAAGACTCTTTCAATGCCGCCAAGGAGACCATAGAATGTCCTGTTTTTCCCAAATATCTAGAAATGTTGAATGCGGAAATCGAGCAGGAAGCAACGATTGCAGCCGAGATTGCTAGAGACAGTTCTCAGGACAGTCAGAGTTCTGTTTCATTGAGTCAGGATCCACTAGGAGGACCAGTTATCGAAAATGAAGCTGCCACTGCCATGATTGAAGTGGAAAGAGCCATGGCACATGCTCAGGAGGATGCGGTTAACTTAGAAGACTTGGAAAGACAACTCAACGTTGAGCAGAGGAAAATATATGACGAAGTTACCAACCAAATTGATCATGGATTAAGTCATGAGAAGAAAGAGTGCTCATGTACGTCGTTGAAGCCTGTCCGACTGTACGTGAGTGGAGAAGCGGGAACTGGAAAAAGTTTCCTCATTAAAGCAATTTCATAAATTTTGCAGAAAAGGACTGAGTCATCGCTGTCTTGTGTTGTCACCGCTCCAACTGGACTGGCAGCACATAACATTAAAGGTATTACTTTGCATCGTCTACTGATCCTGCCAGTGGAGCATGATCACAAATTACAATACCACAAGTTATCTGGAGATGCTTGTTGTGAAGTTTCAAGAGTCTTGAGGAAAATGAAACTTCTTATCATTGACGAAGTAAGCATGGTTTCCAATGTCATGCTTGCCTTTGTGCATTTGAGAATGCAAGAAGTTCTCAAAACAGAGTATGATGTGTTATTTGGTGGCAAACACATCATTGTTTTCGGTGATCTTCTGCAGCTGACACCAGTGAAAGGACAACCTGTGTTCAAAATGCTCACGCATGAAGATACCAGGAAGTGCCTAGGGAGCATTGGCAACGTCAATATATGGTTAAACTTCAATTATGCTGAACTGCGTGAAAATATGCGTCAAGCGAAGGATGAAGATTATAAGAATATTCTACAAGATGTTAGAATCGGAAAAGTGACCGAGCATGGGAAAGAAACTTTACATGCACGATTACTGTCAAATTTGTATCCAGAAGAAGACGTTGTGCCTGAGAATATTTTTCGGAAAATTACTGAGAAGAAATCTGGAATATGTTTGATGCCAACTCTTGCAGAATGTGCCATCTTCAACAATAAAATGTTGAATTTAGAAAACCAAGAGATTGTGAAACTGGAAGCTATTGACAGAGTAGAGCATATGGAAGCAACAATTATTTTGTCTGAGAATTTGAAATCAAAATTGGATTCATTAGAGAAGACTATATCTAAAACTGCTGGTTTTGAAAAGACTCTGAATGTGTGCTTAAATTGCCGTATAATTTTAAGAAGGAATTTACATGTTGAAAGAGGTCTGGTAAATGGATCAATGGGTAATGTTGTTGATTTTGAGAAATACAGAAATAGAGATGGAATTGAATTTTTAAAAATTAAATTTGATGGCATTGAGGAAGTACAGCTAATTGGTCGTTGCTCTGCTAGGTTTTTGCTTGTAAAAGACTTATATGTTCGCCGTAAGCAGTTTCCTGTTTGCTTGGCATATGCGGTGACAATCCATAAATCGCAAGGTTTAAGTGTAGACAGTGCATTGGTGAATATTGGCAGTTCTGTGTTCAAGGAGGGTATGGCATATGTGGCATTGTCACGAGTCAGAACTTTATCGGGATTGTACTTGATTGAGTGTGATGTCACAAACATTTGTGCGGATCTAGATTGTATTAAGGAATACAATAGGTTAAGAAGAGAGTATGCGCCACATTTGCCTCAATATCCTTTGTTTGAGAAACGTGTGGTAGGCCGGAAACGAAGAAATGTGACCAATAGTAGGGAGGTTGTAGCAAAAAGACGAAAAGTCGATGAACCCAAAATTATAAGCAGAAAAAAAATGGATTCTGTTGAAGATGTTGTTGGTTTTCAATTTGAAAATAGTTCTGGTGTCAACTGCTTTGCTAATGTAGTGGTTAATGTTGTCTTTTCTCTAGAAACTTTAAAAGAAGAGATTGTGGTCAATTCGGATCAAAGATTTTGCAGTTTGTTGAATTCTGTGTTAGAGAAATGTAGCACTGATAGAATAAAAATAGAAAGTGTGTCTGAAATTCGAAATCTGTTAGACAAATGTTCAGGTCAAACGCAATTCTCAAAATATTCAGCAAGATTGTCAGGAGTTTTTAATGTATATGCTTGATGTATTGCAAGATGAAGGTGTAGATGTAGATCATCTGTTTGGCCTTTCTTATCAATGGCAGCATGACTGCGAGAACTGTAGGGTATCAAGTACTACTAGTGTAGACTCAGAAAGATTTATATATTTAACTTTGCCAGACAGTAAATCAGTGTCCTTTAATAAGCTAGTAAAAGCAGCTGATCACAACATGGAGTGTAGCCAATGTAAGTCTGCAATGTTGTCCACATTATTTATACGAACATATGGCCAGTATGTCATTTTAATGTTCTAACGATGTAGGCCTGATGGAACAAAATTGACAACTTTAATTACAAATTTTGTGGCTTCGCAGTTGTCAATATCAGGAAGGACTTTTGTAACTGCAGCAATTATATATCATGACGGTCCTTCAACAACATCAGGACATTACATAGCTTATTTGAAGTCTAGAAACGGCTGGTCATTCTGCAATGATTCTGTTTTAACTTTAAAAAAAAAATTGCCTTTTGACCTTAAAAATTCTTACCTGGTGTTTTTACAACCAAAATTTTAGGGAAAGAATCTCGGGATTTGCTCTGAGGAATTTCAAGAGGTTCTAATGGCTCCTACACTATTTGGCCTTTAGGATAAGTGTAGTACAGAGTAAAAAGTTATTTTTGAGTTTTAAGTAGTTCCTGAAAAAAAAGAAGGTTTTGTTACAGAAAGTGGTGGGCACGGATTAGTTAAAGGACAACAGAGTATTTCCCAAAGCAAACGGTGTTCTTACCATAACACTTGACGTCATGGAAAAATAACTGCACTTTGAATGAGTTCAGAAAAACTGTTTCTTTTAATAAGCTAATTCAAGCAGCCAATCAAAACATGGAGTAGAGGTAATGTAAGTCTGCAATGCTGTCCACATTTTTTGAACAAACTTTTGGTTATAATGTCATTTTAAATTTCCAACTATATAAACCTGATGAAAGTAAGTTTTCAACTTTAATTACAAATGTTGTGGCTACACAGTTGTTGATTTTAGGAAGAACATTTCTAACTGCAGCTATTATATGACATGATGGTCCTTTGACAACATCCGCTTATTACACAGCTTATTGAAAATTTAAAAAAAGCTGATGTTTCGGAAATGATTCACATTTGACTATGAAACAATGTTGCCTTTTGACTTAAAAATATTCTTACTTTCTGTTGTCAGAAGAAAGAAATTAGGGTAGGTAACTGGCCTATAGTGATTCTAGGAGTTGATATAATTTTATGTACTGTTTTAAATTGCTTTGTGATTAAAAGTGATGTAGAGAATTAAATAATTGTAGTAGTCATAGAGGTAGTGTAAGTCTGCTTCATAGTAAGCAGTATCAGTGTCATAGGAAATGTGGAACATGAGTGAGCAAGAAGGGTGAGATATTATTAGTACAGGATTGTGAAAGTGATCTTGAACGTTTTCTTTCTGAAAGTTGCGGAAAAGGAAAATGACGGGATTTGCTTAGAAGAATTCCAAGAGTTATAAATGGCTCTTACACGATTTGGCCTTGAGCAGAAGTGCGGTAGAGAGCGAGAAGTCATTTATTGTATGTAACATATTTGTCAAAATGATGGAGCTTTTCTTTCAGAAAGTGGCGGGCTGAAAATAATAACAGCACAACAGAGTATAAGCTGTTCATAGGACATCCTTCGACGTCATGGAAAGTAAGCTACTTTTGAGGAGTTCTGATTTCTGATTGGTTATGTTATATGGGTTTTTTAAACACAATCATTTTGATTGTGTATTTTTCCCCGCTGTTATATGATGAATACCTTCAAGTCACTGTTTTTAGTGAAATTTGATATATTCTGAGAACTGCAAAAATAAACCATTTAACATGTATAATTAATTCTGTACTTTTTGTATTTATGATATACATTTAGAACTGTGTAGGAGGCATGGAGAAACTGAGGCTTCTGTAAGTGTCAAGGGAGGTGAGTAATGTACATTGCTCTGTTGCATACAGTCCTCACCTTCTGCGTACTCTTAGATATGCTAGACTACATCTGTACAATGAGATACCTAAGCTGAGGAAATACAGGTGATGTGATTGTTAAATGAGCAAAAATATTTGCACGTTTTTCAATTATATCACCTGTGTTTCCTAACATTACGAATCACATTGTGCAGATGAGGTTTAGGCCTGTCCAGGGAGACAGAGGAGGTCTGGCCTTTGTTCAAGAGTGCAGTGGACATGACTCACTTCGTTGGTAGGCCTGCACATGTATTATCTCCTCTGTACTCTTCAACAAGCCTAAATTTAATCTGTAACTCTGAGTAGGCCTCACCTCAAACAAATCTCTGGATAGGCCACACCTTATCGGCATCCTGAAACAATCATTTAAAATGTTGGGGGCAGTTTTATGATGGCCGTGCGCCTCTTTTGCGCCGCTGTTGCGTCACTTTTGAGACACAGCAGCAGTGCAAAAGATGCACCATGTTGCAAGATAGGCCTCACTTCATCTGCAACAAGATACCGTCAGTTTAAAATGTATATATTTAGGACTGTGTAGGGGGCATGGAGAAGCAGAGGCTTCTGTAAGTGTCAAAGTTGTTGCATACAGTGGTCACCTTCTACGTAGTCTTTCATATGCTAGACTACATCTGCACAATGAGATACCTAAGCAAAGGAAACACAAGTGATGTGATTGTGGAATGAGCAAAAAAAATTGAACGTTTTTCAATTACATTACCTGGGTTTCCTAACATTATGAATCACATTGTGTAGATGCCTCACACAGTCTGTATCTGACACTCTTTTCTTTCCTTATATAGTTTACCATACTCACTTTCTTTTAGTAGCTTACACAACTTCAATTTAGTTTTCTCTTCTATCCTTCTTTTCTGTCACTGAAAGTATCTTCTTTTTTGTTCTCTTAGTAATTTACTCTATTTCAATTTCTTTTTGTCTCTGACTGTCTATCACCGTTTCTTTCTCTTTTTTTTCTGCATGTTTATCTCTAACTTTATTTCTTTGTAAAATTGGATGATTGTCAATCTTTTCCCTTGTCTTTTCTAATTTTTAAATACATGTTTTAATATTTTTCAAATTTTTGTTCTTTCTTTCACAGATTGAAAGTATAAAAATAACAAGTGACTAAGTTAACGTCAATTATAAGGTAAAAGTTTTGTACTCTTTTCGTTACATTTCTATCACATTTAACTTCTATTAGTTCCACTGCTTCATTTCTTTAACCCTCAGTTTCCTGCCTTTGCTACTTCCCTCATTCCTTTCTCTATTACTTACTTACTCTACTCCTTCCACTCCTTTTCTCAGTCCCTCTGTTCTCATAGTTCCTCACTCCTGTTCACTCACTCCGTCTCTATGACTCTCACTGTCTCTGACTGATCACTCTTTAACTACTTGTTCATTATGCTTTCTCCCTGTAGTTCAAGCACACTAAGGGGCATATTATCAACACAGGCGATAAAATTATCGCTGCTTTTATCGGCAGAAAACTGCCGCAAAAGCGGCTTTAGCAGCAGTTTTCTGCCGCAAAAGCGGCTTTAGTGGCAGATTTCTGCTGATAAAAGCAACGATAATTTTATTGCCTATGTTGATAATATGCCCCTATGTTATTTACATTTCTTTGCTGTTTCAATCATTCCTTTTCTCTCACTTCTTATTTTCTGCTTTCTGTTTTTTCAATCTGTTATTCCACATGTTTTAACCTTAGTCACTATCATACATCTTGTTTTATTCTGAGATGTCATCAGTGATGTCATCAGTGATGTCATTTGAGATGTCATCAGTGATGTCATCAGTGATGTCACTGACCATGTCATGAATGATGTAATATGTGACATGATCAGCAGTGGATTGCGGGTGCGCGATATATAGTTAGTGCAACTAACTATATATGCGAATTTCAATGGTTTTGTGTGAGTAAAATAGGGTTTTGTAAATGCTAATTCCTAACTATATATGGTCTATAACCTATGATTTTTTCAGTGAATTTTCAAGGTTTTGTAAATGCTAATTCCTAACTATATATGGTCTATAACCTATGGTTTTTTCAGTGAATATATATATATATATATATATATATATTCTCATATATTTATATATATGAGAAGAAGAGGGTTGCCCCCAGGTAGAGTACACTTGCAGCAGGTTGAATCCATCATAGAGGTGCTTTTTTTGATTTCATGCATCATAAGAAACAGTTGGGAGCCGATACGTTTTGAGCATGGCGATCTTCATCAAAGGCATACTGTCACGAAGCGGCACTACACACACCATCCCTTTTTTTATGTCCAGGTGAATGAGCTGCAAGTGCCAGGAATTATGGGATATATAGTCCATGTGGTATCCCTGTGGTCTGCCGCCTCCATGCATCCAAATTAAAATCCTGCTTATGAAACCCCACAGAGTCACCTCACTTTAGCACAGCATCCCGCTGCTCCACTTAAGGCCTGCCCATGTGAGCAAGTCACAGACCCGATTCCCTTTATCCGGTGGTGCACTCCTCGACCAGGCCGGCCGAACTATGTTAGAAGAAGAGGGTTGCCCCCAGCTAGAGTACACTCGCAGCAGGTTGAATCCATCATAGAGGTGCTTTATTTGATTTCATGCATCATAAACAACAGTTGTGATCTGGCTCCTTTCGAGCATGGCGCTCTTCATCAAAGGCATACTGTTTGTTACAAAGCGGCCACTACACACCCCATCCCTTCTTTTATGTCCATCACACAAAGGTGAATGAGCAGCAAGTGCCAGCAATTATGGGATATGTAGAACATGTGGTATCCTTGTGGTCTGCCGCCTCAATGCAGAAAAATTAAAATCCCGCTGATGAAACCCCACAGAGTCACCTCACTTCAGCACAGGATCCCACTGCTCCGCTTGAGGCCTGCCCATATGAGCATGTCGCAGACCTGATTCCTTTCTTCCTGTGGTGCACTCCTCGAACGGGCCGGCCGAACTATGTGAGAAGAAGAGGGTTGCCCCCAGGTAGAGTACACTCACAGCAGGTTGAATCCATCATAGAGGTGCTTTTTTGGTTTCATGCATCATAAGCAATAGTTGGGAGCCGACCCGTTGCGAGCATGGCGCTCTTCATCAAAGGCATACTGTCACGAACCAGCCACTACACACACCATCCCTTCTTTTATGTCCATCACACGCAGGTGAATGAGCAGCTAGTGCCTGGAATTATGGGATAAGTAGTCCATGTGGTATCCCTGTGGTCTGCCGCCTCCATGCAGCCAAATTAAAATCCCGCTGATGAAACCCCCCCAGAGTCACCTCACTTTAGCACAGGATCCCGCTGCTCTGCTTGAGGCCTGCCCACAGGAGCAAGTCGCAGACCCGATTCCCTTCTTCCGGTGGTGCACTCCTCGACTAGGCCGGCCGAACTATGTGAGAAGAAGAGGGTTGCCCCCAGGTAGAGTACACTCACAGCAGGTTGAATCCATCATAGAGGTGCTTTATTTGATTTCATGCATCATAAGCAACAGTTGCGAGCCGATGCGTTTCGAGCATGGCGCACTTCATCAAAGGCATACTGTCACGAAGCGGCCACTACACACACCATCCCTTCTTTGATGTCCATCACACGCAGGTAAATGAGCGGCAAGTGCCTGGAATTATGGAATATGTAGTCCATGTGGTATCCCTGTGGTCTGCTGCCTCCATGCAGCCAAATTAAAATCCCGACAATGAAACCCCACAGAGTCACCTCCCTTTAGCACAGGATCCGGCTGCTCCGCTTGAGACCTGCCACGTGAGCAAGTCGCGGACCCGATTCCCTTCTTCTGGTGGTGCACTCCTCAACCGGGCTGGCCGAACTATGTGAGAAGAAGATGGTTACCTCCAGGTAGAATACACTTGCAGCAGATTGAATCCAGCATTGAGGTGCTTTATTTGATTTCATGCATCATAAGCAACAGTTGCGAGACAATGCGTTTCCAGCATGGCGCTCTTCATCAAAGGCATACTGCCACAAACAAGCTATGTGGCAGGAAATCATTGAGCAGTGTGGTAATAGAGTTATAACCGTCATGGGAGACAGAAGAAAGAAAGATATGTTTGCGAAGATGTAGGTGGCATCTTTGTGAAAGGTCCAGAACATGTGTACTACTAATAGACGTGTACCGTAAATATAGAACTTTAAAATACTTACTCAATTAAAGATTTATTGAAACTGACAGTTCCTGGAGTGGGTGATGAAAAGGTACTGACAGTGAACTGGCTAGCTACATTTAGGTAAAATTAACTAGACCACATGTTCTGTTTAATGACAGCAATTTAAGTATTTTAAAATCAAGATTGTTGTACACGCTTGTACACATTTCATAGAACTCAGGTGTATGATATCTTGATCCAGCCCTGTCCAGGTATCAGTCTTGAGCAGTAGAAATATATTGGACGGGAAGTTCAATAGATTTCATCCATTTAGAATTACTGGCACACAATACAATTCCTCATTTTTCTGTTACTGCACCACTCCAGACAGGGGCTTAACCTCTATGTATCAGTCTTGGCCTCAAACTAATTGACCAGTTTCCCACTTAATGTGTAGACAAACAAACCCAGCCACATTTTGGCACATTTGGACCTCATTAATTAGAATCACCTTCAATCTCGTGCTACAAATAGCTACAGTATCCAAGCTTGGGAATGCCCATCCCATTTAGGGCTAACACTGAGATGAACTTCAGGTAATGGGAGGAATGTGTGAGAAAGTCATCCTTTTTTCCCTGATTACTCTCATTTATTTTGACTGATACAGGTTGTTAGTTGCCAGTGCTCTGTTTAAAAGGTATATGGTAATTAGGTATAATTACAATTGGTATGGCAATCTACCTGTAAGTAGGCCTGGGTAGAGTTCTGCAAAGTGACCAATAAACTCTGCTGCGCTATGCAGAGTTCCGCAAGTGGCAGAGTGCATTAGGTCGTGCTGGGTGTTTGTCCGGTGCTGTAAACTCACAGCAAATGGCACCATGGTCGGTGCAAGATGGTGCTGCTTCTCTCTGCCACTCTAGTAGATGAGATACTCAAGCAGCATCTTCCTCAATGAGAACGGATGGTTTCACAACTCGATCAGTCGTGACCATCTGAGACAGCCCCAGTCGCTGGGAGGTGGTCTAGCATTGGAATTTCCTCACTTATGCTTGCCAGCTTAACTTTGGTGAGCATGAGTGAAGAAAACACTCTGCTCTACTTCTCACAACTATCAGACCATTGTGACTCCCCTGACAGGAAACGCCTCTTTAAAGCAACCCAAAAAGGTAATTTTGACCTCAGAGAATCAGAAGGCCTTTGATACTCTGGACAAGGTGATGTGTTCAGCGTCAGTGTTACTGCCCCTGACTACAGAAAGGAATTGCTAGTTCAGACTAATGTTTCAGAACCAGAGATTGGGGCAGTGTTGGCACAAGTAAATGAGGAGGGCCGAGATCAGCCAATTGACTTCATTGGCAGGTGCCTACTCCCCAGAGGACAAAGATGGAGTGCCATTGAAAAGGATGCCTTTGCTATTGTCTGGTCCCTGAAGAAGCTGAGACCATACCTGTTTGGTGCTCACTTGCATTTTCAAACTGATAATAGACCTATCAGATGGCCTGTGCAGATGTGGGGGAGAATCTAAAACTGTTGAGCTGGTCCATTTCCTTACAGGGGATGGACAGTGGATCACTGACCTGGGACTGCCCATGCCAATGGAAATGTGCTTTCCACAGTTTTCCACTTAGCTGATGAGAACAACCAGGGTGTAGGTTAGTTACCCTTTACCATTCATATGTGAGGGGGGGGCTTTGTGAGCCAGTCATCATTGTTGCCATGATCATCCCATTTCTTTGACTGATAATAGTATTTACTGACTCAGATTGTGCCCTGGGACCTGCTAACCTTGCCCAGGGTCAGTGCTCTTTTTAAAATGAATATGGTCATTAGGTGTAATACCAATTGGTATGGTAACCTACCTGTAACACCCTAGTATATGGTTTGGCTTATAGGTTTAGAGGCCCAGTAGATTTAATGCACTTAAGTGTTTATTGCTGTGTTGCCTGCTGTCATTTTAAAAGGTAGCTCTGCCTTGCAGGCTGCTTTTAAAATAAAAATATGTTCAAATTCGACTTTGGAATTAAAGGTACTTCAAAGTTCTTAAAGTACCATATTTTTGCATCCACGTCACACCTAAGGTCTACCCTAGGTGCCTTACGAGTAGGGTGGCATGTTAAAATAAGCAGGGACAATATGAAAGATGTGCTATGTGCCCTGGTGAGATTAAAAAAACATCAATTTAATTGTTTACCATAGTTGTGTATTAGCTCCACAGGCTAACTTGAGAAGGTTTTCATTAAACTTTAATAAAGTCTAACTATTGACATAAGTGAGCTCAAATATGAATTCAAAGTGTTAAACTAATAGCAAGGATAAATCCAGCAACTTGCCAAGATTGGATTTATTATAACTATGACAGAAATAAGTTATAGAACTTTATTTTCTGATGTGCCTGAATCCAGCTCTGGAGAGGAACAGGAACCAGGCTCACCACCATTTCCTGCATTCCCACCCAGGTGAGAGCCCCTGTATTTCCATTAGCAGATGGGCTGAAATGGGAGTGTTAGCAAATGTTAGACACACCTGTAGGTTGGGCTAGTCAGTACTGAGTAAGAGAAATTGTCACCATTTTGGATTTTTGTGAGCAGTGCTTTCTGGGACAAGAAAAAGTCACACTTATGGGGAAATGGTAATCACAGAGGGTGGCACCCTGCACCCCATTGGTCAGGGATACCCCCTTCTTGCCAGCCAAGAAACCTGGACATATATGGGAGAGCTGCCCAGAAACTCAGATTCCTGCCTGGAAGCAACAAAAAGACGCATTTATGCCCTGTTGAACCCCTGGTCTGCACCAAGAGGACTGCAATTTTAAGGACTGCACCTTCTACACACTTTGGGCTTCTCCAAAAGTAGTACTTTGCCTTGCTCTAAAACTTTGAGCAGTGGACTACTTGAAAGCAGCAGATTAAAAGATCTCTACCTGCATCATCGCCACGAATAAGAACCCAGCTGACCAGCTTCACCTGGACAATGAAGGAGTTGACCAGGTGGATTGTGGGTCTTTAGTCCCAACTTTCCAAGGAGAAACTCAGAGCTTCTGGAACCTTGGATTGGTGTTGCGGACACTTCCAGACCCCAAAAGGACCTTCTGAACAGAAATGCAGAGCTTTGAGACCATTTGGAGAATTTTCATCAAAAAGCCCATAAGTTGACTAACCCGTCCACAAGAGTCAAGTCGGCAACGTTGAACTGTGACACTATATTAGAATCAGGTTTCCTCACTGAAGCTCCAAAGCATTTCACTGTTGATGAGACCTCCAGGAGTTCTTAGAGGCTTACTGCTGAAGCAAGCCACCATTGTCGTATTTCAACCTGGAGTGCCCAGAACCTTGCTAGATGCTGAGCGAAAAAGCTTCAAAAAAGTGACTAAGCCACAAGATAAAAACTTGAAAAAAATGTAGGCAGAACCAGGGATGAAGTCACACTTTGTCTTTATCAAATTCCTTTATTCTTCCTTTTAGATTAAAATAGCAGGACAACAGCCAACGCGGTTCGTTCCTTGAATAGGAACTTCATCAGGGCAAGATGTTTATTATGAGCAAAGACCACGTTTTATTTGAAGGAATAAGGCAATAATCAGCCAAATGGAGCAAAGAGTATCCAGTCATGGCTGAGATCCACAAGTGTTCAGCTAAAGTAATACCCTGTATCTCACAGGGTTCCGTGCAATGACACAAAGTATATGTGTCCAAGTTCAATAAGATTTGACGATACGTTTAAGTTCCCGTGTATGCAAAGGTTAAATTGAAGCTGTCAAAATAGAATATTACTGTAATCTCAGCCGTAGTGTATCGATAATAATGATCCCTCAAAAACGAGTGAAGTTATGATAGACCTCAGTCATTGTGATCCAACGCGCCCTGACTCCCAGCAGCAACACGTACGTACGGATCTAATGTTGGAAATAGCAGCCGAGAGCCTTGCTAGAAGTTGAGAGAAAAAGCTTTAAAAAAGTGACTAAGTCACAAGATAAAAACTTGACCAGGCCCTACCGCTCATCGTATCCAAACCACCCGCCATAGCAGTTTGCCTGAAACTTTATTCTAGGCAAGCGTGACCTGATGTCCCAAGTTGGCACTTTTGCAGTAAATCTTTAAAAACCTTATCTCCGGTTCCGTACTTTGGATTTTCGTTTTTGTAGTGTCATTTTAATCAAAAAAATATTTGCTATGCTTACAAATTGGTGTTGGAATTTTTTGTATGTTGCGTCTTACTTATTTACTGTTATTGCTTTTTTTAAGTGCTTTACACTCCTGTCTCCTAAGTTAAGCCTGACTGCTCATGCTACCAAGGGTGGAGCAAAGATTAATTTATTGACACTGGACCTGACCTTATTTGTGATTGTGGTGTTATTACTAGCTGTTGGTACCTACCTGCATCTTCTAATAAACCAACTTCCAACAGAATGCTTGAACTAATCTCACCCACTGCTAATTACTAATATTTAATTTGCAAACTTAATGTACTAAAAGAGAGGTCACAAAAACTGAACTTGCATGTTGACTTCTTTCGCATCATGTATGTTATTTTGTAATTCAAAATATATGCTAATAGGGCATGTCTCAAAATCTTCAATCACAGAGGGTCTCAGAATGACCTGCCTAAAGAATATTAGTTATACAGGTCAGAATTTGCTACTCACAGAATGATGGTGGCCTGCAAGGAACAGAAAACTACCATCACTATGTTGCATTCTCAAAAAGGAAACTTTTTGAGCAGTCTGCGTTATTTAACCCCTTGTGTGCTTGTGACGGAACCACTCCGTCACCAGCCACGGACGCACTGTGCTGGTAACAGAGTGGTTCCGTCACGGTGTGCCGCCCCGCCCACGCTGCCACGATTCCGCATCTGCGCGGTGCGTTCTATTAAGCGGGCGTGGCAGTGATGGAACCACTCTGTCACAAGCACAGCGGGCCGTGGCTCGCGACGGAATGGTTCCATCACGAGCATGGCGGCGCCGCGCGGCCCCTCCTCCCTCCCAGTGCCGCGGCTGAATTACCACCGCGGCCAAGGGGTTAAAGGAACCAGTGCGGTCTTCAAAAAAAGCTTCCTGTTTGAGAACACACTGAGGGTAACAGGCACTGCTCCCACGAACCATTGTATGCTTTCCCCAAAGTACGTTGAAATGGAGTGCAAAAGAGAATGGTGTCCAATGGGATAATTTTACCTATTGAGCACCAGTTACCACCTTCTTGGAAGTGTCTGCAATTGACCAATGGTTTGTAATTGCACCTGTGGTTGCAAATCAATGACACATACAATTGCAAGTTCCAATTAGGAGAGGGGGTCCCTTTCATGCCCCCTCTTAATTGTGATTCAGAATGGACTGCATAATCCAATTTGCAAAAACCGTATTCACAAACCATATGGTTTGTGAATGCAACAGTGTTTAGTGCACCTGGGCCTGAAGGTTGTGGTTTTTTTTGTACACCTCTGGTATCTTTCATTCATAAAAAAGCAGCATCCACAGGGAATGTCCCTGCAACATATTCTGACAACTAATATTAAGCAATTTGTCTGCAGTCATTCACCATCCCAAAATATTTCTTATTTAAAAAATGGAAGCGTGATCATTTTCGTATGCGTGAATTAAAATGCTTCTTTAACATTGGAGAAGGAATCTGTTTAATTTCCTGTCTTCACGTGAATAAAGGGGCTTTCTTAGAAATTGACATTTTTATGAAATCCATGAGCTGTGCAGGCTCCCGGTGTTTTACGTAGGACAATAGTCTCTCTACTCTCTTCCTTTCATGCATTATGCAGCGAGAACGTTCCTTAAAAAAAGAGCCTCACAATTCCCAAGATACCATTGAAAGAGCTGGACAGTATGTCAGTGTTCTCTGTCTTGCTTTAACCATTCACTGGAACATAATTTTAACATAATTTTGAAAGTTCCATTCTTCTTCTTGGTAAATGGAACCATAGTTTTTAAATTATAAATCTAGCAAAAATAAAACGGTTCGCACAATTAGTGCTACACAAGTCACACATCATATTTGTAGATTGTTATTCTGCAACATGCTTGAGTTATAGATGTACAGAAACATTACTGTCAGTAATAGTTCATCTTTGATTAATTATACTGTAATGCACACATACAATAGAGAGATTGGAAGCTATAAAAATGACCTCTGGAAAGTAAACAGTTTAAATAAGCTGTAATTTATCCATGCTAAAATGTTGGAACCATGTTGTCAAAACCGTTCACGATTTTAAGAGATAAAAAGGCAGAAAAATGCCAAACTTGTGAAAAGAGCATATTTTTCATTAATCATTAAGCTCAAGTCCATAATCCGCATTTTGAGCCCTTAATTTACAATTTAACAGGCAGCTCAAACATCCAGATCAGGCAGCAACAGAAGTAACATTTCATCTTAAGGCTTATCTCTTGCATCTGAAAGGGTATGCGGATTTAATTCCAAGTTTTATCCTGTGAGATCAGAGAGGGCAAAGCCAAGAGATGTACAGGATTAATATTAAATACGTTAAAATCAAAACTCATTAAATAACTTGGTTCAGTCTGTGAAAATCTTTAAGGAGGAAAAACCCTCAGAGTGGAGTATTGCCAGACGGAGTTTGTGGGGATACGGGGGTTTCCGTTACCTTATTGTCGATATTTAAATCCTACTCTTCTCATTTGCGAATTTAAAAATCAAAGACTGCATGTATCAAACAGTTTTTGTGTTCTCAAAAAGGCAGATTCTCAGAATCGTCCTGTTTGCAAACACAAAAAAAGCTTTTCACAAGTAACAAACCCAATTTTGCGATTTGGGAACTTGTCACTGAATCCCAAAATGGGTTTGCGATTCATTATTTGGAATGGAGGTGGTAACCCATTCGCAAACAGGTAGGGGTCCAGAAAGGACCCCTTTTAATTTTTTATTTTGTAAAGCATCTCATTCTCCTTTAAGGAAAATGGGCTGCTTAACAAAAAATAAACATTGCTTTATATAAAAGCAATCACGGACATGGTGGTCTGCTGACCCCAGCAGACCACCAAACCAATGATTTTAGCCATTCCTAGAGGGTCGGAAATTGCGACCCTACCTCACTATTATTAATGAGGTAGGTATATTTGTGAACCCATAGGAATCGCTAAATGAAACTCTTGGCGTTTCATACATGAGTAATAGCGATTACCTAACTGTGATTCCCTGAAAATTGCAATTAGGTAATCGCTAGTACATTCTTGTGATTTTTGGAATCTCCAGTGTCAGCCCACCAACCAAAATCACGAATATATAGAAAAAGAAGGTGAACTACGACCGCCAGGCTTGTATAATCTGCCTCGACCTTTCTGTCTATTGTAACACCTAGAGAAGAGATCTCCCTTAGTGAAAATCAAGCTGATATTACCGTAGACTCTCAATTATGTATCATGCAGTGGGGAAGATTGCTAGGCTTGTGCATACCATGAGACACAAAAGCTATTATCATAATTTGAAATTGCAAACTAAAGAATAGTCCCAATGTAGCGTCCCCTTATAGGGTCCATCCCCCCTAGCACTGCATGCGCCCCAATGTCCTGGGGTTGTTCTAAGTTGAAGTTTTCAACATAAATAAAACAAAGAATGCCTCTTTGTAGTTAGGGGATATTTATTCATTATCTGCCATCTTCAAATTTAGTTCATCACATCGCTTGATTTCAGCAGTGATATGCAAATCTGAGCACACTGTTTGATACAATCATCAATCCCTTCTTCCATCCCAATGCATTTTGGGCTAAAGAGCCCTTCGTCAGGGGATAGTTGAGAATTATGTGAATCTCCCAGTGCTACCGAGCGGTATGGTGTGGTGAATGGAATAGAACACAGCTGGTTCCATAATGTGAGAGGAAAAAACTATTTTCACAAAGGAATAAAGTGCTCACCATTCAATTGTGTCACAAGGAAACCGGTTTAATTGTATTTGTAATTAGATTATGCTGTAAAAAGAGCTATCTATATTTAACTTTTTAGGCATTAGCCTTACTCGAGTCTCGAGAGTGGCCCTCAAAGCTTGCTTGTAAATGTCAAGTCTGTCTCTGAAATGTAGCCTTGAAAAGACCCACACCCCAAAAAAAAGAAAGACTTCTCTGGATTGTCATAATATTTGCTCTCGAGCCCCTAGACTAGAATTGCACATTTCATTTACACACCTACCTCTGAATGGACAATCTTCCCTACTGAATGTTATTGTGTGTTTGACTCCCAAACTATCATTACATGCTAGACCAAGAATTGACTGCTTAACCACACAGCCCTGTGGAGTGTCAAGGCCCAAATAAGGAAACTTTTGAGAAAATATCATTATTAAAAAATATATAGTAATAAAATAAATAATAAAATAATCTATACTACTATTATAAAGAGAGAAGTCTGTCCTTTGAGCCAGGTAAACTCGAAAAGTACACCACCAATCTAAACACCCAAGACATCTATGAAAACCTCAGGACAAGCAGAAGGACATAGGCGATATAAAAATAAAAACTATACGTTATTTAAAACATTTACGAATAAAAATAAAGTAGTCCCTAGAAAGTAGCGCCGGCCGTGACGTCTGCGTGATGACATCGGGAGAACGGGGTGGAGCGGCGTTCAGGAGCAACAGGAAGAGCGGAGGACATGAGCATGGGGAGGAGCTGCGGAGGACAAGCGGAAAGGAGCAGTGAGAAGCGGAGGAGCAGTGGCAACGCGGGGAGGAGCGGCAGATGAGGTAGCGGACAAGCGGTCAGGAGCGGCGAGAAGCAGAGGAGCAGTGGAGCTGTAAACACAACAGCGCGGGGAGGAGTGGCGGATGAGGTAAGTCAAGCAGCCGCGGGTGCGCAGCAAGGGATGGGCGGGGGCCATGAACAGAGAGTGATAAAAAAGCATTTTACACAAAGTCGGGACATCGGGGGAAGCAAAGCGTGGGCAGAAGCGGCCAGGACCAACAAAACGGCCGCTCTGCTGCACCTCTCCTGCTGCGATGCTGTCCCCAGCCCCTTCCTGTCCTGGGCAAGGCCGGGGCGGGCTGCTAGTAATATAATAATATGGTTCTTATTGCCCATGAGTCTGAGATCACAGTGGGAAACAACAGTTTGATTGAAATTAAAAGTTTGTAAATCAAACAGTTACCCGAGAACCAAGAGCCTGATTCACAAAGGTCCTCAACACTTGTGGCAGAGGCCCTGCAGTCATGGTGGAATCTCTGCACTTGGGGCAGAATCTCCACAATGAGAATTATCAATTCTCATTGTGCAGATTTTTCCCAGAGTGTTAGACTCCCCTGTAACTGCAGGGCCTCCACCATGAGTGAAGAGGACCTTCGTGAATCAGGCCCAGAGTGTACTGAGCCTGGAAGGTTAAAGAGTTAGAAGCATGAGTTTAGGGTTAAGAGAATGAATGGGTTTTATGAATGAAGCAGTGTATAGAATGTGTTGGTCTCAAGTTCATTTGAGGTCTTCAGTGACCTTAATTGAAGATGAAGATTGGTTCCGTCCTTGGAAGTGAGTTCTGAAAAGGTATGTCCTCTGAGTCTGGTATGCCGAAAATCTGGGCACTGTGTGCAGATGAACTTCAGAAGAATGAAAGTAAAAATCCTCATAAGTTGGAGTGGGACAGCATGATTAGCGGGGTACGGAAGTGAGAATGACCAAGATAGAGTGTTTAAAGAATAGTAGTGCTAGTAGTCGTAGTGAATAGTAATATGGTGCTATTTTTTTATTCCAATGAGCTAGTATTCTGTGCTATTCTGGATACCCTGAAATAGGTACAGCAAGGTGACAGGAAAACCAATTAACAGGGAGTTAAAATATTCGAGAGACATAATCACCACGTGGACTATGTTTTCCCACAAGGAGCAGGGAGAAGAGGGAGAATTTTCCTAAAGGTTCTGAGGACAAGAAAACAAAGCAAACACAGTTTGCTTTTATGATCTTTGGACGATAACTCAGAATACAAAATGACTGCCAAATTACAGGCAAAATCAACCGTAGTTGGAGAAGACTCAAAGTAGGCCAGTCACTAGTCCTTCCAAGGTAAAGTTGAATTTTCTCAAAAGATGATCTCAATTTTGTCAGAATTGAATTCCACATAATCAATGCCATCCAGGCACCAATGTAATAAGAGCATTTATTAAATTGCTTTTGGAGATGGGTGTGGTTGCTTTTAAGAAAACTATTATGGCGTTTCATTGGCATAAGTATAGAAGCTGATGCGGAAAAAAGGAATCAGAACATTCAAAGAACACTCATGAATATTAAACAGAGATTAACTCAACGTTGTGCCCTGAGGAATATCACAAATGACTGCATTGAAATCATCGCTTGAAAAAATTTAACAAAATGAAAGACAACTGTTCTAGTGCTAGATCTCTCCCTTCTATAATGGACAGACAATTGCTCATACTGCTGAAAGGTGCTGTTTGAAGGAACAGAACCACTTGTAAGCCTTTATGAAGTGATATATGAATGTCGTTTGTTGCTTCAATGGGAAATAATTCATTACTATAGGATGAGTAAAAGCTGAAAGTTGACATTTTCTATTAGTTTGACCTCTAATAGTGTTAGATCGGTCAGCCTTAGGTTGGTCTTCCCCCAAACTTTTTGTCTGCCTGCCTCCAATTTTGCTAAATTCTTTTCTTTGGCCTTAAGACTCTGAGCACTTTACTACTTTACTACTGCCAACCAGTGCTAAAGTGCATGTGCTCTCTCCCCTAAACATGATTTGATTGGCTTATCCACTATTGGCATATTCAATGTACCTATACATTCCTAGTAGAGTGCACTACATGTGCCCAGGGCCGGTAAATAAAATGCTACTTGTTGGCGTGCAGCACTGATTGTGCCACCCACACCAGTAGCTCTTTAAACATGTGTCGGGCCTGTCACTGCAGAGCCTGTGTGTGCAGTCTACACTGCCATGTCGGCTTGTCATTTAAAACCACTTTCAAAGCATTAAACTAGAATTTTATTACAAATGCACTACCCGTAAGGTTGCTCCTAGATAGCCTTTAGGGCAGGGTGCTATGTATCAAAATGTATGACATATACTTTTACGTTTTTTGCATGTCCTGGTACTGAAAAACACCCAAATATGTTGTTTACTACTGCCTACTCCTGTCATAGGTTAACATTGAAAATTCCATATTACACTTTTTAAGCTGTAATTCCTGATTGAGCAGGATAAGATCAGTCATGTTTCATGTGATTGGAATGGTAATGATGAATCCCCTTTAATAGTAAAGTCAAATCTATCAGTACTCTTTTAAAAATGCCACTTTTAGAAAGATAAAAGACACACATATGATGGACAGAATGGGAAACAAATCATGCCACTGGAGTCAGTGATCCTGACTAATTTTCTTGGTGATATACATACTCTATGCATGGTGTAAAGATGGTTTCTTTTGAGGGGAGCAGGTTTAACAACTGCCTGAAGCATGGTAAAAGAATCCCCCCACAGGTAATTAATGTTGTTAGAATTTAGACTGGTAACATTACCCCAAAGTTTTTAAAGTTCAGGTTCTGTCACTCCCTCAACCTCTAGCATGGCCCAATACCAAAAGGACACCTCACGCTTCCATCTGCCCCTCCTTGATACTGAGTCGAACTTTGAATTTGATATGTCAAAGTCCCATGATTGCCCTAGGTGTAAACATCCGGCAGCCGATGACTTCCATATGTTCGTGGATTGCCCGGTGATAATAAATTATTGGATCAAAGTACAGGAATTTTTGGAAGACGTGCTCCACCAACAACTGAAGGTCACCCCAGGGACTATTCTTTTTGGACTCAGTACAGATTACCATCTTAATGACCTGCCCTCCAAATTTATCTTCTATGTCATTATTCTGGCAAGGCGCAAAATATGCAGGGCCTGGAAGGATGTGAATGCCCCGACTTTCACCGAGTGTCTGAAACATATAATCCTTACAAGTGAATCTGACATGGCATGTGTCAGCACAAGTTATGATAAGATCTGGGCAGCCCTTGTGGCTTGGCGTAACAGGTAATGGTGTTCCAATGATTTTGCCCAGGCACTGTTGGCTCTTTTCCTCCAAAGTAACACAGGGTCTCCACGGTAGTGCGAAATGGAGTGGATTAAGAAAGCAGTAGCTGCTTGAGGGATATGCATTTCTCTCTCTGCACGGGTCTCCAACGTCAGGGCTGGAATAGGTTTGCCAGCGGAGAGAGGTTGTTGTTTCCCATCAAGAATGCCCATCATGGTGTATGAGGAAAAAAAAAATGCCACTGGAGTCAAGCTCGCCTGGCTGCTGAAAGCCTGAAACCGGTCCTAGGATGCTTGTTTCTGGTCCAGGGAAGACCTAGTTTGGCAGTTCGGGCTGGACTGTTCCCATGGGAAGCAGGCTCAAAACTGTTTTGCATATGGCTGGGTCTAAACTGCAATGGCATGGTGAGCAAAAAAACAATGGATTTATACAGAGTACTGGGGGTGAAAGTTTGACATTGTTCAGCGTTCTGTACATTAATTGTACTTTTTGCATTTGTCACCCTGAGTGGGGCGGGTATGCCCAGACATGGGTCCTGTGCTCACCATGCCACTGGAGTAAAGCTAGTCTGGCTGATGAGGGGTGATACTTCAAAACCGGTCCGGGGATACTTCTTTCTGGTCCAGGGAGGACCTGGCCTGGCAGTTCAAGCTGGACTATTCCCGGGGGAGCAGGGTCAAGATTGATTTGCATATGGCTGGGTCAAAACTGGAATGGCATGGTGAGCAAACAAACAATCGATGTATGCCCTGATATCTGTACCGGGAGTTAATGTTTGCCATTTTTTAATCATTCTGTCCATCAATTGTACTTTTTGCGATTATAGAAAGATGGGATTTTTTTGCTCTTAGCACTGTCTGCCTGCAGACAATCTCCCATACACATCTGGGGAGGGAGACAGCTGGGAGTTGTGCATTCCCTTTAGCCAGCTACACAGAAAGGGAGCTTAGGTGTGACTGAATGGTCATTCAGATTCTGATGGGTCATCTTGGGCAGGCTGGGAGAGAGGATTTGACACTTACACCTGAATAGGTTATGTACTGTCCCCAAACAAAGAGCCGTATACGCCCCTGGAGCGAGTCTGGAGCCACAGCTTTGAGGGAGGGCCTATGTGCACTTCAACGCCCTTCCTTGAAGTCACCCAAATTCAAAGGCACCGCTGGGTATAAGAATTGGACTTCTGATCCTAACACGTCAGTACACTACTAAACTTGTAATAAACTCTGCAAGGAAAAAGGAGTGCCATTCTGGTGGACTGTTGCTCTGGAAGAACTGCTTTTTTGCTATGCTACCCTGCTGCCTGCTACTTTTTTTCCTGCTTAGGAAGGAATGGATCCATCTCCCTTGACTCCAGATTGCCATTGAATCAAGAGTGACTCCAAGGGCATGTTGGTTTGCCCCTTGTTCTAAGTCTCAGGAGCATCAATAACTTCGCATCAACCTGCAACAGCACCTGGACTTTGCTTGCTGCAAGACTTGCTTGGCCAAGTGTGTCAATCCAGTCCTTGGTCCTTGGTAGTGGGTATCTTGTTCATAAAAATACAACCCATTTTTCTAACTTGGTGTTCGGTCTTTTTGTGGTGCTTTTTATTGTGTTGCTGTTTGAAGTGTTGCACAAACACTTTACACATTGCCTCTTAAGTTAAACCTCACTGCTCTGTGCCAAGCTACCAGAGGTGAGCACAGCTTAATTTAGGAGTGTTTTGTGAATTATTTTTTCTTCCTGGAAGAGTCTCCACATGTACCTGTGTACTGAAGTCATGGTGTGAGAGGTCCAATAATTATACCCAGTTGATCATTGAAATGGGGAGACTTCAAATAAGAGTGAGTCTCCCTTTGGCAGCATTTTGTATATGGACAGGACACAGCTTATTCATGTGTAAGTGTGAGGCTGTGTCCAGCTCCGCCTGTCCATCTTCCAAAATGGTCCATCAAGTCACGCCTTTGTGTGTGGCTGTCTAGAGAGAGAATACAAAGTCCAACAGTCACCCAATTCAGACTGCACAGAGTCAGGCAGCAGACACCAAATGGTTAAAGTAAGAAAAGGCCTACTTTCTAAAAGTCCCATTTTCAGAATTGGAATTTAAAATCCGAGTTCACCATAGTTGTGATTTTAAATTGTGATTCAAGAGCAACCAGACTTGAAGGTCTTATCTCTTCTCAATTGGAAATTACACTTATAAAATGTAATACAGTATTCCCTATGTTATCCTTTAGGAGAAATGGGCGGTTCAGTAGTGAAAAATAAATTTAAGAGGTTTTTTCTACCAATACATGTAAAACATAAAAGTAAATGTCCTACTTTTTAAATACATTGCACCCTGCATTTGGGCAGTGCAGTGACTTCCTTAGGGGTGACTTCTATGTATTATAAAGGGATGTTTAGGCGAGGCTAGAGGTGTAACTTGCAAGGTGGACATGGCAATTTAAAACTACACACACAGGTTCTGCAGTGGCAGGCCTGAGACATGGCTAAGGGGCTACTTAAGTGGGTGTCACAATTAGTGCTTCAAGCCCCCTGGTAGCACTTAATTTACAGGCCCTGGTGCATGTAGTGCATTTTGCTAGTGACTCATAAGTAAGTTAAATATATCAATTGGGTATCAGCCAATGTTACGATGTTTAGAAGAGAAAGCACATGCACTTAAGAAATGGTTGGCAGTGGTAAGGTGCCCAGGGTCCTAAAGTGAACAAAAACGAGGTTAGAAAAAGAGGAGGAGGAAGCAACATGTTGTATGTGAATCTTCAGAGAGGGCCATTTTCCAACAGTGGGGAGACCTATGCTTTTGTCACATCACTAGCTGCCACATGTATACATTTATGAGGATATCATCAGTATCTGAGCAGCATATATGTACAGCAAACATTCTCTCCATTTTTAACTTAGGGCATTTTGTTAATATAAATCATGTGCACTCTAGGACTGGGGCTGAACAAAGGTACCTACAAGCATGTCAGCTGCAGCCAAACAGCAGAAACCCAGGACAATGAGTCATGGATAATTAACAGCACCCATGCATAAATCATTTGAGAAATAGGAATTCCACCGACATTAAACCTGGTAAACGTTTAATTTATTTTCTATTCATTCAGTTTGTGATGACATGAAATTATTGTTATAAAAAAATGTTAATTGTACAAAACACAATGGAGTGGAGTGCAACAGGTTAAAATCATTACATTTATTATGTGAAGAATGTAACACATGGAAGAGAGAAATACAGATTACAGAGGACCCTTGAGATAACAGATTTTCACCTTTAGATTCATGCAGTGCTTACTTTGCAAAATATTAAGTGTCAGTGGCTAAAGCACTGTTCAAAGGCAGCAGTTGACGCATTTTAAAGTCAGTGTGCTGGATACCAAGGCTGCATAGCCCTGAATGCATCTCGGGCTGCTTTAATGATAATCCACTGCCTGACACTCCCTGTCCCTCATCTCTCTTTTGCAGATTCCTGCTGTCTCCCTTGGTAAAGTTTTCTGTCTTTTTTGTTATCATTCTTTCCCGTTTTTGTATTTTCCTCTCTCTTGTTCTGGGAAATGTTTAATAAGGACCGCTCCCCAATACTGAGTGCGGTTGCACCCACCAACAACCACCGGCTCAAATTAAGCACTGCTTTCATGAGGAATGTTTTCATCCATGTGAAGGTCGAGGGAAAAAAAATATTTTGGACGTCCTCGCAGCCCAATTTTAATACAAGAGGACACTTGGAATACTGATAGGTGCGCTAGTAGATAACAAATGGAATTTATCAATTGACTTGTATCTTACAGTCCAGGCCGTAGCTCTGGTGTTTATTACCACTGTAACACAATGTCTAATGTAATATATGACTGAGGAAGCATCAACATATCAGGAGGCTTAACAAAGGCGAGGTGAAAATGGTATTGTAAAATTGCGTCAGGTTGTTCTAAGTAACATTTTAATGTAAACTGAGCTAAAAAACTGTATAATATAAAAACAGGGAGTGTAACTTTTAAAGGAACAGATAACATGCCCATTCATGTACTAACTGGAACAAACTGATAGAGTTCTATGATGCCTTATTCACTTCTCCTTCATCAATACCCCTGACTGGGACCACAAGATAGCACAGAAACTGATTGTTAATATTCTCTTAAGCAAGCTAGTTCAGAGCTCCAGTAGTGCTCTAGGATGACCTTCAGATGACTTATAAATAAAGACAAAAATTAAAAAAGAACAAGAGTTCAGCTAAAACCAGAAAGGAAAAACAATGTTGTTTTCTAACTGTGATGAAACACAGGGACACGCTAACACAAACCAGTGGAGCTGTGGCTACTATTCATTTATATAGGCTACTGCAACCATCACTATGATCTTGCTGATCAGTGCTAGATGTGAGCCCAGATTAGATTTCTTTTCATAGTAGAGCCAGTTTACTCTGCAGTTCCAAACTCTAAATGCAATGGCGTCTCGCAGAGGTAAGCCCTGTGGGTCAGTGAGGCGGAGCGTGCGGGGCTGGGTGGGGGGTAGTGGAGTCTGAAATATGACGGCAAAGGTGAACATAAATAAATAAATATCTGCAGTAGTATGTCGGACTCCACCACTTCCCCACCCAGCCCCGCCCTGCCTCACTGCCCCACGGCCTTACCTCTGCAAGGCGCCACTGTCTAAATGAGGGTGGAGGAACCAAAGGCTTGGATGAGAGCACCACCATGTTTTGTGGGAGTGCTACGTTAGTGCCAAACTGTTAATCATATGTAATAAAATAATATTGGTTCCATATGAACAACATGTTTTCTGAAAAACCAAATCACCATTTTATTTGCATCAAATCAATGATTTGAAACAGCCAAGATACTTTTGCATGACCAATTTCATTTTAATTCAATTAATCTTTATTCGATTATGCATCATAATCATAAAAGAAAGAGACGCAAAAACCACATAAAAACCTTAAAAGCCTTAAAATATACAGTCCACTTTAATTTGATCTAATTACACATTTTATAGACATATATTACAGTTTAGAAACAAAACAGCAAGCAAAGCTATCATTCACATCATTATAAGGTAGGCACACATAATTTTATTCCAGTATAAGGCTTCTTTAAGATAGTCGGTGACCACGAACATTACCACATGGTCAGGTAATAAATGTAAATGAAAAAATGCAGGTCGAAATTAAAACCCATCAATTTTTAAAAGTGGTAATAAATACCTCTTACGCAAAAAAACATAAAATTCACTGAACAAGCCCAAGTGCAGTAGGGTTTGGAGTAGGACTTGGCCCTTTTTGGCTAAAGTTCCGTAAACGTTTTGTTTTCCCCATAGACCTTTTTTCGGAAATGGTGTTGCCAACTTAGAGGCTTTGGGTACTCTGCCACTGCTGATCAATGTCAAAGTGCAAGTACTCCCTGTGTAAAGTAAAATGGTAATTGGTTGCCAATGATTGCTATGTTTGCCTTACTAGTAAAGTGCACTATGTGTGCCAGGGCTGGTAATGCAAATGCTACTAGTGAACCTGCAGCACTACTTGTGCCACCCACACCAGTAGCCTTAAAAAGGGAAATCGGGCCTGCCATTGTAGTGCCTGTGTGTAGTTTGTTAAACTGCCATGTTGTTCTGACAAGTGCACCCTCTTGCCAGACCTTCCCCTTCACTTTCTGTGCACACCAGACACCCCTATGGTGGGCCCAAAGTACCCCATGGGCAGGGTGCAGTGCATGTGAAAGGTAGGACATGTACTAAGGTGTGTACCATGTCCTGACAGTGAAATAATCTCCATTTCGTTTTTCACTGTTGAAAGGCCATCTTGCCCATAGGACAGAACAGGGAGGCTGTATAATATGTTTTCCAGCCTATCTTCCCAAAGGCTTAAAATGGAGAGGTGACGTTTAGTGCGCCTCAACTCACAATGGAAATACACATCTTTCTATGAAGGTGGGTTTTTCAATATGTGTTTGTAAGCCATTATTTTAGAAGTGGCTGGGTTTTTGTGCTCTAACATTACTGTGTGTCTCTGCCTGGTTGTGGATGGACTGTCTGGATTTGAAAGCAATAGGATCTGGGGAATGTCTTGACCCAGGGGAGGAGGTGAGACAGCAACAGGCTCTCCTGCATCTGGATGTAGGGGGAGGAGTAGCCCCTAGAGGTAAAGAGTCCTGGGTGGGTGCCATAAAACAATTGTCCCATCTCCTGCTGAGTGATTGAAAATCCAGACCCCCAGTAATCAAAGGAAAAAGGTGTCACTGGCAGGGAGGCACCCAGAACTGGTTTGAACAGGGGTCAGTGCCCCCCTGTACACAAAGACTTCAAATCCATTGAGGGGTATAAATATGAGAGCTGAAGCCCCTGAACTTTAGAGAATGGCTTTATCAAGACTGAACAAGACTGGAGCTACTCAAGAGGAACCTTTGCCAAGGAAGAAACAACTGAAGAGACTGAAGGAAATGACTGACCCTTGCTGTGTGTTCTGGGGCAGGCCTGCAGTTTGCTGTTTTAACCCAGGAAGGCATGCGGGCTAGCGCCCTGTCTCAAGGGAGAGGAAGTGAGTGTGAGCAGCATCCTCTGGGGTTCACCCCCCCACCCTAGAGCCTGGAGGGTTCTTTAGAGGAGCACAAAGGTGGAGGCCTAGCGCCTACTTGCCAGCTGTGCGAGGAAGAATGCCTAGCACCAGGAGGGCGTGGGGAGTCTGTCACCAGAGTTCCCGCGGTCCTGAATTTTGTGGGTGCCGTTCCTAAATGGCAGGCACAGAAATCTAAATGGAAGGTTAAGGGCGGAAGGTGTCGCCCCATGGGAAAACCCGTGGGACCGGGTCCAGCCAGTAGACCTAGGTCCCCTAGGAGTGACCAGGGTAAACCCACTTCTAACCTGGGTAACGAACTACCTGATTAGTGTATTACGCAGTGCACTATTTCTGCATAATAAACTACCTGGCTGTTGCGTTACATATTGCATTATTTCTACATTGCGAAGTGCCTGATAGTTGCGTTACGTATTGCATTATTTTTACATTGCACAGTGCTTGATTGTTGTGTTATACATTGCATTACTTTTCCATTGCAAAGTGCCTGATTCTAGCATTACAAACTGCATAACATGGTATTAGGACTACATTAGAATGTTTAGAAGTGCTCATTAATATACACTTACACATACTCATATGTTGGATTTATATTGAGTGGTCTTATCGTATGTCTTTTTATATAAAATGTATACTCATTTTTATAAAGCTCGTGTCGAGTCCATTTGTGGTGTCATCATTGAGTTGCTGTGAGCATGGTTGCAAATACTTTACAAGTTCGCCTTGAAGATATGCCTGGCTGCTCGTGCCAAGCTACCGAGGGGTGAGTGGGGGCTATCTCAGAAGGTGTCCTTCCTTTCCCTGAGGTGGAATGGTGGGCCCCTATTTGCTCTAAGGTACTTACCTCAGCCAACCAGGGATCCTGTGTCTAACACTCACTCTCTCATCGGCCCAGACTGAAATCTAAAGTAACAATGGGGTCAGTTTGACTTGATCCTCCACATATTTCAAACCCAGTTATTCATGAGCAAATAAGGATGCACTATTTAGACCAAGGCCCAATATTTTTCTACAGAATAGTTCCTCTTCCTGCTGGATCACCTTGCAATTATGGTACCCCTATATGGCTGCACCATATGTCAGGACTGGAAGACATTTCATTCTATAGATTTGCATGATCGATTTGGGAAACCTTGATATTTAATTTGTACATGAGATATGTCGAATCCATTAGTTAAATTATGCATATTTCAAAAGGAACATATTCCAAAAACACAGAAGTCCACCCTTTTCACCATTTTGCTACTGGTTAAAATATACATGGTAATTATCAATGTTGCACCTCTCTGTCATCCACTAAAACTGGTGGATGTTCTACTGTGTTACATTTGCCACTTTCTCACCTTATCTGCTGATGGGAATAGCAAAGGACTTATGACATTGTGTGTCATGATGGGAACCCTTGTCCTGCACACTTTCAACCATATAGCACGAATTATTGAAAGTTTGCCATACGGCTCTGTCATGCATGTCATACTTTCGATGCACTGACAGGAACCACCATGACAGTGGATCCTGCCAATCATGTAATGTCTGTTAGCCTCGTGGACAACTCTAAATTTGGCAGGCGGGTGCTCCCTTACGGCGACAAAGTACCGTCACCCAGACAAGGTAACTTCTGCCATCTTCCCAACTCTAAATCTAACCCTTATTTATAAGCAGGGACATGATTTTTTTAAGTTATTCCGAGACAAACTCCTCCCCTAAACCTCCCCAAGGTGCTTCCAATTTATACACACAGCATAAGTCATTTTATATAATGAATGGAAATGTTTTTATTAATTTTCATGACCTATTAGCAACACATTTGAACAAGACCAGTTCTAAAGAAGTGTAAATGTAATTGTGTAGTCTGAAAGATCGACAGAGCACTTTACAATGGAAAAACTGTTGTAGCTCTATTGTTTCATACCTGACAGAAATAGCTGTACGACCCTAGATTCTAACTAATTTTGGAAAAGTGCATTTGTAACCACAGAAGGTAGATTCCGGTTAAAGAAATAGAATGTGAAGCATTTTTGTCACAGACAGTCTAAAGTACACCCTGTAAAAACTGAGTCCCTCGAAAGAATACGTTTCATGAATCACATATACGCAAATGTGATCACAGCATTGCATGAATTTGAAAAAAGTGTGCAATGCCATACATACATTGTGTCAAGCGCCAAAGATGCGATCAGCCATGCACACCTCAGTCAAGAACACCCTCAGGTACAGATATGTTCATGTAGAGAACGCATTAATCAGTAGCGTACATTACTCATAGATAAATCATAGGATTACAATTTTGTACATTGTTTGCCCTTGCTTTTATGCGGCACTAGTTTTGCACACAATAGAAGGTTGTGCTCATTTTTGGGATGTTAGTTTATCTTGCTTTGCATGACGTTTAAGAGCTTTTCTTCCTTCTGTATTACACAGGGGTCGAAGTGGGGAAAAAAAAGTAGCGAACTGTGGGTGGAGAATCGGGTGGTGGGAATAACCGAAGATTGGATCAGTGGGCGGAGTCAGGGGCGTGGCTAGAAATAGCAAAACATACCAATTTTTAGTATGTTTAGCATTTCACTGACCAGTTACAGCTTATAACGTTATTTAATTCAAACCATGGATAAACATGTTTATTTGAGGTTTAATTCAGAAAAAAGCAAACACTCATAGGGAATACAGGTTTATGTGAAGAGTGCAAAATATAAGCAGGAACATGTTACCTTAATACTTTTACTCTCATTGTTCAGAACTCCATGAGTATTTTGTGTCTCAAACATTGTGGACAGGAATGCAGGGCTCCTCCTGTAAACATGTGTTAAGCAGGGCTCGGAAGAGAAAGGGACACTTCAGGAGAATATAGACTCACGGAAACCCACAAAGGCTCCTTCATATTCATGTCAGCCAACTAGCTGCTCAATCATAATATATCAAAAAAAATAACTGGTGGATAGAATACAGAACAATGTCATACATTCACTCCAGTACAGAGATCTGGCCCTAAATCAATCGTTTTTTTTGCTCACCATGTCATTCCAGTTTGTACCCAGCCATATGCGAATCAGTCTTGATTCTGCACACAATGTGAACTTTCCAGCCCGAACTGCCAAGCCAGGTCCTCCCTGGTCTGGAAACAAGCATCCTAGTACCAGTTATGGGGTTTCACCCTTCATCAGCCAGGATAGCTTGATTTCAGTGGCATGGAGAGCACGGGACCCACGTCTGGGCAAACCTGTCCCACTCGGGGTGACAAAAGCAAAAAGAAAAACTGATGGACAGAATGCAAAACAATGTCATACATTCACCCCAGTACAGAGATCTGGCCCTAAAGCCATTGTTTTTTTGTTCACCGCTCATGTCCGTTCACCGCTCCTGTCCGTTCACTGCTCCTGTCTTTCCACCGCTCCTGCCTGGTCACTGCTCCTGCCTAATCACTGCTTCTGCCCTGTCACCTCTCCTGCCCGTCACCTCTCCTGCCCTGTCACTTCTCCTGCCCGTCACTTCTCCTGCCCGTCACTTCTCCTGCCCGTCACTTCTCCTGCCCCGTCACTTCTCCTGCCCCGTCACTTCTCCTGCCCGTCACTTCTCCTGCCCGGTCACGGCTCCTGCCCGGTCACCTCTCCTGCCCAGTCACCTCTCCTCTCTTGCTCAGTCACCTCTCCTTTCCTTTGCCTCTCCTGCCCCGTCACTTCTCCTGCCCCTGCCCCATCACTTTTCCTGCCCCATCACCGCCCCTGCGCCATCACCGCTCCTGCCCATTCACAGCTCCTGCCCGTTCACTGATCCAGTCTGGTCAGCACTCCTGCACGATCCCCCCTCCTGCCCCATCACTTCTCCTGTCCCATCAGTTCTCCTGCCCCATTCACTGCTCCTATCCGTTCACTGCCCCTATCCGTTCACTGCACCTGCCCGGTTACCGCCCCTGCTCATGCCTAATCACTGCTCTTGCCCCACCACTCCGCCTCCACCGTCACTTCGCCTGCACCGTCAACTCAACTTTCCTGTCTCCTCTCCTGTCCCGTCACTTCTCCTGCCCGTTACTTCCCGTTACTTCTCCTGCCTCGTCACCTCTCCTGCCCCATCACCTCTCCTTTCCTGTCGCCTCTCCTGTCCTGTCACTGTTCCTGCCCCGTCACCTCTCCTGCCCCGTCATCTCTCCGACCCTCTCACTTTTCCTGCCCCATCACATTTCCTGCCTGTTACTTCTCTTGCCCGGTCACCTCTCCAGCCCCCTTTCCTTTCGACTCTTCTGCCCCGTCACTGCTCCTGTACGATCATTGCTCCTGCCCGTCACTTCTCCTGCCCCATCACTTCTCATTTCCTGTCGCCTCTCCTGTCCCATCACTGCTCCTGACCGTCACCTCTCCTGCCCCATCACTTCTCCTGCCCCGTCACTTCTCCTGCCTGTTACTTCTCCTGCCCGGTCACCTTTCCTGCCCCATCACCCCTCCTTTCCTGTCGCCTCTTTTGCCCCATCACTGCTCCTGCCCTGTTCACTCTGTGTACAACATTGACAAAAAAGACAAGGGGGCAAGGTCCCCAGAGTACTCTGGTTAGGGCATGGGTACTCACAAACTTTCTCTCGGGGGCCAAATTTACAGTGTGGTTTGTGTCCGAGGGCCGCACCGGTGGGGGCGGGGAGGGGGCGGGGCTAGAGCAACAAAAAAAACTGTGACCATGAGGTTGATCACAGGTCCCTGCAGCGGACGCCTACGTCCACTGAGCCACCAGACACACATCTCTCTCTCTCTCTTTCTCTATCTTTATCTCTCTCTCGGTCTCCCTTCCTCTCTCTAGCTCTCTCTCTCCCTCCCTCACTCCCTGTTTCACTCACTCTGACTATCTCACTCCCTCTCACTCCCTCTCTCTCCTTCTCTGTCTTCCTTTGTCTCACTCACACTGACTGTCTCACTCCCTCTCCCTCTCTCTGTCTCCCTCTCTCTGTCTACCTCCCTCTGTCTCCCTCCCTCTGTCTCCCTCGCTCTGTCTCCCTTGCTCTGTCCCCCTCCCTTCCTCTGTCTCCCCTTCCCTTCCTCTGTCTCCCCCTCCCTTCCTCTGTCTCCCCCTGTCTCCCTCTCTCCCTCTCTTTGTCTCCCTCCTCCCTCTGTCTCTCTCCCTTCTTCCTCTGTCTGTCTCCCTCCTCCCTCTGTCTGTCTCCCTCTCCCCTCTGTCTGTCTCCCTCCCTCCCTCCATCTGTCTGTCTCCCTCCATCTGTCACCCTCTGTCTCCCTCTGTCTGCCACCCTCTACCCACTCCTCTAACATTACTTGTTTTTATTATTTACACTTTTCCATTCGAGAAATGTGAGGGCCACGAGAGGGACCATGCACCTGTCAACTCACCCGCTTTTTAATTATGTTCATCCACTTGGCAAGCAAAGGGGCCTATGTAAACATTAATGCAGTCCCCAACTTTTCAAACCCATATCACCCTCCAAAAAAGTTTTGAATTCCCCGTGAAACTTAATCAGATCACCTCTTAAACCTCATTTTGAGGCAAGCCGCTGGCAGGTACAGAGATAATTTTAAGTAAAATAGTGAACAAGAGTTATTTGTGCTGTGTAAAGTAGTATTGTTAATGCAGGAAGAGGCAGCAATTCAACTTGTTGAAAAGCCTTATAAAGTTGTTCATCTGCCCACGCAGCAGACTGTCGAGCCAGGAGACTTGGACTCGAAGCCCTTGTACCCAAATTCAGATCCTGGAAACTCACTCCTTTTCACCTGCCGCTGCTCCTTTATTTAAACCGGGTCACACAGAGGCGTTTGTTTTACCAATGTTTTATTAGGGGGGAAAACACTTATTTTGTTTTTTACTAAAACTGGATTTGTTGCAGAGTGTAGCAATAAACTACATGTAAATGTAAATGTAGGTGTACTTATATAGCGCAAATCTGTCACCCCAAGGGCATCCTGGCGCTTGCTTAGGGAACCCGTCCTGGTATTCCCCTGTGAGAAACCCCAGCAGGGTGTCCACAGGGTGAAAGCCAGGCATCCCGCCGCGAGGGGCCGTAGTGGAGATTAAGCAAGCTATTGCCCAGAGTCGCAGAGTGTGACCCCGTGAGTCGAGTAGGCACCGGAGCGAGAATTGTCGAGTCTGTGGAATTTATGAGCCCGAGACCCTCTGAGGCGGGCAATGGAACCCTGGTCCACGGTCGATCACAGCTTCCGGGTCTGCCGCCTCTAACCACTGAGCCACGCTTCTCCACATACAAAGTTACAAGCAAGGTTGGCTCCCCAGCTACCAGTAGTAAAACTTTTCAAGATCCTCACCTCCTCCCAAAAAAATCGAAAATAGGGAAAGCTTCTCTGAAATCCCTAACTACGATCTCACTGGCACATGATATGCTAAAGGCAGGCGGCGGGCGCATTGTCATTTGAAAGGGGGTAATCAGCCTAAATCGGAATGAAATGGGCCTGCCCTCGGTCTGTGCGAGCTCAGGGAGGGGCTGCTGCAGCCTCTGGAGTTCAAGAGGAAGTGCGAGCCGCCCCAGGAAGATGAATGAAAAAGTGATCATTTTGTAAGTAGGACTATTCTTTCTTGCCGCCCCGGGGTGGTTTTTTGAAAGAAAGAAGTAGGGGAACGGACTGAAAGAATTTTTTTAAGTAGGGGCACGCCGTGCCCTTCCGATCCCCCCCCACTTCTACCACTGGTATTACACCTGCTTTCAATAGATTATCAGGGTTTCATGTTACATGATGCGAAGCCATTTAGCGGTGCCCCTACATCAACTTTTATGCAAAAATAATTTTCAATTTGAAAGTTGATCGGCAGTACCATTTGTGCAACTAGGCATTGCATACTGATGATCGGTGTTGCACAACCACTGCCCTAAACATTACCAAACCTGAGAAGGTGATAGATCATGATGGGTTTTGCTGGTACAACGCAGGGCCGAGCACCTGTGTTATACACAGATATTTCTCAAACCAAGGATCAGATGGAAAAAACATTTTTGTGGTTGCAAAAAATAAATGTTCTTATGTACAGGCCACAAATTGTGATTTGGTTACAAGTTACCTAATCACAATCTGGGGTTACGGCCCAATACCAATTTGTTATTTGGAAGGGGCGTATCTAGGGCATCTCTTCCAAAAGCTTAATCAGATTTGTATGCATTTTTGTTTTACAACAGGAATTCTGGTTGCAAAATATTAACCTTTTACCACCTCCTTATGTACAGTGTAAGCAATTTGCAAATGGGAAAGGGTCTTTATGCGACTTGTTCCCCTTTGTGAAAATTGACAAAATAATTTTTAAGCGTAGGCTTTGGTCCCGTTGTCCACTGCCTGTATTTAAAAAATCAAATTTACACTTTTCATTATATTTTTTTTGCATACTTTTCCCTTTAAGAAAAACTGGTACCATAAAAAAAAAGATTGCTTTATTTAAAATTAATCACAGAGATGGTGGGCTTCTGACCTCAGCTAATCCCAATCCTTGTGATTGTTGTAATTTCTAGTGGGTCGCAAGTTGAGACCTACCTCCTTAATATTCCTGGGGTACATCGAAGTGTGACTAAGTAGGAATTGGTAATTTGTGATCCAATCAATTAGTACCTAGGTCGGTTCATAAATGACCACACTGGTCGCAAAAATACTTATCTCAAATTGCGACCAGTATTTTGTTACTAGTTCTTAGCACATCTGACCCTAAATGCTTTATTTTGAGACTGCACGGACAGCACAGCTCAGAAACAGTAAGCGACAAACCATGTTCTCTGTTTTCGAACTGCACGATCTGAAAATAAAGTGCTAACTTGGAGAGATATCAGGTGAAATGAATTCAGTTTGTGCCCTGCAGGTGCATAAAACCGTCGCTCCTCTTTACGCTGCACCAGCAAGCCCATCATGATATGGCCCCTGGAGTTTTAAAGCTGGTTGTTTGTCCTTTTCAGATTTTTACCATACTTATTTATTGAAAGCAACAGCCTATATGAATGTCCAATTCTCATTAGGAAACAAGAATAATTACATATTAAACTACATTTTGTTAATGTCGACCCTTAACGGCATTCAATCTGAATTATATTAACCTTCCTATATCCTTGTCACAGATCGTTATACAAACGTTTTGAATAACCATAAAGTAAGATATTCTTTTCTTCTTTTTGAAGTCTGCACCACACTTAATCTCACACCACCTCTATACCCTTGCTCGGAATATCATATGCTATATCAAGAAGAGAACATCTCTAGCTCCTTACAATTTACCAAAATATTGCCACATATTAGGGGCAATCATCTAAATTATAATACACAGTCACAGTATACCAGTCTGGTCTACCCTCTCGATTGTATGTTTGAATATTGTATAGAGACATATTGCCCCAATATAATATATGCTAATATTATATAATTTTTTTAAGTGATATTTACGGCATAATATGTATTTTAGGTGATATTCTGACAAAGATATTCTGGTATCAATATCTTCCATCTCTAAAAAGATACAACCCTTTTGTTTTCAAATATGTAATATCTTACTCACAAATAAAAAAATTAAATCTATGAATTCGGCTAGTTGAGACCTCCCTAATAATATCAAGATGAGTGCTATTACGGTGCCTCATAGAACAACCTAATATGTATATATGAAAATCTAATTTTCTCCAAACCAGGAGAAAGCGGCAATTATCTCAACCTCTATTTAATCAAAATTCAACTATGCAATGCAAAATACGTCAGGGACCTTAAAAAAAAACAACAATGGCAAAATGAATACCTGGCTCATACTTGAAAGAACCTCTATGCTTTTTCCATCCATACAGTCACTCAGCAATCCCTGTACTAAATCACTCATCCTTACATTCATGCATCTGTTCATCCAACCACTGTCTCATTCTTGCATTCACTTATTTGCTCATCTATAACCTCAAACACACATCAACTCAGCCATGAATGAAAGGCACTTTCAGTTTTCATCAAGACCTGTTAATGTTGCTACTATTTTATGACGTGTGTGAGAACGTTTCCAGCAGAATATGTCTATTTTTTTTATTTGTGAGCAGCATGGAAGTGCAGGCTAAAATGTGTGACTGTTAATCTGTGAGGGATGTGAAATAACTGTTAGTAGTGGGAGACTGCTAATGTGTAAGGGCTTTGAGATACTCTCTGTGAGGGGAATATGCAAAGCAAGTTGGCTAGTTTGCGATAGATGTAAAAATGTTTGCTCCTGGTAGTGTGTCAGTGGTGTGAGGCTACTTTTAGAATGTAGGGTGGTTTGCATTCCCAGTGCAAAGGCTGTAGCAGTTCCCCCTGTATCTTTTAAAGGCATACCCTAAGACATGTAGTGTGCATAACCATCGAATGAGACTTACCTGTAAACTGCACTGGATCTAATGTCAAGTCCTCTTTCTCCACTTGTGACACTTAATGGTCTGAACTCTCCAATGATTCTGCCCAAAGATTTGGTGTTTTCTTAGTGACCCATTTTTTCACTTTTAGGAACATAGCCTAGGGACTGCTAGCAACCCCCCCCCCCCCCCCAATCCACCACCCTCTGCATCGATCATTGACTCCCACATCATGTACATGTCAGGGCACTAACCTTGCATCTATTTTTAGCATGAGCAATGAATGGTCTACCTCACTCCGGTATACACCAACCTAGAATATTTAAACTAGGCAAATTAGAAAAAGTAGGGGGCACAACTGGTTCAGAGGTATGTCAGCAGCTGCACTGCTTTCGTCCAGGCCCTCCCTTCTATTTTCAGAGTCACCCAGATAAGTAGAAAATGCCTTTAATGTTAATCAGTCATCAACTTACACTTTGAATTTAATGTTCTACTTGTGGATATATTCTTCTGCATTATTCGTCTGAAAACCCATATTTTATTGTGTCACCTTTTGAAATCTCACTGATGCTTTGGATATAATCTACATGGTAACATTTAAAATGTCATTTTGATGAACTGCACATTTATGCTTTTGTGATATTCCCTTGACTAAATGTTCAACACATACCTTTTTCTTAGCTTTCACTTCATAACTTTTTGCTCTATTTGAAAGCGGGACTATTATTAGCACAGGATTCCGTAAATGTTCTGTCTTCATTCAAATATGCACATTATAGTACTGGTATGTTCATAGTCATAGACAATACAGTTAATAAACATATCTGAATATATGAGGATGGCATTAACAAATGTTCCTGAGTCAGATTCATCTTATGATTAATTTGTCTAGAAATTCTTCTCCATGACGAATACACTAATGTTGGTCCAAGTCACTCACTTTTTTCTCTTTCTTCTTTATCTTCCAGATTGTAGTGGAGTGGGGAACTCCACAAGAGAGTATGGGGGCCAGCTGTGAAGAGGAGCTTTAGAAATCCGAAGCTTTAGAGCAGCTAAGGATGCACTGCAAAAGACAGCTATTGTATTGGACAACGTAATAATAGAGAATGGGAGGTGGGTTATACTAGTGGACTCAAAATGGCTGATGATAATTCAGTTCTCTCAAAAGAGATCATTAACCCCTTCGATGCTGATGACGGAGCAGTTCCGTCATCAGCACCATCAACCGCCCCCCCCCCGCACTTCCTGGTGACGTCAGCGCGCTGTCGCGCGCGCCGACGTCATCAGGAAGTGCCAGACGCGCTGGAAGCCATTTGCTTCCAGCGCGTCGAGCAGGTAGGTCTGTTTCCTGCTCTCCGGTGGGGTGGGGGGCCATTACTCGGTGCCTTGAGGCATCAGGGGGGAGGAAACACTGTTTCCTCTCCCCTGATGTCCCAATGCAGGGCATTCCTGGTTCTGGATCTCGCACAGCGTCGCGATCCTGCACCAGTAATGCCCCACTAGACACCAGGGTTGTTTTATTGTTGAAAAGGAAGCGACCCCTTGGGCAAGGGTCGCTTCCTGGGGGCAAAATATTGCAGGTCAGACTTTTCTGCCCCCCCTGGGTCGAGATCACTCGTTTTAGCGAGCGATCTCGACCCAGGGGGGGGCAGAAAAGCCCACTAGACACCAGGGATTCTTTTTTTTGATAAAAGGAAGCGACCCCTTGGGAAAGGGTCGCTTCATGGGGCATTTATTATTTGTTTAGACTTTTCTGCCCCCCCTGGGGGCAGATCGACCGTTTTATTCGGGAATCTGGACCCAGGGGGGGCAGGAAAGCCCACTACACACCAGGGATTGTGTTTTTATTAGTAAAGGAAGCGACCCCTTGGGCAAGGGTCGCTTCCAGGGCCATAAAAATGTAGTGTAGACTTTTCTGCCCCCCCTGGGGGCAGATCGCCCATGTTAGCGCATGATCTGGACCAAGGGGGGGGCAGAAAAGCCCACTAGACACCAGGGATTTGTTTATAATTGTAAAGGAAGCGACCCCTTGGGGAAGGGTCACTTCCTAGTGGCCCATCATTTTTTTTAGACCTGTCTGCCCCCCCTGGGGGCAGATCAGCCGTTTTTTGGGCCACATCTGGACCCAGGGGGGGCAGAAAAGCCCACTAGACACCAGGGATTTTAGTATATTTATAAAGGAAGTGACCCCATGGGCAAGGGACGCTTCCAGGGGGCATTATAAATATTGTAGACTATTCTGCCCCCCCCCCCCCGGGGGCGGAGTGGCTGTTTTCTTTACAGTTTCTGGTCCCAGGGGGGGGGGGGATAGAAAAGCCCACTATACTCCAGGTTTTTGTTTTTTATAGGGAACGACCCCTTGGCCAAGGGTTGCTTCCTTGGGCCCATTTGTTTTCAGTATGTTCTGCCGTTTCTTTATTTGGCCTCTCTGCCCTCTGTAGGGTTGCTTCCAGGGGGCCCACGTTTATAATGATTTATAATCTTCCCCCTTGGGGACAGACACCCCATTTGTGACATACCCTGTGACATAGCCTGTTGTAATGTGTGTTGTTTTTGTTTCTTCTAATGTGTATTGTTTTTTTTTCTCTTTAGATTGTTGCAGTGTGCGGTTCCGTTACTCGTGGTTCTGTTGTTCTGCTGTTTCTGTAGTTGCATGTGTTTGGTAAGAGACCTTTTTTTTGTTCAATTGTAATGTAATTGTTTATTTTGCAAAGTGTGTAGTAATACGAGAATGTTTGGTTTCTGTTTGTTGTGATTGTAAAACATGTTTTGCATTTGTTTTTGATGTGTCCTTCTGTAGATGTAAGGTTTTTTTTCTTCTTTCTAGTGGGATATCGTTGCCTATTTGCTGTGTCTTTGCAGAGTAGGTGCTGGTGAGTGTAGTTGTGTCTTGTAAGTGAATTGTATATTTTTTCTAAATATAGTTTTTTGTGAAAAAGTCTTACATTTTTTATCTTACTTTGCGCAGTGTTGGGGTTGTTGAGTTGTTTGTGCAGACTCCTTTATTTGTAAGGATAATGGCTAGCCGCCGGATTACTGCTTAGCAAGTTGTTGGAATACTTTTTGATTCTTCCTCTGACCATGGTCCAGAGTCTGACTCTGATTCTGAGCCGGAGGTGGGCGGTGAAGATTCAGGTAGTGAGTTTTCTCTACACATGGCTTCATCTGATGATGAAGACACTTTGAGTGCTGATGAAGCTACTTTTGGTGTGGATGATGTGCCTGTGGTTGGGGAGGACATTGCTGTGCTTGTGGTTGGGGAGGACATTGCTGTGCCTGTGGTTGCGGAGGACATTGCTGTGCCAATAGTGCGGCAAGAGACATCTGGGCTGCAGCCTGGGGCTGCTAGAATTCCAGTTGGTGTAGTGAGACAAGAGGCAGCTGGGCGGCAGCCTGCGGCTGCAAGACTTGACGATGAAAGTTCTGACCTCTGGGTTGCACCAGGCATGGTGCAGCCGGCATTGCCTGAATTTACTGGTGTTCCAGGGTGTAGGGTGAACACTGAAAACTTTTTGCCTATTGATTTTTTCAAGTTGTTTATGGATGATGTGTTTTTGGCAGAGATTTTAGAGCAGACTAATTTGTATGCTGAAAATTATTTGAGGGTGAACAGTGCCAGCCTTAAGCCCCACGCTAGAGCTACCCGGTGGACTCCCACAAATTTGGAGGAGATGAAAAAGTTTTTGGGTTTAACTTTTTTGATGGGCTTGCTTAGGAAACCATCAATGGCTTCATATTGGTCTACTAGTCCCTTGATGGCAACAGCTATATTTCCGGCAGTCATGAGTCGTGATAGGTATTTGCTTCTGCTGCGGATGATGCATTTTGTTGACAATAGTCTTGCTTTGCCATGAGATCACCCTGATTGTGACCGTCTTTTCAAGATTCGGCCTGTCATTGATCATTTGGTTGATCGATTTTCTGAGATCTTTTATCCTGGGAAAGAAATTGCAGTGGATGAGTCTTTGCTGTTGTTCAAGGGCTGCTTGGTATTTCGGCAATACATTCCTAGTAAGAGGGCACGCTATGGAATCAAACTGTATATGCTGTGTGACAGTGAGACTGGATATGTCTCTAATTTCAGGGTGTACACTGGTAAGGAATCCAGGATTAACCCCCCTGGTTGTCCGTCGACTTTTGGAGTGACTGAAAAAATTGTGTGGAACTTGGTCGTGGATTGTTTAACAAAGGCCATCATTTGTATGTCGATAACTTCTACACTGGTGTGCAATTGTTCAGGGAATTGGCCAAAGTGGACACTGTTGCTTGTGGCACAATCCACTCAAACCGTAAAGGTTTCCCAAAAGAACTTGTTTGTCGAAAGCTTGCTCGGGGACAGTGCAGTGCATTGCGTTGTGAGGAGCTTCTAGCTGTGAAGTTTTCAGACATGAGAGATGTCTACATGTTGACTACAATACATGATGAAAGCACTGAACCGGTGACTGTTTGGGGTCAGGTTGCAGAAGTGCGCAAACCTGTGTGCATACTGCACTACAATAAGTACATGGGTGGTGTTGACAGAGTAGATCAGAGTTTGGAACCGTATGCTGCTCTTCGTAAAGCTTACATTTGGTACAAGAAGTTGGCTATCCGTCTTTTCCACTTGGCAACCTTTAATGCTTTTGTTGTGTTCCAGAAATCTTGTCCCCAGTCAAAGATGACTTTTGTAAAGTTTCAGGAGTCTGTAATAGGCAGCCTTGTTTAAGTGGAACAGGCAAGTGTTCCTAGAGTTGGAGTGGTGGAGGATGTTGCCAGATTGAAAGATCGCCACTTTCCTGATACAATTCCTCCTACAACCTCAAAAGACTTTCCCAGTTGGAGATGTAGAGTCTGTTGGCGAAGAGGTTTGCGGAAGGAGGTTCGCATGTACTGCCCCGACTGCCCTTCAAACCCCGGGCTGTGTGTACCTGCTTGTTTTAGATTGTACCACACGCAAAAGAATTTTTGGGAGTATCAATGAGTGGTAAAGTGAACTGGTTGGTCTTTATTCTGTAAAACGTATTGTTCAGTTTCAAAGTTTGTATTTGTGTAGTCTTTTTAGATTTAGTTGTCGAGTTAGTAGATTTGTATCAATTTGCAATTTGTTTTTGTTTCTCTTTTATTTAAAAAAAAAACTAAAGTATGATGTTGGTTTGCGTGTAGTGTCCATTGTCTGACTGTGTGCATGGTTTGGCACTTGGCTGCCGGTGTCTGTGGACTGGTGCTTGTCTGGCGGTGTCTGTGGACTGGTGCTTGACTGGTGGTGTGCGTGGTCTGGTGTTTGGTTGGCGGTGTGCGTGCTCTTGCGCTTGCCTGGTGTTGTGTTTGGATTTGTCTTTGGCTGGTGGTGTTCGTGGAGTGGTGCTTGGCTGGTGGTGTGTGTGGAGTTGCGCTTGGCTGGTGGTGTTTGTTGAGTGGCGCTTGGCTGGTCGTGTGTGTGGAGTGGCGCTTGGCTGGTGGTGTGCGTGGAGTGGTACTTGGCTGTCTGTGCACGGAGTGGTGCTTGGCTGGTGTTGTGTTTGTGGAGTGGTGCTTGGATGGTGTTGTGTTTGTGGAGAGGCGCTTGGTTGGTGGTGTGTGTGGAGGGGCGCTTGGCTGGTGGTGTGCATGGAGTGATGCTTGGCTGTCTGTGCACGGAGTGGTGATTGGCTTGCGGTGTGTGTGGAGTGGCACTTGGCTTGCGGTGTGCATGGAGTGATGCTTGGCTGGTGGTGTGTGTGGAGTCGTACTTGGCTGTCGGTGTGCGCTGAGTGGTGTTTGGCTGGCGGTGTGCATGGTCTGGTGCTTGGATGGTGGTGTGCGTGGAGTGGCGCTTGGCTGGCGGTGTGTGTGGAGTGGCGCTTGGCTGGATGGTGTGCTTGGAGTGGTACTTGGCTGTCTGTGCACGGAGTGGTGCTTGGCTGGTGTTGTGTTTGTGGAGTGGCGCTTGGCTGGTGGTGTGCGTGGCGTGATGCTTGGCTGGTGGTGTGTGTGGAGTGGTACTTGGCTGTCGGTGTGCGCTGAGTGGTGTTTGGCTGGCGGTGTGCATGGTCTGGTGCTTGGATGGTGGTGTGGGTGGACTGGCGCTCGGCAGGCGGTGTGTGAGTAGTTACTTTCTGTTGGTCACTACACACACTGCTAGTTGAGTGACACTCCACACAGTCCATCATTTTGTGTAGTTGCAGTGTCAGAAATGTGGGCGTGTGAAAGTGATGGGCCCTTGAATGGCGCTGTTTGCTGGTGTGAGTGTTGAAATGTGATGGGTCCGCGGCTGGTGGTGTGAATGTTTTGTATGTGTCACGCATACGAAAGGTGTATGAATGGCCTGTAAAGAGGTTGGTGCCTTGACGTGGCTTTACAGCTCACGAGCTGTGAGTCAGTGGTTCAGTTTATCATACTTTCAATTATACGCAGTGTATTTCATTTTTGTGAAATTACTTGCGTATACAATTGTATGTACTGAATCATCACTCACCCTCGTGCCAAATCCAACCAGTATGTGTGTGTGCTTGCGGATTAGATGGGTGTGCAGTAATAATTGTTTTTTTTCTCTTTCTGGGGGTGTACCTTGTCCCTTATTGTGATTGTTGTTATGTGTTGCTTTTCCATTCGGATGGTGTCAATGGTCTGGTTTGTATCAGGTATGAAAGGTGCGTGAATGGCCTGTAAAACGGTTGGTGCCTTGTCGTGGCTTTACAGCTCACGAGTTGCAAGTCACTGGTTCGGTTTTTATGCATTTATTTATTAACAGAGCATTTCATTTTTTTGAAATATCTTGTTAATAAAATTTTATGTACTGAACCATCACTCGCCCTCGTGCCAAATCCAACCTGTATGTGTGTGTCTTTGAGGAATAGATAGCCGTGCTTGAATGTTTGACTTTTGAGTAACTCTGTTAAGGTGTGGTATCATTTTACTCGGGAGAACAAGGGGAACGCTGGGTGGTAGGACATTTTTGCCAGCACGGCGATCCCACGCCAAAAAGTTTGGAAAAGTGCTATTTTTACCTAATTTTAAGGTTTGCAAGGAGTTCTGGGTAGGAAAACATTGGGGGACCCACGCATGCCATACCTCCCTGGACTCCCCCGGGTGTCTAGTTTTCAGAACTGTTTGGGTTTGCTACTTTCCAAAGAATACTACCCAGCCCCGGGCCAAAAACTCAGGTGCCCCCCCCCCAAAATCAAGGTTATATTGCTTCAGGGTATTTTAAATTCACCACCGTACGATTTGGACCTTTTCCTGTTGCAGCCACTATGCCTACCCACGCAAGTGAGGTACCATTTTTTTCGGGAGACCTTGGGAATGCTGGGTGGATGGAAATTTGTTGATCCACGCAGATTACAGAACTTTCCACCACAGAAATGTGAGGAAAATGTGTTTTTTTGTCAAATTTCTAGGTTTGCAAGGGATTCTGGGTAACAAAACCTGGGGGTAGGCCGACGAGTCACCCCACCCTGAATTCCCCTGGGTGTCTAGTTATCAAAAACGTATAGGTTTGCTAGGTTTCCCTAGGTGCTGGCAGAGCTACGGCGCAAAAACAAAAGGTAGTCTTTTTGGCCAAAACGTGCTAGATTTCACTGGGAAATTGAGGTGCGACCATGTTGCGTTTTGCGCTGTTTCATGTCGCAGCCACTATGCCTACCCACGCAAGTGATGTACCATTTTTTTGGGGAGACATGGGGGAACGCTGGGTGGGTGGAAATTTGTTGATGCACGCAGATTCCAGAACTTTCCACCACAGAAATGTGAGTAAAATGTGTTTTTTGGTCACATTTTTAGGTTTGCAAGGGATTCTGGGTAACAAAACCTGGGGGTAGGCCGATGAGTCACCCCATCCTGAATTCCCCTGGGTGTCTAGTTTTCAAAAATGTATAGGTTTGCTAGGTTTCCCTAGGTGCTGGCAGAGCTACGGCGCAAAAACAAAAGGTAGTCTTTTTGGCCAAAACGTGCTTGATTTCACTGGGAAATTGAGGTGCCACCATGTTGCGTTTTGCGCTGTTTCATGTCGCAGCCACTATGCCTACCCACGCAAGTGAGGTACCATTTTTTTCGGGAGACCTGGGGGAACGCTGGGTGGGTGGACATTTGTTGATCCACGCAGATTCCAGATCTTTCCACCACAGAAATGTGAGGAAAATGTATTTATTTTGTCAAATTTTTAGGTTTGCAAGGGATTCTGGGTAACAAAACCTGGGGGTAGGCCGACGAGTCACCCCATCCTGAATTTCCCTGGGTGTCTAGTTTTCAAAAATGTATAGGTTTGCTAGGTTTCCCTAGGTGCTGGCAGAGCTACGGCACAAAAATAAAAGGTAGTCTTTTTGGCCAAAACGTGCAAGATTTCACTGGGAAATTGGAAAGGGGCGACCGCTCGGTCCCCCCGAACGTATGGATGGGTGACCCGAACCTCCCGGGAAGCCATTTTGGGTGGGGTGGACGTAGCCCGGCTGGTATGCCCAAAGCGGCGTAGCCGGGGCGCGCCTTCCCCCGCCCGAGAGGGGTTGTCCTAGACACCTCGACGGAAGACCACGCCCCGTAGGCGTATCGGGGACGGGTACACGCCCTCCCGCAGAACGATAAAGGAGCGGGAACTCAGAAGATCATCCTCTTGTTCCTCGGATCGGAAGGCTGCACCCACTCGTGCTCGTGAGCCCTCGACGGAACAAGCAGCAATTTTGAACGTGGTAATCCTGTTTTTTCTCTTTCAGTTTCGACACAGATTTCAGGACCTCGTGGATCGACCAAAGGCGGAGGACTCGAAACCATGCCTAGCAAGCAAGCAGGAAAGGGTTCCGAGATGGAGAAGGTGTTACGCCTGTTGTCGAACCGGATGGCTTGTATGGACCGAAAGCTCGGTCAAGTCCAATCGCTCGGTAGAGGTTTGGCGGAGGTGAAGAAGCAATTGGCCGCATTGAACGACCCAGGTCAGCCGAAAAAGGTAATAGGCCCGGCCTTGCCGGGGGTTGCCCCCAAGGTTGGCGGGAAGAGGGTCAAAGAGAGGGCGGTTTCGGGGGGGGTCACGGTCCCAGAGGTACCTCCCATCACCCCCCTTATACCGGCTGAGAACCCAGAGTTAGGCCAGCCGATCCCAAGAGTGATCACCCCGGCCGAGGACGATGAGATGCCCCCAGAATTGGTCGCACAGTTGACGGCATGGATCAAGACAAAGGTGGGGGGCACAGTGACCCTGGGAGATCCGGCCGAAGATGCCAGGGTACTAATAAAGCAGTTACGGCAATCGAGAGATGCCGCAAGGGCGAGTGTTCCTCTTGTTCCCCCACAGGTGGCGCCTGGAGTACCAGCAGCTGGTCAAGAGAAGACGGCGGCAACCACAGCCGATCCGGGTAAGCTTGCATTGCCGATGGTGGGGGAGGGCTCGATACCCTCAAGGCGGGAAAAGGTTGCACAGCACATTCCCATGGCCACGAAAGAGTTAATATGGGGAGACAATTATGTCAACATGTTTTCATTGTTAACGGAACATCGTGAGATGGAGTATGCTAAAACGCAGAAAGATTTGTGGCACCCTGGTGTCTGGCGCGCCAAGATGGCCGAGTTCAGGGTGGATGAGACAGTGACGAACTGGGTTAAGGCCTTCTCGATATTTACCGCAGTTATGGGGGAACGTAAACCTGAGGTTATGACTGAGTTGGTTTGCTATCAGAATCGCATTATGGATTTTTATTCAATGTATGAGGGGGAAGAATGGAAAGGCTATGACATGAAGTTCCGTAAAGCAAAGGAATATGATGCTTCGTTGTCTTGGGATTGTTTGGACTCGGTGTCATGGCACAAGCAACTCCTGCCAGGGGCGATAGGTACGTCCTCGCCAGGCGGGAGCGGGTCCGGAGTGGTTCGCCAAAAGCCTGGGGTGCCCTTTCGAGCAGGGACAGGCGGGGGTTATCAACCTAGAGTTGGCGGAAATGGCGGAAAAGGGGGGGTCTGTTGGGGCTTAAATCGAGGCAACTGTAACAGACCGCAGGGGACATGCAAGTTTAAGCATGTGTGTGCCGGCTGTGGGAATTCCTCACACCCGGAAAGTGCATGTAGATCAAAAAATGGCGGGACGGGAGGAAAAGGTGGGTCTAAGCAGGAGTGAGGTGGACCTTTGTGACCGATTGCCTACACCCGTTGATCTCATGGTTATGATTCCGTGGTTAAACAAATACCCTGATCATGTATCCGCTGGGGTGTTGAGGAAGGGATTCTTACATGGCTTCCACATCCCGGCGGGGGACTTTCGGGGGAACTCCTTTTGTAGAAACCAGTTATCGGTATGACACAACCCAGGCGTGGCAGAAAAGAAAATAGCAAAAGAGGTCAGTGTGGGGCGAGTGGCTGGCCCCTTTTCTTGCCCGCCGGTGGCCGAGTTCATCTGTTCCCCGTTAGGGGTTGTCCCGAAGAAAGATCCGGGGGAGTTTAGGCTCATACATAACCTTTCTGCTCCTAGGGGTTCCTCCGTGAATGACGCCATTGACCCAGAAGTTTGTTCAGTACGATACGCATCGTTCGACGATGCCGTGGCCATGTTGAACCACCTAGGCCCTGGCACGCTGATGGCGAAATGTGATATCGAATCAGCATTCCGGTTGCTGCCGGCGCACCCGCAGGATCAGCGCCTGCTAGGTTTTGCATTTCAGGGAAGTTATTACATGGATAAATGCATGCCCATGGGTTGCTCCATTTCATGTGCATATTTTGAGATGTTTAGCTGTTTTTTGGAATGGGCATTTACCGAGGCTACAGGACATAGACATGTTATGCATTATCTGGATGACTTTCTGTTTTTGGGGGCAGCCGGGGATACGAACTGCGCACAGGCACTGTATGATTTCTGCATCCTCATGAATGAATTTGGTGTCCCATTGGCACCAGGTAAGACGGTTGGACCATCTACTTCACTGGAGTTTCTGGGAATTGAGCTCGATTCTGTGGAGGGGTGTTTCCGATTACCAGTTGAAAAAGTGATCAAGTTCCGGGCTTCCTTGATGCAATGCCTGGGTGGGGAGAAAGTGACCCTGCACCAGTTACAACAAACAGGGGGTCAGCTTAATTTTGCCTTGAGGGTGATTCCTATGGCCCACCCGTTTTCGCACTCTATCGCGCAAGCTATGGGAGGTCTCAAAGAGGGTCACCACCGTACGAGACTGTCTGGAGAGGTTCGCCAGGATATGCGTATTTGGTTGGCATTTCTGGCGGACTTCAACGGTCGAGTCGTCTGGAACTCCCCGCCAGAGTCTTCGGAGGAATTAGGTCTATGGACCGACTCGGCAGGGAGCGTGGGTTTTGGCGCCATCTTAGGTGATTGATGGTCGGCACAAACATGGCCAACATGGTGGCACTCCAACGGTCTCACAGGTAACATTGGGTTCTTGGAGTTATTCCCCATCTGGGTTGCTCTGATGACATGGGCTGACGACTTTAGGGACCGCTCAGTGGTGTTTTGGTCTGACAATATGACTGTTGTCGAGTGCATTAACCAACAGGCAGCACGCTGCAAAATGATCTTGAGATTGTTGAAAGAGATTGTGCTACTTTGCATGAGACTGAATGTAATGTTCAGGGCGAAACATGTGCCAGGTGTACTGAATCATGCGGCTGATGCACTCTCTCGTTCACAAATACAGGCATTCAGGGGTTATCTGCCCACAGCAGACCCAGAGGCAGCACCATTACCAGAAGCAATGTGGCTAATCGGTGCCTCGGATTACAAGACCTCGTGGCAGCGAGTCTAGCCCCCAGGACAAGGAAAGCATACGAAGGAGCGTTTCGTTCCTATTGCACATATTTAGGTCCCACAGGGAGTCAGAATTGGGGTCAGGAGGAATCCTTCCTGGGGTACCTGGTAGCACTACACAGGGAGGGCCGATCAGTGGCAACGGCCGGTAGGCATAGGGCGGCCATTTCCTTCATGGCCCAGGTACACGGCATAAAAGACCCTTCAGGTTCTTTTTTGGTGAAGAAAGCCCTTCGCGGCTGGCAGCGCCTTGAGGGTTGCAAGAAAGATACGAGGCACCCGATTGGCTTAGACAGACTGTCTCTGCTTTTAGCAAAGCTGGATGAGACGTGTTCCTCCCATTACGAAGCAGTTCTGTTCCGGGCAGCGTTCACATTGGCATTCCATGGGGCCATGAGGGTGAGCGAACTTGTCGCAAAGAACAAGAGAGATATGGAGGGAGGTTTGTGCAGGGATCACATCCAGATATGGGGTGATTCGATGGTAATCATGATAGCCAGGTCCAAGACTGACCAGGGGGCTATGGGAGATAGTGTTGTCGTGCAGCGCAGCCGTGGGTCCCCCGTCTGCCCGTTGAAGTGTGTGGAAGACTATTTGGCGCTAAGAGCGGCCGCTTGGGGGGGGAGCTTGCTCCGACACAAGGATGGCACCCCACTGACGAGATTTCAGTTTCAGAGGGTGCTAGCACTGGCAATCGCTGACGCGGGCATGGACCCGTGCGATTTTGGGAGCCACTCCTTTAGGATAGGGGCTGCTACTGAGGCTACAGCCAGGGGTCAGAGTGCTGAGGAAGTGAAACAATTGGGCCGTTGGTCCTCGAATTGCTTCAAGAGGTATGTGCGCTTGCACATGTTGTAAGTGATCAATTGACATGCACTCACGTTTTCTGTCTTTTGTTTACTTTGCAGTTTCGCGAGCCTGCCACGCAGGGCGGAATTGGAGGTCGACTCAGCATCAAGAGACCAGCGGTCAGAGGTCACCGTCTGGAGAGAGGATGGTATGGGTCGTGGGCCACTCATACGTGAGGCGCGCCGGTGACGTATTCAAGGAAGGTGACGCGATTCACGCACCTGGGGAATACGGGTTCAGAGTGGCCTTCCATGGGAAGGGTGGGCTCGTTTTTGACAACTTCGAGTCATTTTTCGAGGGACTTCTAGGGCGGCATAGGTCACCGCCATCTGTAGTCATAGTACACCTGGGAGGCAATGACTTGGTGGCACTGGGTAGACGAGTGTTACTTGAACGTATCTTGTCTGCTGTTAGCTGGATGGCTAAAAGAGTCCCGGGGTGCACGATTGCCTGGTCCCACATGATTCCTAGAAGGAGGTGGCAGGGGGGCCTTTCGGTGTCAGCTCTGAACCATTCAGTTAAACGGGTCAATAATAAGATTGGTAGATTGTTCCGTTCTGCACAGTTGCATGTCATTCCTCATGGGTGTATCCGGGGTGACCATATGTATCTGAACGATGGGGTTCACCTGTCCAGGGAGGGGAATGATTTACTCATAGGAGACTTTGTTGCATGGCTAAGAGGTTTGAGGAAGCATGACCTATAGGAGGAGTAGGGGGGGACCGGATCGTCGGTCAACGATCCGGTCTGTGGCGGTAAGGTCATGATCGGTGAGCAGTAATTTCAAGGTCCCTAGAGTGGGGCGCCACCCACAATGGATGGGAGCGCCCGGGGGAAGACGGCCATTGGCCCCTTCCACGGGGAGGCGGCACCCACTAAGGATGGGGCGCCTATGGGGAGATGGCCATGGGCCCCTCCCAGGGGGGGAGGCGGTTAGATGCCCCTCCTTACTAATTTCCCGGGGGCCGGATATCCGCGACGGCGGATAGAGAGTGTGGGGTTGGGGGGAGAGTCCACGCTGTCCTTCCTACAGAGACCTCATACGGGAACTCGGACGACCCTTAAGATGGCGTCGAGTAGAAAGGGGGCCCCCACCACGACAAGGGAAGTTACAGTTGGCAATGAGGGTAGAGCCCTCTGCGCATGCGCCGCTCACACAGTGAGGGCTGGAGTTTGGTAGTAGGGATCTGACACCGGTTAAGACCTTGCCGTTGGCCCTTAATGCTAGGATGTACAATTTGAGTTAGAGTGTATGCATTTTCAGGATGTTAGCCAAAAGTACATGACTGCATCTAAATGTAATAAATGACAAATTGTACATAATGCATAATGATGAAACTTTTATTTAATGTTTTAAATTTTGTTTCATATTTTAATAAATACGGCCGGGAGGGTGACTCCCTCCCGCCTTCCAAAAGTTCAACTATTGTTCGACTTCCCATCCTTGGGGATATGTGTTGGGAGGGGGTGGCGGGCATCCCGGCCATATGGAAAGGGGCGACCGCTCGGTCCCCCCGAACGTATGGATGGGTGACCCGAACCTCCCGGGAAGCCATTTTGGGCGGGGTGGGCGTAGCCCGGCTGGTATGCCCAAAGCGGCGTAGCCGGGGCGTGCCTTCCCCCGCCCGAGAGGGGTTGTCCTAGACACCTCGACGGAAGACCACGCCCCGTAGGCGTATCGGGGACGAGTACACGCCCTCCCGCAGAAGGATAAAGGAGCGGGAACTCAGAAGATCGTCCTCTTGTTCCTCGGATCGGAAGGCTGCACCCACTCGTGCTCGTGAGCCCTCGACGGAACAAGCAGCAATTTTGACCCACCCACCAGCCCCTTATAGCAAATGTCTAGAGGAAATAAAGTTTTGCTGAGTGATGAAAGTATAGGCCTTCTTTTATTTTTTTTTAAAGATTTGGTTTGTATTGGAGAAATGTCTTCTTGCAGGAAAGATCAGTGGATAACACCATAAGATGATGTGAAATTTTTCTTTTTAGTAGGTAAACAACTGTCGTATTTATTTGTCGGGCGGTAAGGTCATGATCGGTGAGCAGTAATTTCAAGGTCCCTAGAGTGGGGCGCCACCCACAATGGATGGGAGCGCCCGGGGAAGACGGCCATTGGCCCCTTCCACGGGGAGGCGGCACCCACTAAGGATGGGGCGCCTATGGGGAGATGGCCATGGGCCCCTCCCAGGGGGGGAGGCAGTTAGATGCCCCTCCTTACTAATTTCCCGGGGGCCGGATATCCGCGACGGCGGATAGAGAGTGTGGGGTTGGGGGGAGAGTCCACGCTGTCCTTCCTACAGAGACCTCATACGGGAACTCGGACGACCCTTAAGATGGCGTCGAGTAGAAAGGGGGCCCCCACCACGACAAGGGAAGTTACAGTTGGCAATGAGGGTAGAGCCCTCTGCGCATGCGCCGCTCACACAGTGAGGGCGGGAGTTTGGTAGTAGGGATCTGACACCGGTTAAGACCTTGCCGTTGGCCCTTAATGCTAGGATGTACAATTTGAGTTAGAGTGTATTCATTTTCAGGATGTTAGCCAAAAGTACATGACTGCATCTAAATGTAATAAATGACAAATTGTACATAATGCATAATGATGAAACTTTTATTTAATGTTTTAAATTTTGTTTCATATTTTAATAAATACGGCCGGGAGGGTGACTCCCTCCCGCCTTCCAAAAGTTCAACTATTGTCCGACTTCCCATCCTTGGGGATATGTGTTGGGAGGGGGTGGCGGGCATCCCGGCCATATGAGGTGCGACCATGTTGCGTTTTGCGCTGTTTCATGTCGCAGCCACTATGCCTACCCACGCAAGTGAGGTACCATTTTTTTCGGGAGACCTGGGGGAACGCTGGGTGGGTGGAAATTTGTTGATCCACGCAGATTCCAGAACTTTCCACCACAGAAATGTGAGGAAAATGTGTTTTTTTTGGTCAAATTTTTAGGTTTGCAAGGGATTCTGGGTGACAAAACCTGGGGGTAGGCCGACGAGTCACCCCATCCTGAATTTCCCTGGGTGTCTAATTTTCAAAAATTTATAGGTTTGCTAGGTTTCCCTAGGTGCTGGCAGAGCTACAGCGCAAAAACAAAAGGTAGTCTTTTTGGCCAAAACGTGCTAGATTTCACTGGGAAATTGAGGTGCAACCATGTTGCGTTTTGCACTGTTTCATGTCGCAGCCACTATGCCTATCCACGCAAGTGAGGTACCATTTTTTTCGGGAGACCTGAGGGAACGCTGGGTGGGTGGAAATTTGTTGATCCACGCAGATTCCAGAACTTTCTATCACAGAAATGTGAGGAAAATTTGTTTTTTTTGTCAAATTCTTAGGTGTGCAAGGGATTCTGGGTAACAAAACCTGGGGGTAGGCAGACGAGTCACCCCATCCTGAATTCCCCTGGGTGTCTAGTTTTCAAAAATGTATAGGTTTGCTTGGTTTCCCTAGGTGCTGGCAGAGCTACGGCGCAAACATAAAAGGTAGTCTTTTCGGCCAAAACGTGCTAGATTTCACTGGGAAATTGAGGTGCGACCATGTTGGGCTTTGCGCTGTTTCATGTCCCAGCCACTATGCCTACCCACGCAAGTGAGGTACCATTTTTTTCGGGCGACCTGGGGAAACGCTGGGTGCGTGGAAATTTGTTGATCCACGCAGATTCCAGAACTTTCCACCACAGAAATGTGAGGAAAATGTGTTTTTTTGGTCAAATTTTTAGGTTTGCAAGGGATTCTGGGTAACAAAACCTGGGGGTAGGCAAACGAGTCACCCCATCCTGAATTCCCCTATGTGTCTAGTTTTTAAAAAGGTATAGGTTTGCTAGGTTTCCCTAGGTGCTGGCAGAGCTACGGTGCAAAAACAAAAGGTAGTCTTTTTGGCCAAAACGTGCTTGATTTCACTGGGAAATTGAGGTGCCACCATGTTGCGTTTTGCGCTGTTTCATGTCGCAGCCACTATGCCTACCCTCGCAAGTGAGGTACCATTTTTTTCGGGAGACCTGGGGAAACGCTGGGTGCGTGGAAATTTGTTGATCCACGCAGATTCCAGAACTTTCCACCACAGAAATGTGAGGAAAATGTGTTTTTTTTGTCAAATTTTTAGGTTTGCAAGGGCTTCTGGGTAACAAAATCTGGGGGTAGGCCGACGAGTCACCCCATCCTGAATTCCCCTGGGTGTCTAGTTTTTAAAAATGTATAGGTTTGCTAGGTTTCCCTAGGTGCTGGCAGAGCTACGGTGCAAAAACAAAAGTTAGTCTTTTTGGCCAAAACGTGCTAGATTTCACTGGGAAATTGAGGTGCGACCATGTTGCGTTTTGCGCTGTTTCATGTCGCAGCCACTATGCCTACCCACGCAAGTGAGGAATCATTTTTTTCGGGAGACCTGGGGGAACGCTGCGTGGGTGAATATTTGTTGATCCACGCAGATTCCAGAACTTTCCACCACAGAAATGTGAGGAAAATGTGTTTTTTTTGTCAAATTTTTAGGTTTGCAAGGGATTCTGGGTAACACAAACTGGGGTTAGGCAGACGAGTCACCCCATCCTCAATTTCCCTGGGTGTCTAGTTTTCAAAAATGTATATGTTTGCTAGGTTTCCCTAGGTGCTGGCAGAGCTACGGCACAAAAACAAAAGTTAGTCTTTTCGGCCAAAACGTGCAAGATTTCACTGGGAAATTGAGGTGCGACCATCATGTTGCGTTTTGCGCTGTTTCATGTCGCAGCCACTATGCCTACCCACGCAAGTGAGGTACCATTTTTTTCGGGAGACCTGGGGGAACGCTGGGTGGGTGGAAATTTGTTGATCCACGCAGATTCCAGAACTTTCCACCACAGAAATGTGAGGAAAATGTGTTTTTTTTGTCAAATTTTTAGGTTTGCAAGGGATTCTGGGTAACAAAACCTGGGGGTAGGCAGACGAGTCACCCCATCCTAAATTCCCCTGGGTGTCTAGTTTTCAAAAAAATGTATAGTTTTGCTAGGTTTCCCTAGGTGCTGGCAGAGCTACGGTGCAAAAACAAAAGGTAGTCTTTTTGGCCAAAACGTGCTAGATTTCACTGGGAAATTGAGGTGCGACCATGTTGCGTTTTGCGCTGTTTCATGTCGCAGCCACTATGCCTACCCACGCAAGTGAGGTACCATTTTTTTTGGGAGACCTGGGGAAACGCTGGGTGGGTGGAAATTTGTTGATCCACGCAGATTCCAGAACTTTCCACCACAGAAATGTGAGGAAAATGTGTTTTTTTTGTCAAATTTTTAGGTTTGCAAGGGATTCTGGGTAACAAAACTTGGGGGTAGGCAGACGAGTCACCCCATCCTGAATTCCCCTGGGTGTCTAGTTTTTAAAAATGTATAGGTTTGCTAGGTTTCCCTAGGTGCTGGCAGAGCTACGGCGCAAATCCAAAAGGTAGTCTTTTTGCCAAAAAAGTGCTAGATTTCACTGGGAAATTGAGGTGCAACCATGTTGCGTTTTGCGCTGTTTCGTGTCGCAGCCACTATCCCTACCCACGCAAGTGAGGTACTGTTTTTATCGGGAGACCTGGGGGAACGATGGGTGGGCAGAAATGTGTTGATCCACGCAGATTCCAGAACTTTCCACCACAGAAATGTGAGGAAAATGTGTTTTTTTGTCAAATTCTTAGCTTTGCAAGGGATTCTGGGTAACAAAACCTGGTGGTAGGCAGTCGAGTCACCCCATCTTGAATTTCCCTGGGTGTCTACTTTTCAAAAATATATAGGTTTGCTAGGTTTCCCTAGGTGCTGGCAGAGCTAGGGCTCAAAAACAAAAAGTAGTCTCTTTGTCGGAAGAGCGCAAGATTTCACTGGGAAATTGATGTGCGACCACGTTGCATTTTCCGCCGTTTCCTGTTGCAGGCACAAGGCTGACCCACACAAGTGAGGTACCGTTTTTATCGGAAGACATGGGGGAACGCTGGGTGGGTGGAAATTTGTTGATCCACGCAGATTCCAGAACTTTCCACCACAGAAATGTGAGGAAAATGTGTTTTTTTTTTGTCAAAATCTTAGCTTTGCAAGGGATTCTGGGTAACAAAACCTGGTGGTAGGCAGCCGAGTCACCCCATCCTGAAATTCCCTGGGTGTCTACTTTTCAAAAATGTATAGGTTTGCGAGGTTTCCCTAGGTGCCGGCAGAGCTAGGGTGCAAAAACTACAGGTAGGCACTTTGCCAAAAAAGGGTCAATTTGTAACTGCAAAATGTAGGTGTGACCACGTTGCATTTTGCGCCGTTTCCTGTCGCAGGCACAAGGCCGACCCACACAAGTGAGGTACCGTTTTTATCGTTAGACTTGGGGTAATTCAGATTTGTAAATCAACTGTTATTACCAATTGAGCTTTTATGCGTTTCTCCCTTTCAATGAAAGACATTGTGTAAAAAAAAATCTTTTTGAAAAATGACCAATTATTCTCATGCTAGTATGAGTATTCCCAATTTTGAAAATGTGCAATTATATACTGTTTCTGAACTCTATAATTTGTACCCAATTCAGAAATACATAGGTGTCTTTCATACAGATTTTTCCATGCATACATTTTCCAGGACAAAGTGCTCTATACCCAGTAAATGAAAAAATACCATTGCAAGTTGCTGCTCAGTTTTTGGATCTGGGTTCGTCGGGTTCTTGGTGAAGCTACAAGTCCTATATATCCCCACAACCAGGAAGGTCTAACGGATGTAACGGTATATTGCTTTCCAAGAGCTGTCAAAATTAGAAAAAGTTATAGGTGAAAACGTTGAGACAAAAGGCTGTTTTTTTCAACAAATTTTCAATTATTCCAATATTTAACTGTTAGTTTCTATAAGAAAACCTTCATGGATTTAGACAAATGACCCCTTTCTGAATTCAGCATTTTGTCTACTTTTCGAAAATGTACAGCTTCTAGGATGCATTATTGATTTCAAACTCATTTCTACCATTAACTGGAAGGAGTTCGGAAAGCTTTAAAAATAGCAGAAATAGGCTATGTCCCAGAAAAATGCCAAAACTGTGTGAAAAATTTCGGTTCTCTGACAAAAGACTGTCATTCCCTAAAAGCTGAGAAAATGGAGATTTCAGCCCCACAAACCCTTTTTTGATAACATTTTCAGGGAAAAACCCAGAGGCTTTCATTTGCAGCCCGTTTTTCCCATTTTTCTGAAAAAACTAAAAAATCACTATATTTTGGTTAATTTCTGGGACCCCTCCAAGGGAATCCACAAACCGTGGGCGCCTTTAGAATCCACATGATGTTGGAAGAAAAGGACGCAAATTTGGCGTGGATACCTTATGTGGTCAAAAAGTTACAAGGGCCTAAGCGCGCACTACCCCAAACCGCCAAAAAAAGCCTTAGCACAGGAGGGGAAAAGGCCTAGCAGCGAAGGCGTTAAAGCTGAGGCTCACGAGAGCATTTAAACCAGGAGAGAGAGAGACCTGAACTTTTTGCTGCTGAAGGCTCGGAGAGAACTCTGAGTACAAAGTCTGAGAATGAAACCATCCTCTTCCTCCTCCATGTCTCTAAAAACACATACTAAGCCATTGCCCCACTGCTTCCCGATATATGTGAATGTTGCTTAGAACAGCATGTGTGGCAAACTCAAACTCCCAGGCAACAGTAGACTCCTGGGTCACCAGCATTCAATCTTTGGGGGACCTGTGGCACCACATCGTGTCTGACGTCACCATGGAAGTGAACAACTGGTATTACTGTCTGCCATCCCCAAACACCAGTTACTGCTCGGCCACCTCCCAGACATTTCTCGGTGCTCAAAGCCACTTACCCTCTTCTCTGACACTATCTGGCCTCAAATGAACAGCTCTGCAATAGTGTATAGCGGCTGCTGTTCCTAGCTGACACTAATCCTGGTGCTACAAACTCATCACACGTTGATCCTGCAAAGTATCCTTCAAACACATATGTGGTGCTGTGAGCTTTTTAGCTTGTTCAACTACAGCCCAGATTATGATGCTTTCTATGTGCCGCAGACCATATACTCAAGCATGCACAAACGAGTGCCATCCCCCAACTAGATAAAAGAGCGTAGTATTAAATAGACACTATCCATCTCTGTCAAGAACCAGCCGGATAGAATGTGATCACCTCTGGAGGGGAGGCAGCAAGAAGTCCACAGTGGCTCAGCTGTTCGTTTACAACAATACATAGCAGTCTATTCATACACCAGTTATCATCAAGTGCCTCCTCGTACCATGGAAAAAGTACATGCATATGTCCCTAAACTAAGCCATGGAGACATATATTTACAGCATCATGGGAGGTTTTTTGTGTTGCTTTACCATCTATGGTGCTGAGTGTGAATTGATTTCACGAGTGCAGTTTATAATTTCCGACGTTGGGTCAGTTAAATTCCATTTTCTATTACATGAATAGTATTATATCAGTATGCCACTATTGTGTTCATGTGTATAATGCCAACATGTTGTTCATGAGCAGCTACTGCTTGTGCGCCAGGACTACTCGGGGTATTCTACATTGGACCACATGACCCAGGAGGCCCAGGGCTCAGCCGCGCACCACCCGCCTCTCCCTCCCACGCAGGGGGGGCTTTAAATACTCCTTGCGTCTCCCGCTCCGCGGGAGACGCTGCGCAGTCACTGCTTGTGTGCCAGGACTACCCGGGGCATTCTACATTGGACCACAGGATCCAGGAGGCCCAGGGCTCAGCCGCGCAGCTCCCGCCCTTCCCTCCAACGCGGCGGGGGCTTTAAATACTCCTTGCGTCTCCCGCTCCGCGGGAGATGCAGCCCAGTGACTGCTTGTGCGCCAGGACTACTCGGGGCATGCTACATTGGACCAGAGGACCCAGGAGGCCCAGGGCTCAGCCGCGCACCACCCACCCCTCCCTCCAATGCGGCGGGGGCTTTAAATACACCTTGCATCTCCCGCTCTGCGGGAGACGCTGCGCAGTGACTGCTTGTGTGTAAGGACTACTCGGGCATTCTACATTGGACCACAGGGCCCAGGAGGCCCAGGGCACAGCCGCGCACCACCCGCCCCTCCCTCCAACGCGGCTGGGGCTTTAAATACTCCTTGTGTCTCTGCGGGAGATGCTGTGCAGTGACTGCTTGTGCACCAGCACTACCAGGGCTCAGCCGCGCACCACCCGCCACTCCCACCAAAGCGGCAGAAGTATTTCTTCAAATGTCTCCTCTCCCGCCACGCGGGACGCGCGCGGGTGAAGCTCAGGCCAAGGGCGGGCCCGTTTGAGCCCGTTAGAGTTTAAACGTTTAAAATCAACAGACACACCACTCGTGAAACTTTTATTATTAACTAGGGTGTGTACTGGTGAATTAAAAAGGCTGGTAGCTTACTGTCGCATACCACTACCTGTGACCTAGGTCACAGGTAGTAATAATAAAAGTTTCACGAGTGGTGTGTCTGTTGATTTTAAACGTTTTTCTGTCACCAGGGAGCTAATTTCCTGAGCTTCCTGTCTAGCACTTTTCTGTTTGCACCTTTTTTGCTTTTGACACTGTTCTTTTCTTGGAAAAGGAATGGCAACCGATGATGAGAAAGGGGGCTGAGTATTGGTAAAATCGGCCATTTCCCCCGAGGGTTGTTCGCCCGTGAGGTGCCTTCCTCTCCGCCACACATTTTTCTATATTTTGTTATGGTGTAAGTGTGGATGGATGGACTGTCTCAGTGGGACAGACATCAAGGGTTATGTCGAGTTGAATTTCCCCCGGAGTTTCCGATTGATAGCTACAAACAGCGATTTGATATGCATAGTATGACATTAGAGAACATACACCTAACCTTAAACCGAGAGGAGGTGCGTTGGAACTAAAGTATTGGCCCAATTGTTCGGTTCTCATGTCAACCAGACGGTTGCTAACTATGATGTAGGGTACAGGGATGTTTTGTGTTTGAATCTGATTGAGTGGAGGGCTATCCCGTTTGTACCCGCTCTGTCCCTCTGAGCTCCTCTTGTGATTATATCACTTTCAGGGCTCGCCAACTAAACTAGCCGAAATATATCACCTGGCACTACCGCAGCTAATTGAAATGGGGGAAATAGATGTAAAGAACTTAGACGAAGCAACCCAGACCAGGATTACGGGAATTCCTAAGCACTTGGTCTCTAATCTCTTTGGCGTGTTCTACCCTTTGGTTAGTAATAATGCTGCCCTAGCTAGAACATACCCCTGGTATGATGCAGCTTGTCGGAAAGCAAAAACTGATTTGCTAACGGCTATAAAAGCAAAGGATAGAGCTACAATAAAGCAGTGTCGACCTGGGTACAAACAGGCTATTACCAGGGGGAAAAAAGACTAGGAGGAGAACAGATGGGAAGAACTCAGGCTAGCACTTTCTCGCAGGGACTCCAAAGCATTCTGGGCCATTGTTAACTGGGGGGCGAGTGGGGACACACCCGCACCCATAACAAATATAGCTCCTACAGCTTTGGAAGCTCACTATGGAGCACTTTATGCCAACCCCATCGAAGAGACAATCTTGCTCCAGACCCTTGATCTACTAAACGAGTATAGTTTGCTGGGACCAATGGACTCAGAGCCAGGCGAAGCAGTAGAGACCCCCCTACTGGCCACTCCAGGACCCCGACTTGAGCATCATCTAACAGGGCTCCTGGATGTGGAGCTGGGCCCGGGCTCTTTGGCTCCCGGCACCGTACAGCAACTGGATGGGTTTGAATACATTTACATTAAGGAGGTGGAGGCCGCAATAGTTAAATTACGTCCCAATAAGGCCCCAGGCCTTGACAAGATGCCTGGGGACTTATATGGGTATCAACCTAAAATTTGGGCACCTTACTTGGCTGTTCTATTCAATGCAATCCTGATGGGGAATGTCCCGCCAGATACCTGGCTAGGAGCGGAGATTGTTCCTATCCACAAAAAAGGTTGTCCGTTAACTCCATCTAACTATAGTTTGATAGATATCACACAAAAACTGATGGGCAGGATTATCCTAGATAGAATTCAGGGGTGGATAGATGACCATGAGATTCTGAGTATATTCCAAGCTGGGTTCAGGGCAGGGATTTCGACCATAGACCAAATATTCAGGCTCCAGGTCTTATTTTGGAAAACGGTGAGACTAGAGGGTGGCAGCCTCTATCTCATCTTTGTGGACCTGCGTGCAGCCTTTGATCTAGTGCCGAGGCACAAGCTGTTGAGAGTTTTAAGAGAGTTGGGTCTGCCGACCTACCTACTGAATATTTTGATCAGACTCCACAGGAATAACTATGCCCAAGTAAGGTGTGGGAGACACAGTGATTTATCGGCCCGCTTTTCTGTGTCAAACGGTGCACGCCAGGGGGGCGTCCTGGCCCCAACGTTGTCTTTATATCAATGGTTTGGTAGGTCACTTACTAGGTGTAAAAGATAATGACACTCCAAGATTGGCCACTGGGTGGGTACCTGCTTTGATGTTTGCAGACAGCACTTTGCTGTTGTCTAAAACGTCTACAGGCATCCAGCGTACCCTTGATGGTTTTGCGGCCTTCTGTGCTTCGCGTGGACTGGAGATAATCCTGGATAAGACCAAGTTTATGATCTTTAATCCTCCGAAGCAGACCCATCCAAACAGTCTCTTGAATGGCACTCCATTGGAAAGAGTAAGGACATTTGTTTACCTCGGTATTACTCTGACGGAAAACTTTGATTGGGGCTCCCAGATAGCAAAGGCAGCACTCAGACTAACCCGAGTAACTGGGGGGTATTGGTAAAGTCCAGAGAATCTCGTTTTTTAAACCCACGGCCCCGGTTGTAGAAATCTACAGACTCCAAGCTAGAACGGCCTCAACATACGGAGCCGAATTATGGGGCCATCAAAGTATATCTAACCTTTATGAGGGTAGAACATGGTTTCATGCGAAACTCTCTGGGCTTACCAGTAAGTACACCGCTTATTCCCCTACGCTTAGACCTGGGGTTAGAACCGATAGAGGAGCTAGTAGCAGCACGGCCTATCCTTTATTGGAAGAGGCTCTGGTCAGTGCCCGAATTGGCTTCCTACAGAGAGGAATTTGCAGAGGTTTCGGCCCTTTTAAAAAAAAGAACATCCCGTGGCTTTCACATATCAGGGCACTCTGTAATAGGATCGGTCTACCAGTGTTGTGGGAGAACCCTGAAGCAAATTGTCCGGGGACAAGTAAAACACAGCTTCTGCAACTTCTGAGGAATCAAAATTTGGCTGCCCTACAAAGATCCACTGATGTGGGAAGACTGACGTTTGAGTTCCTCCAAGTAAAGTCTGAATCAAGAATGGAGGAATTCCTGGATGTAATTTCTCCTCCACATGCAAGGAAACTTTACATCCAGTTCAGGTATGGTTCCCTCCCATTGAGGGTATTTACATTTTTACATTTAAATGGGCGAACACAGAACACATCACGTGCCCCGCAGGCAATTATAAGCAAGAAGATGTTCGCCACGTTTTGTTTTTCTGCCCTGCATACCTAGAAATAAGGAAACGCTGGTTGATTCCACTATGTAGGAACTTAGGATTTAGGCATTGCGATCAGGCGTGTAGGGTCTTAAGGTATGATACCACGCCCCTATTGTCTTTGCAGTATCACGTTTCTTAATCGGAATATGGCGTAGGTGGAAACGTTTTGTATAACAATTGTATCACTACGTATTTTATATTACAATTTCGGAAACTACTTAGTTTAATCATCTTTTAAACTTGTATGACTGGACTGTTATTTATTGTTTTATTCTACTGTGCCATTTGTATGTATTTTATCTGAACTTTTATGGTCTCTGACCGAAATAAAGTTACCATTGAATGATTGTATATAATGTGTGCACTGGGATAAGAATTAGATTTTGAAAAATTTTGAAAATTATCCTGGTTTCCTAGTGTTTTTGAATGTGCCTATTCTTGACGAGACAGGGTTTGGTTTGTGACACCTCCCATGACTATTTTCTATCTAGAACACACCTCACTCAAGTTATGCTCTGTGGGTTGTGGGTTGTGGGTTGTGGGATGCTTGAAGTCCACTGCTTTTCTGTCTCAGGTATAATATTGGATTAGTCTTTGGTGCCAGTGGGTCCAGAAAACCCATTTATTTATATGCTATATATTGAAAAAGAAATCCATAAAAGGCATCGTAGCTGGAGGTACATGAACAACAGCATGGCAGTAAGGCAATGCATAAAGAAAGTGGGCATGCATATCCTTGTAGTCTTTATAGTGGAAGTGTTGTTGAGCCATGTCTGCTTTTTACTAGTTTGTGTTATGGCTATATCTGCATGCTATGATGTCTTGCATAAAATGTATTTGAAAATAAATGGTTAATGTAACTATCGTCTGGATGTTCCACCTTTACACATACACGTGCAGTTGCATCACGTTTTCCTACTGGGGGTTGGTCATGATTGACTGTGTGTGGACCTCTGTAGACTGTTCTTCCCACCATCGTCATAAGCCAAATGTTTTGTCTCTGACTCTCAGTTTTACCAAATCTGCATTTGACTTATACCCTGCCTACGTGTATCATCTGAGACCCAGACCATAAAAAGTATGAAAACATTTTCATACACACTTTGACCTTTGTGGAGAGCAGAAACATTTGACATGATCCCACTTGCACTCGGTTCTCAGAAGTAGACTCCAAGTATCCCTTGTGTGACTTCATGTGTGGCTACAAGGACATCGAACGCTACAAGAGGCATTATCCTGAAATGACCAGTTGACCAGTAGCAGTTAACCCTGATTGGACCGTGCTGGTGGCCTCTATTGGAGAGGGTCCTGGAGTCAAAAGGCAGTCCCTGGGATCCTGGGAGCCTTAGAATGGACCAAGAGGAGCTTCTGCAAAAAGCTGGGTTTTCGACCTTCAGAGCCCTGGGATTAACCACCCAAGGCTATCTGCCAAAGGCATAACTTTGGCAGTCAAGAAAATCAGGCTGTTTGTGCTTACGAGCTTTTTGCGACCCAAAAGAATACTTCAGCAGATTCTTGTGAATAAGGTAGCTGGCTTTGGTGCAACTTTCTAGGCTACAGCTTCCTGGCTTGTCCTAATAGACCTTTTCCAGCTCCAAAAATGAGACTTTGGGCCTGATGTAGATCTCAGTGTGTGGGTTTCTCCATCACAGCAGTGACAGGTATTCTGTCCGCCGAAATCTATATCCCATTATATCTAATGGGATTTATGTTTCAGCAGATGGGATATCCGTCACCATTGTGATAGAGTAACCAGTCCGCCAAGATCTAAATCAGGCCCTAAATCTAAAACAAAAGTATTCTGCTACCAAAAGGGCATCACTGTGATAAAATGTGATTTAGACCATTACCAATTGGCTACCTTCCTGCAAAAAAAGTTCTGCCATCCTAAGAGATGAATAATTCATTCTATGTGTGGTGTGGAATGCCTAATGCTTAGAAAGAGGAAATAATGAAGTGAAATGAAAATATTTCTCCTTGTTACGCAATCTATGGGAGGTCACCAGTTTGGGGTAATTTCAGATTTACTGGTTTTAGTAAATGTGGGATTGCAACAAATTCTCTTGTTGGATGCACAAGAATGGCCATGCTCCAACTAGGAAAGCATACACTTATAAAACATAACACAACCAAAGGCAAGCCACTGTGTTTCATTACATTCATGCAAGGCAGCAAAAAAGGGGAGAGGATGTGGCCTTACGGCCAGAGCAGTCAACCTCGAAGCAGCAGAACAGGGTTCGCGTCTCGGCAACGACTCTCAACATCCTGTGATTCTGGGCAAATCAATTAGGTGCACATGCATCAAAGAAGTCAATAGCGGTTCTTTAGTTGTGATTTTTAAGAAATCACAATTAAAGAATAGCTATTGCCTATGCATGTAGGACTCGCAAATAAAATTGCAATTCCTACAAATTCCTTAATTGCGACTCGCAAATTGCCATTCATTCCTATAGGCCTAGAGGCCCAGAGGAATCAATGGGAATTGCATGCGCAATTTGCGAGTACCCAATAGGTACTCGCAAATTGTGCATGCAATTTCAAGGGTGCAAGGGTGCCAAAAGGACATCCTGTTGCACCCCTGAAATTGTAATGTGAACACATGTTGTGCACACACATGCCCCAAGGGCATGTGTGGGTAACCAGGAACTTTGAAAATTGCACTTAAGTGTATTTTTCAAAGTTTTTGCAATTACTGTTCAGTTTCATTTGATGGTAATTTGCGTCCCCTAATAGCAAAATCGCTATTTTCAAGGCATCATGCATTGCATTTGAGGCATCGCAATTTGCGATTCCTTAAATGCAATTTTGCGATTCCTTAAATTACGATTTTTGCATTTGGGATGTTGCATCCCAAATGCAACAATACCAGTCGCAAAGGAACAGATTCTGAGAATCTGCCCATTTACGATCAGTTTGTCTTTTGATGCATGTGGCCCTTAATCTCCCCACGCCTAGCAAAGAAAATGAATGTGTCTTTCTGTGACAAAACTGGTGCTGATGTAAAGAACTCTGGGGCATATTTACAAGGGCTTTATCTCCGCTTGTTTGGCTTTTAAAGCCAATAAAGCAGAGATAACACTATTGCACTATTAACAAGAGGGTGCTAACATGCATTAGCGCATGTTAGCACCCTTTCACCCAACGCCTCCCTGTGCATCTCTAATGAGATTCAAAGTGTGCATCACTGGGCAGGACAACCTTGTAACTACCGCTGTTGTGCACATTGCGATATTTACAAGGCTGCCAACGCATTTTAGCAGATGGACATTTTGGGCGGAAACTGCTGTTTTCGCTGAAAACTAGCGTCTTCTAAAATGCAGACTTAGGCATACCTGTTATGGGGGTGGACTGTGCTGATACGTCCATGTGGGTCTTATCAGCAAGGTTATTGCCGTTTTGCAGGGAACATCGCTTTAAAACCAGCAATGTTCCCTGCAAAACGGCGATTTCCTCACTATCGCTGGTGACTATATCGGCCTGGGGAAACGTGTTGTAAATAACACGCTAACAGGGTGATATAATCAAGCGATAGACGCTGATAAATAGAAAAGCACTAAGAGCACTTTGCGTCTATTTATCGCCGTCCTTGTGGATATGCCCCCAAGATATCTTTGGGTCAAGCTTGCACTACAAAACACTTTTTTTTAAAAAATATTAAACATCGCCCCTTGCATGGCTCATTAAATGTCACTTAAGGACTTGCGTTGCCATGTATCAACTTTTGTGACACAAAAACAATGCAGTTCTTTAGTAAATCTGGACCTGTATTTATCCTGACAAGTTTAGACTTATTATTTGAAGTGGACTCATCTCCATTCCCGCTAGTTACCCATTTCCTTAAACAGTTTTGGTATGAAGTGTGCTTCTTTAAATTCATGAGCAATTGAACAAAACATCCTGTTGCTTCACTCTTCCTCCTCTCTTTCACCCATGAGCTCCTTCCATCCCCAGACTCATTCTCCCTTCTTCACCCCAAGCATCCTTCCAATGTAAAATGTCCTTCCCTATTTCAGGGCATCCTGCACACTGTCATTTATCTGTGTACACACCTTTCCCCTTCGAGGGGTGGTTAGGCTCTCATCTGACTATCCACCACCCTCTCTCCCGCCACCCAGAAAAACCCTGAAGGTGTTTTGCTGCCCCACATGTGAAACCACTGCAACCAGCAAAGGAAGCACGCTCACTGGCACTAAATTGTCTCCTTCCATAAACCCTCCAGCAAGTCTTGTAGTTCCATCATATAATATGCATTGCCCAGCTCAGAAAGATGTTCGCTTTCCATTCAATACAGGGCTGACTTGACTTCCTGAATCCCACCATGAGACAAGACTAAGATGCCATGCGCCACACAAAAAACCCTAATCACCCTATTTAGCTTCCTACTAGCCCTGTCAACAGACCCATACTTCAGTGCACCCCTCCATTTACTTCTGGGCACCAACTCACTCCAAATAAAGCAGACCCGGCCAATTGTTGCTGAATCAAAACCAAGTCCCTTTGCATGTGTTGCAATAGGGTGAGCTCAGAGAGCTGCACAAAGTCATTTGTCAACTGATAGGGCAGCAGTATGTCCAGACCCCATTTCGGAACCACCGTTGCTAAGAATGGCAGAGGGTTACCCCATCTCATCCCACTCTTTCACTACCAGAGCCCCTCAAGCACACTGCTGGGCAAAGGTAGGTCACGTCCATAGATCTGGCGTGCCGCATACTTCTTTGCCCAGTGAATAAATGATTGTCCAACCCACCAAGTGACCATTTTGTGTTTCCCGGTGCCGCTTATGCACACCATGGTTAAAAGAAGAGCATTATAATGCATCCCTAAATCCCCTGGAGCCCCCCCCCCAAAGTCCCAGACTCATTTTTGCACATATCTATTGCAGCACCTGGACATCCACCTGCCAATCTCACAAATCCGTGACCAATACCAACCCAATTATGCAGCTCGAGTTGCTGCCTCAGTCCCAAAGGAATGTGTCTCATAGTGAGAAGGATTCCAACTTAACCATGTCACAGTCATGCAAAGCACACTCAACACCTGAAAAGCCATAAGTCAGGACCTGTTCTCATGGCAGAAGACAGCCTCCTCCCTGAGCCTAGGCCAGGCAGAGAATGCAATCAATTTCTGCACCAGACATGCATCCACGCTACATCCCCGCTGTAACCAAATGAACTTACCCTCTCCAGCTGTTCAGTTTTGGATTTCCTCAGCCAAATACCCAACATACCCCCTTCCAAACACACTTCTCAACACAGCACATCCATCTCTGACTTCAAACTCATCAGCTCCGACACCAGAAATGAACCAAAAAACATCCATACCATGCTCAGCTGATACAGAGCAACCTCAAAACAATTAACACAACTCTCAGGCAAAATACGCAGTAGATCAAACAACAACTCAAATGTAATCGCCTCCTTCAACTGTCTTCCGCTCCCCTCCCTTTCTATGCCCCAATGTTTCAAAACGTTTCTCAAGAAGTCATCCTGCGTGGGACTAATCCCCAATACAGCTTACCATAAAAGGATAAAACTGCCAGTTTACCCGCTATGGTGGCAGATGAACAATTGTTTCAATTTGCTTTTAAAATCGCATGTAAGTTATATTGCAGATGGTTTTAAGCAACTGTGCAATACAAAATAAAATAAATACAAAAAAAAAAATTGGTGGAAGGTGACAAACCATGGTTAACTAGAAATAAAACAATACCCATGACCCTCCTTTCTTGGTCCACCCGGTCCATGACAAAATCCTAGGATGACACTCAAAAGACACAAATTCACTACAAGTCAGCCGGTAACGTCTCATGGTGGACTCTGCTAAAGAATTTTTGGCCATCTAAATGCTCTCATGCCCCCCCTGTATATGTCCACCAGGACTGGTGTTTTTAAAGCCTCTGCTCCCATTGCCAGACTGCTAAATAGTTGTTGTCCCAAGGCACATGCTTTGCCCTAAATCTAAGTTTAGCTTTAAGCACAACAACATGAATCTACTCAGCAAACACAACACCCTCAAGTGTTTCACCTTCTGCTTGTTGACTAAGTCCACGACATTCATATTGTCCACATAAAACCACAGACTGACAATGCCACCAGCAGTGGAAAGAATTCCAAAAAGGCAATACTCCACCATTGGGCCAACCAGGTCCCTGACCAGATCTCAGAGCATCACCTTCTATCCCAGAACACGTCTAAACCATGTGCTACTGCAGAATCTGAGAAAATCTGTATCTGCCACACCATATCCTCTTCAAGAAAGTGCATGGAGACTCCACTGAAATCCTGAAAAAATTACTTCCAACCCTGCAGATCTGCCCTCACCGCCATGGAAATGTGTAGCCTGTGATGCAGGAGAACAGCTCCCAGCATGGCCAAACCCATCTGCACACATCTACAAAATATCCGACCACCCAGCACTAACCTACAGGCAAAATTCAGGAAACCAAGCAACTTCTTCCTGACCTATATTCCAATCTTCTCGCCCCTAACACTTTGTCAAGGAAGGCATGGATCTCCAACATCTTGTCTCTGGGCAGTCTGGCAATCATGTGTCCAACTCAATGCCCAAGAAATTCAAAACTGTGGAGGTGCCCTCTGATTTTTCCGGTGCCAACTGGACCACAAGCTCTGCTGCCGTGACCTCGAAATGCCTCAGAGCCCTGTGTCACTGTTCCTACCCTGCTCTGCCCACAAAAAGGAAGTCATCTGGGTGGTGATACATGCTCCAATGTCCGCTATCCTCCACAAAAACCCACTGCAAGAAACGTCTCAAATAGAGCGCAGGGTATGGTGCAGCCCATGGGCAGCACTCCGTCAATGTAATCTCGCCATCCAATTGCATCCCAATAAAGGAAAGTCCTATAGAGGCAAAATCTGGATCACCGACTTGACTTCACATTTTGCAAGCTCCGACCCCCCCACCCTCTGCCCTGATCAATCGGATTGCATCATCAACGGAAGCATACTACACTCCTATATTCTCTGTGGCAATAAAGTCATTCAAAGAGGACCCCTCAGGCCATGATAATGGATAAATCAATCAAATATTCCCAGATTGTTTATTGGGTGCTGCACCCAGCGTAGATAAAGTAGGCAGTGGCCAATCTAGGAAAGGACCCACAATTATGCCATCAGCAATCTCCCTGTGCAACTGGTTAAGTACTGCACTTGGGGCAATCTTGGCTGACTGTACATTGTCGGCTCACCTACTAGCCCTGGGTCCTTGGCATCCCACGAGAAAACCTTCCCGAAAACACCAATTCAATCTCCAAGCTGCTTCCCTGTCAGGATAGAGATCCAGCCATGACAGTATGCTCCCAGACTAATTGGTGTAGGAGCCCTTTGGTCAAGGAGGGTCCTGAGGTCTCTTACCCCTGGATGCCCTCCATTGCTTGGAGGGGCTCACCAATGTAAAACACTGTGGGCAGGGTGTCTTCCACCGCATTTGGAAAACTTCTGTTTGAACTTACAAGGGTATCAGGAACAGGACCCCTTATTAAAGTTCCAACTGGCTCCCATGTTCCTGCCTGTGGTCATATCAGTTGTACCCACCTCTTTCTGGGTGGGACAGGGCTGAAAGGGCTTGTATGTAATAGGAAGGTCACTTGATGTGTGGGTCGAGGCCAAAGAATGTGTCGAGGACATTCATTGCATCCACAACATTGAATCCACATCCCCCACGTTTTTTCTGGGTTAAGCCTAAACTGTGCCCTAAATTCATCATCATTAATTAAGCTAGGCAAAGCCTTCAAAGTGAAGCAGCACTTTGTGGATTAGGTCCATGTATTTGAATAAGGGAATGGCCCTATCTGCATACTTCTCACAATTAATGTGGGCAAAGATAAGGAAGGTAGATATCCATTTGTCCATTGTAATGGACACCTTGACTGTTTAGCCAGTTTCCATACCTCTTCCTGAATGTCCCTGTGTAATAAATTGAACCAATCCACGTTCTCATGCCTCTAGATTTATTTCTTAGTCTTCTGAGATACATGGGACCCCAAGGCACAGGCAACCATGTAGGGCAACTGTTTCGTGTGGATTCCCCCCTCTGTGTCATCTTTGTCCCCCACCTCTGCTATATTCTGGGTGGCCTTGGGAGTCTCAGTCCCCACCTGTGTACTGCTGTTCATGGGAGCCACCCCTTTACCCTCACCAGAAACACTACCCCTGGGACAGAACGTCAACCTCATTAATTCTCCCATCACCAGCCCCCACCAATTTGCATTCAATCCCCATTGAGCCTGCCTGCTGAGGCTCCCAGACTGTCCACCAGTTGCCCTTTCCTCTGGGTAACTGGCTGCGTTCCTTCCACCCAGTGGACTGTCCCATGGTGAACATTGGCCGCCGTCAGGTGCCGGCTGCATGGTCTGCACTTGACGTCTGCAAAATACCAACTGGAGTGGTAATTGTACACCTACTGCCTTTAGCTTGTGTCTCAAACAACTGCCCCTCCTATTCATCACACACTTCATCTTCTTCCTAGTCATCACTACCTTCATCATAATCCAGGTCCAATGTGTCCCGTTGATCACACAAACCTCTCTCAGACCACCCTGTGGAAACTACACACACACACACACACACACTCCCTACCCATGCTCCCCCACAAGTGGTGGGGGTTCCCCGTGTGAGGTGTCCGGTCCCATGATGTAGGGAGTGCCGCCGATGACCCCCCTATTGCTTCAGCCCAACATGCAGGTGCAGTCATGCAACCCACTGTGGCACTCAGCTCTCTGTCAGCCTCACTTGCTGTCATTGTCACTCTGCTCACCACAGTCTTGCTCCAATTATGCGGCCCCCTTGCACTACTGGCCCACAGGCCCATCTAAGACTTGCTCCACTTGCTCCCCTCCAGGTACCCAAACCCAGTTAACGAAACACCACCATCCCCTTCCCCAGGAGCACTCCTAACCTTCTTCGCTTACCCATCCTGCTCCAGGGGTCCCTCCCTCTCCCTTTTCCAGCCTTACCTTTCCTACTGCTCCTCAGTCTCTCGCCCCAGCCTCAACTGTTCCCTAATCTTCTCCTTGCCACCTGCTTACTGGAGTGGTCCCCTGCCCCCCTTGTATGGAAAACTCCATGGACCCTTCAACAGTGGGAACGCTGCCACTTGCCAGGCTGCCTTCTCTGTTGCCCGTGAGGTGCTCATTGCTGTGTCCCCCATGGGTTTTAACACTATGTTGTGTATCCAGAATGTCCCCAAGGGACACGTTCCTTTTACCCTTCCCTTTTTGACCCACCCCTTTGTGGCTGCAGGCAATGGGGCCTGCCCAGAGAAGTCCAAGGACCCCTACTGGTAGCCCGTCTAAACCAATTCAGAGGCCCCAGGTGCTCCTCTCAGCTTGGGCCTCACAATAGGCTCCATCAGGCTGCAATCCAGTGCTGGCCATCGGGCGGGTGCCGGCTGGCTGTGGAGAGGATAACGATCTGCAATAGGGGACTCACTGCAACCCCGGCCTGCTCCTCCTTTCCTACCCACCTTACATTTGGGTGACGTGCAAGCCACCTCAGCAGCCACTATGCCACACAAGGCAGCCCTTGCCAGGTGAGACATGCCAACCCAGGTCTCAGCCAGGACCACAGGCCGCAGCAGATCTGCTCTGCCAGCAGGGTGCGCAAAGTGTTGCATACTGCTTCTACTTCTTCCGCCATTTAGCATGAGCCAGTGATAGGCTGGCACTCTATCTGTGCTACTAAATAAACCTTAACCTAGTTCCTCCTCCACCCACTACCCTGCCTATCCTGTCCATCCATGTCATTCCCTGTCACGAACAATCCCATGGGAAGACTAGGCTGCACCCTTACCTCCCATGGGACCCTCCATTCTGATAGCGTAATTCCATTCCACAGCAACTAAACAGAAACTGCAACTTAATATTAACACTTATAGGAGCAGCCAACTAGCTGGTGGTTGGAAATCGCAAGGGATGGTAAGGTATTTGAGAATGAATAGGTTATTATATATACCTTTGGGAATGACCATGGATGGCACGATGAACCGGATAGATTTCGTTATGTAACATATGCTAATGGATTGGTAGTCAATGCAGATAAAACATAAAGAGGAGGAGAAGAGCGGCATTTATAACGAACCAGACTCATTATTTTTTTTATCTGAAAATTGCTTTATTTCAACTTCTTTGACCATTTAGAATATCATTTATTTGAATGCACGTCGAGGGGGAAATGCATTTTCCGTTTTTTTTTACAAACTTCTTTCTATGTTCCTAAATGTTTGGACGTATGAGTTATACAGACATTTCTTCATTGACAGTTTATAGAACTTTTGCTATAAGGCAGATAACAATGATGAGAAAGAAACACAGTGTTCCCCTGTGGTGTGGATTTCGGGAAATCGAACAGGAGGAAAGAGGAGATTCATCGCAAACATTTTATTTTAGTTCTGCTTTTAGGAATACTATCTAGCAAATCATAGAATTATTTAATATGTACTGAATTCATAATTTCTACAGATGATAGCTCAAGGGTGGAATTGTTGTGATGTTGAGTGTAGTGACAATCTACTGGTAATGTTATTCTGTACTTAGCACTGGTAGCAATTTTCAACCAGTAGTTTTATGGCCAGTGTTGTAATTTGTGAACCGACCTCTGTACTAATAGGTTAGTTCACAAATTACCAATCCCTAGTGGGTTGCAATTTGCCCGACCTCATTAACATTAGTGAGGTAGGTTGCGAACCACTAGGAATTGCAGCCATCATTAGGATGGTGGCTTGCTGAGTTAAAATGAGCAATGTTTTGGGGTTTAAATGCAACTGCTATCCTTAATGGAAAACAGAATGTGTTTAAAAAAACATTGAAAGTTTAAGTAAAATATTTTTAAGACTAGATAGAAGTCCCTGGGACAACTGCCTACTCTTAAGAAAATCAACTTGAGCGGCAGAAAGAAGCAGTGCCATCTGGTGTGCTGAAGGGTGTTGTTTGTGCTGATTTTACAGTGCAGAAAAAGATACTGGTGCTAAAAATCAGCACAAGCAGTGCGACGTGCCGAATTCCGCCTGTTCGAAGAACTCCGTGGAGTTCCGTACAGGCCTTTTTTATCCACCTTTCTCCCCAAGCTTGCAGGTTTGTAATTTTACGCACATCTAGAAATCCAGCAGGTGCTCAGACTTCGTCCCAGAGGGGAAGCCCATCAAAATTTTCCAAGGCCTTTTGTTTACTCTTTTTTTGCAATAGAAACAGGCTTGGCAACTTATATTAGATGTGAAGCAGCACGACAGCCCTTTCTTGTACAAGAGGGCCAAGATATATGTTGTGGCCAATTTTTCTCACAAAAGGAAATTTCTAGCATTGTGCCCTATATTAATAAGCTCAGCATTTAGTATGGCCTAGAAGAACCAGCTACAATGCTGCTTACTATTGATGGTAAGAACAGACATTTTGATGACCAGGATGATCTTGAGGACTTCCTAGCATGCTTGGAATCCTTGGCCATGGACATCATGATGTGAGCAGAGTGGTGGGGGATGAGGGGACAACAGGCCCTCCCACTTCCTGACTCAGGCCTCCCCTCAAGTGAAACTTCATCGGAGCATCACAAATTGGACACCGTCCTGAAGAAATGGAGGGACAGGGCCCAATATGATGGACCTGCTCTGGCTGATATGAGCTGTGACAAGTTCCACTCCCTCATCAAGCACTGATGGTTAAGCCGGCTGTACTATGCATCCCTAGAGAGCACCTTGCAACTTTCTGGTGTCCCTTTACTGTTGAGAACCACCTAATATTGATTTTTGTGGGGTGAGGGACACATCCCTCTGGTGGCCTGGTTGAAATGTCCCCTCCAGGGGCCTGCTGGGAAATTTACTAGCATGCATGATTTTTCAGGGGTCATTGTCAGTTTCTATTTGATTGCCTTTTGCTCTGGCGCACTAAGTTTCACATTCTTACTGTATGCCTGCCTCTTGGCACAGCTTGTAGCATCTCGGGGTGGTTCTAGATAGCTATGGCTCAGTTTATGTCAGGGGCGTTGAGTGGGGATACAGAGTTTGGGAGTTCTACTCACCTGCTTAAAGTTAACTAGTTAGAGTATTTTGTTAGTTACCTGCAGACACCTTAGATGTCCTTTCTTTGGTAGGGTCGTAGTTCCTTCTCTCCTATTGCGCTTACTCAGTTTCAGTTCCCGCAACAGCTTTCACAGTCCCTCTTGTATGCTTGTTGGTCGACACTGTAATAGTCTTTAATCTGCCTTGGCTGAAGTGTTGGCACATGCTTGCGACCCCTCGTTACGATGTGTTAGTATCATTTTACAGTACATTCATTTCCTTGTTCTTCCAAGCTTCTAGCTTGGTGCTCTGACATGCTTTTCATTTCACGTCATACATTTAGCGTCTATTCTATGCAGTATGGGTTCGCCATCACAGCCAAAACATATCCATCTTATCTTGCTTAACATCAATGGTCTCATGTGCCACATTAAACAGAAGAAGGTCCTTACCAATCTCACCTCAAAGTCTCCTAACATAACCTTGCTTCAGGAAATGCACCTCTTGGCCCTAGACATTTTCCCCGCATCCAACGGAGCCACAGTGGAGGCTGCTATTTTTCCTACCTCCCTAACAAATCCTAGAACGACCTGCCACTCCACCTCTGAACCACTCCCTTTCTCGTCAACTTTAGGAAGGGACTTAAGACCTGGATCTTTGACTGAGGCTCACTACACACCAGTGCAATAATACCCCTTGGGGTGATGAGATGTGCTTAACAAATACTTATTGATTGATTGATTGATTTGATTGAGAATTAGAGAGGTTGGGGAGAGACTGAGTGGGGAGGTTCATTATTAGTTCCTCTCCCATGGGGCCCCACTCGACATCTACCCTGTCGGAATCCTCCTCCTCTACAAAGATGAGAGGGGCAGCCATTCTCACATGAAATTCCCCACACAATTCATAAGACATGGATTGCAATGAACTTACCTGTACACGAGTCATAGTGAGGAGTACCTACAATGGCAGGGGGGAGAATAGCATGATAGATTTTTTATTATTTCCTCAGTACAATTCAGAACTGGTTTTAGAGTTTTCAATCCATGACATAGCAATCAGCGATCATTTCCCCCAAGGTGTTGCCTTACACACTGACCTACACGTACAGAAGGGTGTTGCACACAATGTTACCATTTACGAGAAAATCAGCATTTCCTGCCGTAACAGGTATGCCTTAAGATTGTCCCAGGTGGATCCACCCAACTTTCTAGAAAAACTAATTCACAAAGAGAGTGAGGCTTTCAAAACGTGTTTAGACGAGACTACAGAGGCACATGACTTTATTTTAGCGTTCAATCTAAAAAAAAAGGGCATTGATGAGGGGCTTTGTGCAAACCGGAACAAAGAAAGGGCAGGTCACTGTGGCTGGTTTGATTCAGCTTGCACAAAAACACATAGAAACCTCAAACTAGCCCTAGCTAAACAACCAAAATCCATTAATGAGGTCCGGGAATTCAGACTTGCATATAAACTAGTCTTCAAACAACGAAAAAAAGTTAAAGGAGGAATCCTGGAATCGATTACTCGAATCCAGTTAGTCCAATGATAACACCACGTTTTGGCATATCATCAGTTCTCCTTCTTACAATACCCATAACTGCCCTTAAACTGAGATAGCCATCACTGAGGCCGCATGGCTATCCCACTTCACTAATTTGTATTAATCTCAGGAGGATATTGCGACCCCTATTCTATTGCTTCCTCCTCTAGTGTTCCCACTACTACGCTATTACTGAATAACCGGAACTATCTGGAATTTTCCTTGGACAAAGTAGTATTGGCACTGAAGGCTAGCAAGGGGTTAAAGCCCTGGGTCCTGACGGGATCCCCATTGATCTGTTCCAATCCAACACTGACCTTTGGGCCCTATTGTAACCTTACTTTTCAGAGCTTGTAAGGATCAAGGTTTTTTGCCCATTTGACCTGAGTCTCTTATTGTCCATATATTTAAGAAGGGGTGACCATAATAGTCCAGCACAATACAGGCCAATTTCTCTTTTGGATTCCCTAGTTAAGGTGGCTGGTCACATTCTTCTAGGCCGACTCCAGTACTGGTGAAGGAAGTGGCCAGTTTTGGGTCACCCAGGTTACTAATGACCACCTCCCAACCTTCCATACCAAATGAAGAGTCAGTCAGACTGTAGATAATACAAACCAATAACTGTTTATTCAAAATACACTCGAAGCAGAGCCTAATCTTCCCAGTCGCTGGAAGTGTTGCAGAGGTACTGAAATCAACAAGCATACAGATACATTATGAGCATTCGCAACTGGGCTAGAACACGCTACTATGGAATTTTCCAGGAAGGTGCTGCTATTATTTATTTATTTATTTTATTTTTTCCATTTGTAAAGCGCAACAGCTACCCAGAAAGGGTTTCCCGGCGCCGAGACACAGCATAAGGATGTCAAGAGAGATTTCAGGCTATTCAAGTTATTGTTCGAATGCTAAGCAGCGGAATACAAGAAAACACAATCTCAGTGCTCAAATCTTACACAAAGTTGAAAAGTCCAAGGTTGTTCTAATCGGGCCCATCACCAGGCAAGTGGAAGAAGGCCTCTATCTAGTGAGAAAGATATGCGCTAATAAGAACAGTCTATTCAGTAGTAAAGCAAAATCCAACCTTGTACAAACGAAACCTAATGAAGGCCTTTTCCCAGAAATAGCGAATGATTAGTTTCGACCCAACCTTGTATAAACGAAACCTAACTGTTGGAACTGGCCCTTCTTGCAGGGTCATCCTCAAACTTTTTGCTTCTTCCTCCCTTATTTTTCCTGACCCGTGGCTGTTGGCAATAGGACTCTGCGCACTTTACCACTGCTGATCAGTGCTAAAGTGCATATGCTCTCTGTGTAAATTGTTATTCTGATTGAATATACATGTTTGGCATATTTGTATCACCATGAAGTCCCTAGTAAAGTGCACTGGGTGTGCCAGGGCTGGTGATGACAAATGCTACTAGTGGGCCTGCAGCACTGATTGTGCCACCTACATGAGTAGCTCTAAAATGGTGTCTCAGGCCTGCCACTGCAGTGCCTATGGGCAGTTTAGAACTGCCATGTCCTCCTGGTCAGTGTCCCCACTGACCAGGCCTAACCCTTCCCTTTTTGTGCACATCAGTCACCCCTATGGAAGGCCCAAGGTACCCCCCTGGGCAGGGTGCAGTGTATGTAAAAGGTAGAGCATGTACTGGTGCAGGTAACATGTTCTGGTAGTGAATTACAGCCATTTTCGTTTTTCACTATTGTAAGGCTATCTTGCTCCATAGATTAACATGGGGGATGCTGGCTACAGTGGTTAACAGCATTTCTTCCCATAGGAACAAGATAGGACATAAGTATCTAGTATCCCTGAACTCAGAATTTAATAACACATCTTTTAGGAAAGGTTGTTTTTAAATCCTGTGTTTGAGAACAGCACTTTTAGAAAGTTGCTGTTCTCTTGTCTGAACCTTCTGTGTGCCTGGGCCTGTTTGTGTATTGACTGTCTGGTTTGTGAGTGACAGGGGCTGGGGAACTCCCCGGCAGGATGGATGAGTCAGCACTAGGCTGAATGACTTGAGTGGTGGGAGGAGTTAGCACCTGGGCTGAATAGGGCTGTGCCTGCCTTCCACAATGCTGGCTCCACCCCCCTGCTGGGCGGCTGAGGACCCTGCCCCTCACTCTGAAAGGAAAGATGCAGCCACCAAAACAAAGTGCTCAGGATCCACCCAGAACTGGTTCAGACCGGGCACAGGGCCCACATGCACCAAGAGAACAAAGACTTTAGGGGTATAAGTACAGGACCCCTGACAACAGAAAATTAGATCATCCTGGAAATCAAGAAGGAACCTCTGCCAAGGAGAAAGCTGACTCTGAAGAAGGAAGATTGTCTTGCTGTTGCTCTGCTGGACTGACCTGCTGTTGCTTTGCTGCCAAGGAGAGGGGAAGGACTTTGCTGTGAGCTGTGTCCCCTGTCTTGAAAGGAATCTCCAAGGGCCTGAGAAGAGCTGGCTCCCTGTTTTGAAGTCCCAGGAACAAAAGGACTTCACCCCCAGCTTCCCTGAACTCTGCTGAGTGAGTTCTGTCCCTCCTAGAGTGCTTGATCCAGTTGTGGGGCCTCTGGAGGTTGGACCGTGCTGGGAAGCTTGAGACTAAAGCTTGAGAGACTTTTGAAATTGAAAAGTGTCGCATCGCTCGCTTGCGGAGCGCATCCCCGACAGTGCGAGAAGTTTCCCGCCGCTACGGAGGTCGAGATCGTCGCAGCGCCTGACGCCGCTGCCAGAGACGTCGCATCCTCCGTTTGCGGGACGCACCAGACCGGTGCGGGAGAATCGAACATCGCTGCGAGTATCGTCGCAGAGCCTGTCGTCGCTGGGTGAGAACGCCGCACCGCTTGCTTGCGGACCGCATCACGTCGCTGCGAGTGTCGTCGCAGAATCATCGCATCGAGGAGCTGCGAGAGAGAGGATCACCGCTGGACCGCGCATCGTCGCCCCGGAGATCGTCGCAGCACCTACGAGATCGTCGCATCGTGCCTTTGTGAGAACAGACTTCCTACGGAACCTACGCACCGGAATCCATACAAGTGGCCTTCCTCCCCATACAGACCGGATTCGTCGCAACACGCCCGCTGCTGCAGCGGGGCTGTCGCATCGCCTCCCCAGGGTCTCAGGAGCGACGCATCGCTTGTTTTCCACCGCACCAGCTTCTGCTTTTGGAACTTTGTTGCAACTAAAGGTACTGTGAGTAAACGTGACGCAACTGTGAACTTTTCACGCAACTGTGGTTTATTTTTACCGCAACTTGAAGAACTTTAACGCAACCTTAAGAACTCTTTGAAACCATATTCTTGAACCGTGTATGTTGGATTTTTATCGTTTTGGTCTTGTGTAGCTTTAGAATAAATACCTTTATTTTTCTAAACTGTTGTGGAATCAGTTTGTGGTGTTTTCACTGTGTTACTGTGAGTGTTGGTACAAATACTTTACGCATTGCCTCTGATTAGCCTAGACTGCTCAGGCCAAGCTACCTAGAGGGCGAGCAGGGGTTATCTCAGAGAGTTATCTCCTTGTCCTGACTAGAAGCAAGGGTCCCTATTTGGACAGTGGTACCTACCCCTGCCAACTAGAGACCCCCAGATCTAACATTGGTGGTCAGGCGGTGGGATTTGAACTTGTATTTGTACTTGACCCACAGTAATTGGTGTACATCACTAGTGAGTGCAGACCACTACGCCACCACATACTACTGTTTTTTTGGTTGGTTCTATTTTTGATCATAACCCTGAAAGAATCCAAGCATCATGACTCTGAATGGTAAACCAGCAAGTGATGTTGCAGAACTGGAGTTTGACATTGAAATGTTAAGTGATTACAAAGTAGGTCAACTCAGGCAGTTCTGTAGGAACTTTGGATGCCCCATGAAGCGCCGCTCCAAGAAGGAGGAGCTACAGGAGGCCTTAAGGGCCTGGTGGGAGACCAAAGAGCTTGGGGAGACAGATGATGCAGAAGTGGATGAGGATGCACAAAGGGATGGTTTCAGGCCACAGGATCAGCCTGTGTCCAGAGCGGCTTCAAGGGCTGGCAGCAACCATTCAGCTGAAAGTTTTTCCCCAGAGGAGTTGGAGGAAAACCAAAGGGTTAGAGATCATAAGTTAGAAATGTTGAGGCTTGAAATGAAGCTGAAGCAATTGGAAATGGATAAAGAGAGAGAATGGGCGGCGGAGGAGAGCAAAAATGCCCGTGCCCTGGAAGAATTGCAATTGACCTTGGCCCATGAATTAAGAATGAGGAAGCTTGAGTTGGAGCTCAAAAGGCATGAGGCCATGAGGGTCTCAGCTGAAGAAGAATCATGGGTAGCTCAAGAGGTGAGCTTTGCTGAGTTGGAGGTGGAGTCCAGCTCAGATGGTGGCAGCATGATTATGATATCTAGTGTGGAAAGAAAGGTACAAACACCCAGAGATGTGGCGCCTGACTTGAGGGAGGGGGTCGACATACACCAGGGGGTTCAGGTTTATGATGTAGTTCCAGTGGAGTGCAGTGTCCCTGAAGTAGATTGGGGGACTGGCACAGGGGACCATATTCCTAGTGGTGGGAGGGACACTCTACTGACTCTAGATGAGAGGTACAGGGAGAGGGGTTCCCCCATGGTAGAAACCTTGGTGTGTGTGTGTGAAGACCAGCCAGAAGAGTATGGGTTGTGTGACAGAGACAGTCAGACACTGTCTTGCCAGTCTCAGGAGAGTGGTGTGGGGTGCTTGTGTGAGGCACTGGAGTGTGAGGCAAAGGGTAGCTTGGTTAACAACTGCGGGGGGCTGTGTGATTCATTTGTTGGAGAGCATACTTTAAGTCCCTGTTTTCCAGAGCTATGCCAACACCCGGTGGGATGTCAGTTCTCTGACCCCAGAGAGCTTGCGTTGGAGGCAGACCTCTTGGTGGATTCCAGAGAGTCTGAGGAGGCATTGGGGAGTGATCCCAAAAGGAGTGGCTTAGATATCTTCCAGACCTGTGAGGTGGAAGAGGTTCAGTGTAGCCCAGTTAGGTCCCAGTGTAGTGGGAGGGGTGTAGGGGCTCATGTCCGGTCTCAGTGGAGAAGGAGTGAGTGTGGGACGGTGTGTTTCACGGTGCCCGAAACCCAGTCTCAGGGCCTGGAAGGTTCCTTGAGGGAACCCCAGTTTGGGGACCTAGACTGTACTTGTAGGCCATTTGAGGAGGATCTCCTAGTGTTTGTTGAACGGGGAGTGCCTGTAACCAGGCCTCCATCAGTTCTGGTGTCTGGCAGTGCCGCTCCATTTGGGAGGGTACAGAAGTCCAGACTGAGGGGTGAGAGGGGGAAGGAGTCCCCAGTGGGAGAACCAGTGGGTCAGGGACCAGTCGGAAGGGCTGAGTCCCCAGTGAGTGACCATGGTGACCTCACTTCTGTCCTGGGGGATCTTCCCGCGCTGTCAGGTGGACAGGGGTCGGGAGATCTGCGTCAGGCAGACTGTCACAGGACACATGAGTTGTGTGTCACCCTCATGGGGGTACTGTGTAAGTCCCCAGAAGTCCTGGCGTGCCAGGCAAGTGCACAACCGCAGGTATTGGTCCCTGGGTTGGGAGACCAGGTTCAGGATCTGCCTGACCTGGAAGGAAGGACATCTGTAACCAGTGTCCTGACCAATATGTTTCCCAGGGGTACCCCTCCAGTAGGGAGGGTGCAGCGCTCTGGAAGGGGGTGCAGAGGGAGGGAGTCCTCGCCTCTGACCCCGGTACAACCTGAGGGGTTAAACCCTAGGTTGGGAGACCAGTTGCTGGAGGGAGGTCCTGAACTGGTAGGAAAGTTGTGTTCATGGTTGTCTTGGTGGACAGGGTTGCCCCTGGAAGGAGGGCAGGAGTCTCACCCTGGGGGTGGACTGGGCCACACCGTTGTGTTGGCCAGGTGGGTACTGTCTACCAGTATAGGCATCTCAGTGAGTGAAGTCCTGGTGTGCCAGGCAAGTGTTCCACTGCAGGGGTTAGTCCCTGGGTGGGGAAGCCAGGTTCAGGTTTTGTCTGACCTGGAGGCTTGGGAGCCTAGGTTTGAGGGCCAGGTCTGGGGTGTCCCCCCTGGCCTGGAATACCAGTTGCAGGATAGCACCCCTGAACTGGTGGATGAATGGTGCGGGACACCTGCCACAGGTGCCCTGGCTATTCTAGAAGGGGGTACCGCTCCAGGTGGGAGGGTACAGAGCCCCAAGGAAGAGGAGGACCGGGTGTGGAGAAGCCCACCTCAGCCTCCTGTCCAGCCGCCGGATACAGGTCCGGGACTGGTGGGTCAGTGCCAGGATGTTAGACCTGACTTGACAAGAGAGGGAGTGGACAAAGGGTGCCAAGCACCTGGGGCTACTGCCCCCCACCCTCTGATGCCACAGGGGTTTGAGAGCCATGAGAGGCATGAGGCCTGGATCTCATCCCTGATCACTGTTGGTGGTCACTGTGGCTGGCTGTCTGTCTGTTGGGACACACCTGTGAGGAAATTAAGGTTAGGTGCTGCACAGGTGGTGTCCACAGGTGAGGTGAAGGGTTCCACATGGATTGGCATGGTGGACCCTGAGAGTATGAATAGAGTGATTGAACTGGGTTTAGGACGGCGTAGAACAGGACTGCCCTGCTGTGTGGGCCAGTTTCCGTGTTCTATCGCCTTAAGCAGGGAATACCATCGAGGTATCGTTTGGTCTACCCTGGCTTTAGGCTGGAAGGGGGTTGTGTTGGAACTGGCCCTTCTTGCAGGGTCATCCTCAAACTTTTTGCTTCTTCCTCCCTTATTTTTCCTGACCCGTGGCTGTTGGCAATAGGACTCTGCGCACTTTACCACTGCTGATCAGTGCTAAAGTGCATATGCTCTCTGTGTAAATTGTTATTCTGATTGAATATACATGTTTGGCATATTTGTATCACCATGAAGTCCCTAGTAAAGTGCACTGGGTGTGCCAGGGCTGGTGATGACAAATGCTACTAGTGGGCCTGCAGCACTGATTGTGCCACCTACATGAGTAGCTCTAAAATGGTGTCTCAGGCCTGCCACTGCAGTGCCTATGGGCAGTTTAGAACTGCCATGTCCTCCTGGTCAGTGTCCCCACTGACCAGGCCTAACCCTTCCCTTTTTGTGCACATCAGTCACCCCTATGGAAGGCCCAAGGTACCCCCCTGGGCAGGGTGCAGTGTATGTAAAAGGTAGAGCATGTACTGGTGCAGGTAACATGTTCTGGTAGTGAATTACAGCCATTTTCGTTTTTCACTATTGTAAGGCTATCTTGCTCCATAGATTAACATGGGGGATGCTGGCTACAGTGGTTAACAGCATTTCTTCCCATAGGAACAAGATAGGACATAAGTATCTAGTATCCCTGAACTCAGAATTTAATAACACATCTTTTAGGAAAGGTTGTTTTTAAATCCTGTGTTTGAGAACAGCACTTTTAGAAAGTTGCTGTTCTCTTGTCTGAACCTTCTGTGTGCCTGGGCCTGTTTGTGTATTGACTGTCTGGTTTGTGAGTGACAGGGGCTGGGGAACTCCCCGGCAGGATGGATGAGTCAGCACTAGGCTGAATGACTTGAGTGGTGGGAGGAGTTAGCACCTGGGCTGAATAGGGCTGTGCCTGCCTTCCACAATGCTGGCTCCACCCCCCTGCTGGGCGGCTGAGGACCCTGCCCCTCACTCTGAAAGGAAAGATGCAGCCACCAAAACAAAGTGCTCAGGATCCACCCAGAACTGGTTCAGACCGGGCACAGGGCCCACATGCACCAAGAGAACAAAGACTTTAGGGGTATAAGTACAGGACCCCTGACAACAGAAAATTAGATCATCCTGGAAATCAAGAAGGAACCTCTGCCAAGGAGAAAGCTGACTCTGAAGAAGGAAGATTGTCTTGCTGTTGCTCTGCTGGACTGACCTGCTGTTGCTTTGCTGCCAAGGAGAGGGGAAGGACTTTGCTGTGAGCTGTGTCCCCTGTCTTGAAAGGAATCTCCAAGGGCCTGAGAAGAGCTGGCTCCCTGTTTTGAAGTCCCAGGAACAAAAGGACTTCACCCCCAGCTTCCCTGAACTCTGCTGAGTGAGTTCTGTCCCTCCTAGAGTGCTTGATCCAGTTGTGGGGCCTCTGGAGGTTGGACCGTGCTGGGAAGCTTGAGACTAAAGCTTGAGAGACTTTTGAAATTGAAAAGTGTCGCATCGCTCGCTTGCGGAGCGCATCCCCGACAGTGCGAGAAGTTTCCCGCCGCTACGGAGGTCGAGATCGTCGCAGCGCCTGACGCCGCTGCCAGAGACGTCGCATCCTCCGTTTGCGGGACGCACCAGACCGGTGCGGGAGAATCGAACATCGCTGCGAGTATCGTCGCAGAGCCTGTCGTCGCTGGGTGAGAACGCCGCACCGCTTGCTTGCGGACCGCATCACGTCGCTGCGAGTGTCGTCGCAGAATCATCGCATCGAGGAGCTGCGAGAGAGAGGATCACCGCTGGACCGCGCATCGTCGCCCCGGAGATCGTCGCAGCACCTACGAGATCGTCGCATCGTGCCTTTGTGAGAACAGACTTCCTACGGAACCTACGCACCGGAATCCATACAAGTGGCCTTCCTCCCCATACAGACCGGATTCGTCGCAACACGCCCGCTGCTGCAGCGGGGCTGTCGCATCGCCTCCCCAGGGTCTCAGGAGCGACGCATCGCTTGTTTTCCACCGCACCAGCTTCTGCTTTTGGAACTTTGTTGCAACTAAAGGTACTGTGAGTAAACGTGACGCAACTGTGAACTTTTCACGCAACTGTGGTTTATTTTTACCGCAACTTGAAGAACTTTAACGCAACCTTAAGAACTCTTTGAAACCATATTCTTGAACCGTGTATGTTGGATTTTTATCGTTTTGGTCTTGTGTAGCTTTAGAATAAATACCTTTATTTTTCTAAACTGTTGTGGAATCAGTTTGTGGTGTTTTCACTGTGTTACTGTGAGTGTTGGTACAAATACTTTACGCATTGCCTCTGATTAGCCTAGACTGCTCAGGCCAAGCTACCTAGAGGGCGAGCAGGGGTTATCTCAGAGAGTTATCTCCTTGTCCTGACTAGAAGCAAGGGTCCCTATTTGGACAGTGGTACCTACCCCTGCCAACTAGAGACCCCCAGATCTAACACTAACAGAGGACTTTTCTCAGAAATCGCAAAGGATTAGTTTTGATCATGATTCAAAATGGCGTCTGAATAGAAAGTGGTGCCCCGAATACCAACTTACATAGGATAATGCACAAGCATAAACATTTCTATTCTAGCAGCCCCTCCTTTTAGCAGGAGCTAAAACATTTTTTAACGGCCCCAAGAAAAATATAAAATCAGGAAAAAAAAACATGAGTATAACTCCTTATGAACATTCCCTATTCTCAGTAGCTAGAAGAGAGACTTAAGGAGGGAAGAAGTCTCGAAAATGCCCTCATCTATCTGAATTACGTTATCTATCTCTTTACGTACCATAATTGCAGAGTTGGCATCGTGAATTGATATTTTCCGCTTAGGAGTGAGAAGGGGGTGCAATAGGAGTAACAGAAGAGAAGGCATTGAATAAGGCCACCAATTTCCCGATCAGGTAAATCACCTTTTCAAGAATCCAACTCCAGCCACCAAAAAGAGTCAACTCCTATTCCCACTTTCCATTCCCATGACATTCTCTAGGATGTCTAATATGTGTTTGGTAATATTCTTTTCCATATTTTTGATTCTGACTACACACTGCTGGTCTCCCACTACCGCGTATACACCACCTCTCTTGGCTAAGATGAAATCAACCGCATACGTGGTTTGTTTGGAATGTATTTGCATACTTTCCAACTGAGTAGTGATGTCATGTAAATCAGCAATGGTAGTGTTAGATAATATTTGTAACTTGCAGCCAAAATAGTCTCTGGCTTTCTCACCCCGGCCCATAGAGGTACCACCCAAAGTGAAAATAGAAGGAAGGATTATCCAAAGGTGATTACATTACTATAGTTATAGACCTCTATATCAGTCACTCCCTCTCAGAATTCATTGGTCAAAGTCCTCTTAACCCAACAGACATTGGGCTCAGAGTATTTACAGGGCATACCTAAGGGCAACACCATCTCAAGGGTGACATCGTCGGGACCATTATGAACATTAGAATAAGTACATTATACAAAAAGTAATACACCGGGTGTGCATAAATAGGTACTTCAATAATCTACTGTGGCATATCTGATGTTCATTTGAAATATCTCTTTGCCATTCACCAGGGGCATTGTATTTTTATAAAGCACTATTCCAGAACAATTTATATACAAAGAAGTGTCCGTACTATTTACGATGGGTCAACAAGCAGGATAATAACCAGCCTCCCGGGTAACTATCAATTCCTTATAATGGCAACCCCCCAGTGTGACATTCTATTCTTCCATGTATAATTTATTGCAATATGTATTGTTAACGCACCCTGGATAACCTTTTCCCAATGGTTTTCTATAATATAAACAAGGACCTGGATAGCCAAAACCAAAATCTCCCTTTACTTCTGTAAATTGTGGAGGGCGAGTATATGTGTAATTTACAAGTGACAATGGATATGCAGTCTTTATCTTCCTATGTGAAGGTACTTCCTGTCCATTTTCCAAAACCCATGACTCCATACACAATATTATTAGCAACAAAATCACCAAAGTAACAAATACTATTTCCTTTTTGCAGGTCCACACAATGATATGTTGAGCAATGAGAATCACTGGCTGCTCTTCTTCAGCAATCATCCTACCTAAGGGATGCATGATTAATGGCGAAAAAGGGGGGGGGTAAAATGCAAGAGAAATATACAAGTTCCCAGTGTCCAGCAGAATCTCACCGATACAGGCTCCTAATGTTCAATACGTTGGTTTTCTTGAGCACCGGTGGTGGAGCTTGCTCTGTCCTAAGCTCGTATCCCATGTTGAACAGGATAGTATATCTTCAGGGTATACTTCAACTTCCTCTGTCCAATGTTCAAACAGCACAAAAGTCCCTAATTAATCTCAACTAACTCGATTGGTACTATAATTTAGTACGACCTATTTTACACAGTCCATCCCTAAATAATCTGTCTTCTCCTTAGATGCACTTTCCCTCAGCCGAGGGTGCAAGCTGTACCTGGTTAACCCAGGCATAGAGTGGTCAGTGAATAAGAACTCTTGTATAGCTTGCAGATCCGGAGGAACAGCTGCATTCAACATGTCGTCATTTTCCTGATCCATCTGTGTCCGCGTCAGCTGGGCATCACTAAAGGGGACAAACCAAGGCACCTGTTTGCACTAAGAGACCCTGACACCGTCCTTAACCCTCTGATCGTAGGGTAGGGGTGAAGGAACACTGCAACAGTGGGTGGCATGCACCCAGTACTTACGGCCAACATCCTTTATTGCAGTACGTGTCACCAATAGAACTTGTTCCGGCCACTTCCAGCGCAGCTTCAAAATGTTCTTTCGCTGAAAGTTCTGGAGAAAATCAAAATCATCAGGCTGAATGTCATGGCAGTGTCCCTCTGGTGTAGAAGGCAGGGACTCCTGCACCTGTTAGTGAATAGAACGTAAACTTTCTGTTAACTGGCCAAGATAATCCAACAACACAGGGTACTCAATATCAGAGAATCAAAGAGGGCGCAGGACGCCACAGACATTTGCTGGGTGTCCTAACACGACCTCACAAGGTGACAATCCTGTTCTAGAATGGGCTGTCGTTCTTGTTGACAAAAGTGCTAATGGTAAAGCATCTGGCTACTGTAACCCTGTTGTCTCCTGAACTTTTGCCAATTTCAGTTTGAGAGTACCATTGCACTTCTCAATCAAACCCGCTGACTGCGGATGATTGGCAGCATGACATTTCTACTTCACATCAAGAACCTCAAAAAATCAATTGAATCACTTTTACATTGAAATTACTTCCGTAGTCACACCAGATCACTCGGGGCAAGCCGAAACGAGTAAAGAACATCTGCAGGAGTACCTTTGCAGTCGTAACTGCTGTATTTTCTTTAGTGGGATAAGCCTCAACCCATTCACTGAATGCACGTACAACCACCAAAACATACTTTAGATTATTGCAGCTATCTAATTCAATGTAGTCCACTTAAAGGACTTCAAAAGTAAAAGTATACATATCATGCAGTACTTTACTAAGTGTGCAGCTGTCTTAGAGATGTTATCATTCTGCCATACAGTGTCTAACAATTTACAAATGCCGTTTACACTAATATGAGCTGGACTGTGGGCCATAATAACCACAGGAGGAACGTATGCATTTGGTAACATCCATCTCTGTTTTCCTCATGTATCAATCCAACATCCTTCCTCATTCAACTGTGCTGTACTTTCCTGCAACACTGCTAATTCTTCTATAGTGGCTTCACTCAGTATTTCCTTTACACTTCCAAGGGTATCTTCAACCATGACAACCTCAAGAACCCACCTAGCTGGACCTACTGCAAACATTCCTTTCAACTTCGTCCCTGCCGTTTCCTTACCCTACCTACATCATCTCTGACCTTCCTGTGGGCACTATACTATACTATTGACAATTTCTGGGGGAGTGTCAGAGCAGACAAAAGCCTCAATATGAGGTGTCAATGCTTGATTCTGGTGCCACTGGAAGTAAGAATCCCTCTCTCAGCCCTGAGTCACCCAAAATTATGCCTGACCCCGAAGGCATACTGGCTTTCAGTATACATATTGACAGCCAGCCCCTCAATCAATTCCCAAGCTTGAATAGGGGCAGCTAATTCAGCAGCTTGAGGCGACTGATAGGGGACATGTGATGCCTCTACCATTGTACGCAGTGTGGTAATAGCATAGGCTGCAGTTATAGTGCCATCTGGTAACTTAAAACAGGAGCCATCAACATATAGTTCTCCTTTTGGGTCAGATAAATCAGTCAGGTCTACCTGTCCTTTTGGCTCTTCTTATGTGTATAAGATACATTCATGTGTATCAACTGCATCATTCTCAGAAGGAAGGGGTATTATTGTGGCTGGATTGAGAGTAGTACATCTTTTATTTGCAATGTCTTTAGCAAACAAGGTCAATTCATAGCCAGTAAGACGTGTGCTGGAAAAGTGATGTGTCTTTGTCTTATTCAAAAGCATGTCCACAGCATGGGTATACCATTACTGTGTGGTCAGTATTAAGCACACGTCCAGCCGATTGTCTGATTGAAGTGGCCATAGCTGCGACCGCTCTTAGACAACTTGAGAGGGCTCTCACAACTGGATCAAGCACAGCAGAGAAATAAGCACCCAGTTGTTGCTTATCCCCAAATATTTGTGTTAGGACAGAAAGTGTGCAACCAGCCATCTCATGGAAGTAAAGCACAAACGGCTGGCCATAGTTAGGTGTACCAAGCACAGGAGCCGAACAAAGTGCAGTCTTCAATTGCTCAAAAGACTGCTGACATTCAGGAGTCCAGGGCAAAGGCTCATGCACTTCTTCTCAAGCAAAGATTTGATTAGTAGGGAGTAATTATGTATCCTCTGGCAGCAGTAGTAACTGATACCTATAAATGTGCGCACATCTTTTTGAGTTTGTGAAATGGGCATTTTGATAATGGTATTAATACCCTCCGGGGTCAACCTCCTACCCTCCTTCGACAATAGGTGACCTAAATTGGTGACCTCCTGTAGACAATAATCGAATGTCCATGATGGGCTAAATATGTCCATAATGGGCTAAATGCAACAATAATGTAACTATACTATTTCTACATTTGGGCTAAATGCAACAATAATTTAACTGTAATAGTTCTACAACCCTGTTCCATATCAGAAGCTGTAAGCAAGTCATTGACATACTGCACTAATACATTTCCTGAGGGAAGCGAAAGGGAATCCAATTGAAAGCTTGACTACAAATACTCGGACTCGCTGTACAGCTCTGAGGAGCTCAACAGAATCTAAAACTTCTACGAGCCATCATGAACCCAAACAGATATCTACTATCTGGATGAATAGCAATACTAAAGAATGCATTTTTTCAAATCAATAACAGAAAATAATTTAGCAGTAGAAGGAATCATTGTAAAAAGCGTGGTGATATCAGGAACCATGGAAACTGGGAAATCACAATTTTGTTACCTTCGTGCAAGTCAATCACAAAATGATAAAAATCCTCATGATAGTCAGAGGAACCAGAGGTTATCCGTTTAAGTATTGGAAGAATGGGTCAATTACAAATATTGGCAGAAGTCTCTTCAACTACTGCTTTTAAATGTTGAATAATCTGTAGGAGGGCTTGTTCTCTTACCTGAGGTATCTTATACTGAGGAATACGAGACAAAATAGCATTGTCTTTGACCTGTATCGGAACTGGTGGTATGTTCAAAAGTCCTACATCTGTATCACCCGTAGTCCATAGTGCGGGTGACACATCAGAAAACTCAATCGGAAGAGGTTCATCCTGATACAAACACTGTTTAACACCTACATTGTCATATAAACACCTGCCGGGGAACAATTAATAGTAGCATACAATGTTTTCAGCAAATACAAACCCATCAAATTTTCTCCAGAATTTGAGGTCAACAAAAATGGAGAATCCTGAGTAGAAGGACCAACAGTCAATGCAAGGGTTAGGGAAATGGGGCTTACAACCCCTACACCTGAAATACCTACTGAAATATTATTATGGCCAGACAGAGCCGCCCCAGGGATCATATGGCGAGAAACAGAACTCATTGTTGCACCTGTATCCACCAAATATTCCTTAGTCAAACCATGCAATTCCGCAGTGACATAAGGACCATGCTGATCTACAGGTTTCAGAACTGGTCCCTCTCTCTGTCTCTGGCTATCCTAGCTGTAGGACATCCCTTTCACCTTATCTGTATCGTAATCATCATGATAATACTGTCCATTTTGAGGGTCATCAAAGTATTTGCTATCAGAACTGCAGCATTCTGAGCTCTATCGGATCCACGACCTTGTCCATGAGAATCTCGCCCTCTAGGGACTGCAACCTTCTGCAAAAGCACAGGATACTCGCTACGCCAATGGTCCTCCCCCTTACAATATGCACACTATTTTTGCCCCAACATTGTCATGGTCAACTTCCTGCTGGTGTGCAGAAGCTGTCTAGAAGGACCATCGTGTCCTGTACAACTCCCCCTAAATGCTTGCTGTAACAGCACCTTCGTCTTCACCTCTCTATGCTTTTTATCTGTCTTCTCTTTCTCCTCTTGATCACGATGTTCATAATATTGAGTCATATTCAAAATAACAATGGTGGGAAGAGGTGTATCAAGTATTCTCAAACGCCTGCAAATGAGTCACAAATTCAGGAAGCAGACTAGAAGCAAATCTGTCAACATATAACCAAATTCCACCCTCGATAGACATATCCTGCCCTCTAAACTCACCTACTTTGGGGGAGTAAGAGAATGCATGTATGTAATAAAACTACCCGGAAAAGCAAGTATGTCAGCTCGGGGCTTATTACTTGGCTTTCTTTCCTGATCCCATCCCTTAATCGCATCCCATGTGCCACCGAACATCCGCAACATGATCTTGAGTGTGAACCTGTCTGCAATTATCAACCGGAGCGAGAATACCAAAAACATTTCAATATCAGCAAGGGTCATTACAGTAGAAGATGCAGCTTTGGTCAATTCTTTATAATAAGCAGTGGGATTTTTCCTCATATCAGGCAAATGAGTCTTAAGGGATAGAACCACACTTCTCTTCCATGGAGTATGAGCCCATTGTTTCTGTAAATGGGCCTCTACACCTGGTATGCTGACAGTATCGCGCTGATCCTTAACTCCGTTATTTCTGGGTGATATATAGGATGAACCTCCCACATTGGAAACTGAGATCTTGACCTAGGACTATTCTCCTTCCCCTGTAAGCAATTAAAGTTGTAAATTTTCCAAAAACCCGATCTTGCTCCAAATCACTAACATGCACACGATCTCTAACATCAAATAAAATTTGAGGTGCTACTATCCCAAAGTGTTACTGCCAAATACTAATCAATGTAGCAGGCATATGCTTAAGGGAATTTTGTTGTATAAAAGGCTCAAATTCTCCATGACTTCGCAGACATCCTCCACACTATAGATTGCATTACGAGTCCATTGCACAGCCTGAGTAGTTCCCCACCCCAGACCACAATAAAGGGGACATGCACTCCTGAAATTTCATCCAATCTCTATCCTCAAATCAGCGTGGGGATAAAAAACCATGGAAGGAGAAGAAACAGAAGTGACAAGCACAATCGTCACTGATGCTTGCACTGGAGAATAAGGAACAGAAGATAAATGAGTTGAGACAGTAGGTGTGCTAATAGTCACTGTTGACAAAGATGATGAAGACAAAGAAGGAGCAGGGAGTGCCAACAGCAGTAGATATGGGAACAGTTGGAGCAGATGCAGCAGCTGCTGCGACTGTAAGGGAACAGCGGGGTATATCGTCTGCGGGGCATATGGAGGCGGGGGTTCAGTGTGTAACAATTCCTCCACAAAAATTTCTGTTTCCTCTTGGGCCATATAGGATTTATCAATATGCAACCAAAACCTCCTATGTTTGCATTCAACTTCTGCCTCTTGCTTTTCTCTATCATATGCTACAGCTTTCTGGGTCAGTGTTTGCATCTTCCCTCCCCTTCTATGCATTCTTTTCCATCTTCAATTGTCTATGTCTAGCTGCTTTCTGCCATGTTCTGAGGGAATCAAACATAGACTGTCTACTTCATCTTTTAAAAAACTCTACTTGTAAAAACCCAATCTTTTGTTCATCAAAAGTGACCGTCAACGGCGACTGTAACTCGGTATTGTCCCTCATATATTTGTGGCATAATGTACTAATCATACTAGGGCCAAGACCATGCTTCACATACATATTGAAATTAGGGATGCCTTCTGGAGGAGCTGGCTGAGCTTCTTCCAATTGAGCATCTGCAGAACAACGACAACAGAAAAACAAAAACTCACTAAGACTAGGCATTTTCAAAAAGAAGACACATTCATTATTTGGCACTGGCAAAGCAATTGCAAGTGCTTTTATCAAAAACGGTTCTCAGACCGTACCAAACTCAAACCCACTGGTACCATATCCACAAAGAACTAAACTAAACTCATCTGAAATAAATAGCACAGACAAACCAATTCTACACTGCTGACTCTTCAGACCAAACGTTCAGGTCCAAGGGTTTAGCCGTTCAGGACTCCAGTTGGTATGACCCCCATCCGGCAGGACGGAAGAAGCAGCTGTGAACAATCTAGACTCCTCGCGCAGGGATCCCTGAACCGTCAGTCTGACTCGACAATGGCCTCAACCTTCCCGTCTGTCCATGGAAGGGGATGGATCAATCACCCGAAGGAGTCCTTGTTCAGGTGCCAACTGAAGGAAGTGTCACTTTTCTGGTCACCTGAGTCACTAATGACCACCTCTCAGCCTTCCATACCAAATGAAGAGTCGGTCAGACAGTAGAAAATACAAACCAATAACAGTTTTTTCAAAATACACTCAGGGCTGAGCCCAGTCTGCCCAGTCGCTAGGAGTGCTGCAGAGGAACCGAAAAAACAAGCATAAAGAAACTTTATGTACATTCTTAACTGGGCTAGAACACGTCCACAGTAGAATTTTCCAGGCAGGTGCTGCTAAGCAATGGAATACAACAAAATACAACCTCAGGGCTAATATTGCAAAGTCCAAGGTTGTGCCAGTTGGGCCTGTCACCAGACAAGTGGGAGAAGGCTTCTATCTAGTGAGAAAGGTATGCGCTAAGAAGAACAGTCTTTTTATTAGTAAAGCAAAACTCAACCTTGGAGAAACAAAACCTAACAGAGGTCTTTTCTCAGAAATAGCCAAGGATTAGTTTTGATCATGATTCAAAATGGCATCTAAATAGAAAATGGAGCCGCAAATGGTAACTTACATAGGATAATGTGCAAGCATAAACATTTCTATTCTAAAACTGGACAGAGTTCAATAATGTCCTCTTGGACCTGCAGTAAGGCTTTAGGACTGGGCCGGGGACAACAGAACAGGCCATTAACTAATTGGTAAGTATGTGCACATCAAGGCAACCTGTTTTTAGAGTTCGTAGATTTATCCTCTGCTTTCGATTTAGTGACTCAGGATAAATTATGGATAACCATGGCTAATATGGGCATTGACTGTGCTATTGTTCACTTTTTTTAGAGATCTGTACACCCTAGGACGAGGAAGAGTGTACTACAGCCTGAATGTGAACTGTACTTAGCCATTCAAAATAGGTAGAGGGGTATGCCAAGGTTGTGTACTTGCCCCCTTTCTGTTTGACCTCTACCTTATCACCGTAGGCGACACATTGGCAAATGCATGGATTTACCTCAGGTGCGACATCATCCAATCCCGGCACTCTTTTACACTGATGACGCTGTACTAATGGACCGCACCCCACTTGGCCTCCAGGATTTGGTCAACGAGTTTGCCCAGTTCATGCAGAATCATGGCCTGAAAATGAAAATCAGCAGAACTTTAGCAATGAAAATGGGAAATAAGGCCTCTCGCTGTCATGACATTTTTGTTGAGGGCTTCAAAATTCAGTTTACAGCCACAATTTCAAATCTGGGGATCATGTTTAACCAAGCTGGGAACTGGCCAAAGGTAATTAAATCAAGGCAGTGCCATTTGGTTAAAAATATAATGGCTCCGTTGAATTTTGCTAGGCAACTTGCCAGTGAACACCCGAGGGAACTGATGACCATCTATAAGGCCAAATGTAGATCCACTGCTATGTACAGGTCCGAGCTTTGGGGTCATGTAAAGATTGACATCCTCCAACTGTAAAAAAAATGCTTTCCTAAGGATTCTCCTTGCTCTCCTGAAATGCAGTCCAACCTATGTTTGTCATTCAGAAATAGGAGTCCCTTTTATAGCAGATTTGAGTAGGATTCGGCCAGTATTACTCTGGCATAAAATCTGGTCATGCAAATACACCTCTTTCAACCGAGCCATTATAGTGGACTGCCTTAGATCTACTTTCGCTTTCAAAATTCCCTGTCCTAAATTTGTGAACAATTTTCTGACAAACATCAGCCATCCCGAGTATTTTGACCACTGTGAGAGCATAATTACTGTCCAAAGAAAATCCCTGAAATTGAAGTGCTTATCATTATTAGAGGAAAGTAGATTATCTTCAGAAATTAGGAAACCTTCGGTTTTGAGGAATCAGATGTTACTGACCAGTTATCACATGCAACTTTATCTAGTTAAGGTGTGCAAGCCGTGCCATTGGTTTGTGTTGACCAGGTTTCGGATGGATATTTTCCATCATCTAATTAGTTTTTAATAACTGGTTACCTGACCTGGTGAAATGCCCATGTGATGATACATCCCTACAGAGTACTTTGCACACTGTTCTCTTTTGCAAATTTTTCTCTGGGCTGAGAAAAAAATATAATAAACCTTTGTTATTACAGCTGAGATTTGTACAATGTCAAACAGCTTTTACGTATCTGCAAATGTTACCGAATTTATATACATGGGCTGTAATGCCAGTTTTTGCTGGCCATTATTAATTGTAGGAAGCAGTAGTAATATGTAATTGATTGTACAGTCGACAAAATGTTTTTATGCACAGCTGTTTTTATTATATCGTTTTAAACTTTTATATTGTTTTGTTCACAATTGGCGTATATATTGGTGCCCGTCAATGATCAGCCGATGTGGGTGTCCTTGGAACATAATACAATACATGTCCAGCCAAGCCTAGAAATATTACACAACTCTAGTGCCTCTGTGTCGGAACAGTGTCCATCCACTTTGAAGAAAGATGTGGTCCATCTGGACAGACTCTCAGAAGTTATCACATATCAATGCCTCCCTTCACAAGAATGCCACACTTTGGTCCAAATGTAGGATTACTATCAATAAGGTGAGGCTCTGATTGCTGCAATAGGTGTGCAGTGTGATGCTGACAATCAATGACCATCTTGCTAAAGATACATTTCGTTCCTTCGAGTTGCTATGGTCGGATTTTGGTATGCACAAGTCACAGCTGTTGAAATATTGGCAATCATAGCATTGTCTTCAAGGTATTCCGGGAAGGGACCCAGGGGTATATCTACAAGAACTGCTGCTAACTAGCGTTAGCGTTACTTAGCAGCAGTTTTCTTAACGTGGTCTTTCGCCAAAAACTGTTGCCCTGTTAGCTATGTATTTACAATATGTCGCTACAAGGTGATAGTTTATAGTAGTCTCTGTGAAAACTGCAGCTAACACTAACCTAAAGGCGATACAAATTCTGGTGTTAGAGGACGAAAACTGACAAAAGGCCAATTATTCGCAAAAAAACTCACATTAGTCATCCCAATGTGACTTTATTTGCATCTACAGGCAAAAATATCCTATAAGTCCAATGAAAAATAGGAAACAAAACCAAATGGAATGATAGAATGGAGCAGCCAGGGCCAAGTGCAGCACAGATCAACAACCCCCCCAACATTCAGAAAGACCAGCCAGAGTCCCTGGGGAAGAGGAAATTCAGGGCAAAAGCAGTGCTGCATCACTTATCATTGTGCACTCCATGCAACACCCTTGCATCCAAAACCTTGAAAGCGCGGATAGTCCACAGGGCCAGGAGGCCTCGCTGGGCCTGAGTCTGGGACCCGAAGTGGGATGGGAGATGCTGTGAAGTTGTTGGGCCGTGGCGGTAGACATTGAGGTGTTGGCAATCACCCTTACCTGTTAGTGAAGTATTTCAGGTCGCGTGGATACACATTGCTGACTAGTGTGAGAAGACTGCTTGGTGCCCCTTGAAGCTGTGAATGGTAGAGGTGCTCCTGCACATCAACGTAGGGAGGTTTGCATCACATACCATGGGCCACCACAACAACGGGGTGCACAGAGATTACCAATGGTGTGCCGGACCGCTCTGAATCACAGGGTGGAGGATGGTGCACTGGCCAGATGCTATGGAGGATGAGGCCCCTGAGCTGTGCTGAACTTATGTGGTGGGAGCCCTGAAACTGCACGCCTAAGGGGGCCCTGTTGCCTCACCTGCATCTGGGGGTTCCCCAGAAGACTTGCTGGTGACTGCTGTATCAAGGCTAGTGAAATCATGCCTGGCAAAGGCAACGGCTGGTTAAGTCACCGATTTGGAGAGAGTGAAGCGGATTGTGCCACAGCATCAATGTCCAGGTGAGGAGAAGGTGGGATGCATAGCAGAGGAGGCCCGGGGGTTGAGTTGGGGCCAGCACCCCCAGTGGGAATATATGTCTTTACAACAAATGCTTTAGATCGCATGCCATTACAACCCGGTTATTACATGACCGCGTTGTTACATCACGAACCACTACATCGCAAGTCTTTACAATAATTTGCTGTAGGGGGCGCGCTGGATTTAGGAATAGTATAATTTACTATTCCTACTCCAGTTGGTTTAATAGCGGGGAAGGTGTTGGATTGTAAATCTGGCCCCTACAGCAACTCGTTGTGCACAATGACTGTTTGGTCAGCCCTCTCAGGCCTGCATGGAGAACATGCCCAAACCTCCAGGCCCTGTCTGAACACCTTGTCACGCCACTCAAGAACAATCACAACGCTGCATTGCAGCATTGTGATTGGCTTTGGGGAGGGAGCCTGGCTGCCTGCTTCCTGTTCCTGGAAGCAGACTGAGGAAAGCAGGAGCACACAAGACGCGGGACCCAGCCTTGAGCTAAGAATGTTTTTTAAAGATATTTACAACCCCTGCTCCCCCTGCGTCCCCGCTCCCTCATGTGTCCTTTCCCACATTTCCTACCTCCCAGCTGTCCAGTCTCCCTTGCAGCACAACATAATGGCTGCCGCTGTGCACCCATGTGCAGCAGGCGTACCACTGGTGCACCAAAGGCCAGTCCGTCTCAGTCAATCCGCCCCTGGACCACGCCCAGCACCTTCCTCTCGGACACTCCACTGCCACGATGCCAGCGCCCTCCTCGCCATCAACCCTGGATGCCACAAAGCCTGCCATCTAACAACACTGTGGAATTCTCTTGCACCCTGCTCCTATTCCCGCCAGTGTGGAAGCAGGCAATGGTCATCCCGCTGCTTAAAAAACCGGGTCTTGACCCGAAGGTTCCAGCCAATTATAGGCCGATTTCGTTGTTGCCGGCTCTCGTAAAAATCTTGGAGAAGCACGTTCAGTCGGTGCTCTCCAATTTTTTGGAGACCCATGAGATCTTACATGACTCCCAGTCTGGCTTCCGTTCAAATCGTAGCACCGAGACCGCGCTCCTTGAGGTTTCTGAAACCATCAAAGGGGTGCTGGATACCGGGGGCAAAGTCATGTTGGTGTTGTTGGACTTGTCGGCGGCTTTCGACACCGTCCCCCATGATGGCCTTCTCGCAAGACTCTATGAGATTGGTCTTCGGGGGACGGTGCTCAGCTGGTTTTCGTCCTTTCTAGCTGGCCGCCGGCAAACGGTCTGGACATCGCCTGACACCGCCGTGATGCCGCCTTTGGGAGTCGGGGTCCCTCAGGGCTCTATATTGAGCCCGACCCTCTTCAACATCTTTCTGACCCCTTTGGCGGCGGTGGCGGAGTCATTCGGTGCCCGGATCGTGTCGTATGCCGACGACACCCAGCTCCTCTTTTCTTGCGAGAGAGGGGCAGACTTTGACGGGGAGAGTATCCGGAATTGCCTTGGGGCGGTGTTCACATGGTTCCAACTGAACAGCCTCAAGTGCAATTCCGATAAGTCCGAGGTACTCTTCTTCGGGTGCGACACGTAGCCTAGCTGGCACGCCTGGTGGCCCATCGATATGTTCCCTCCGTCCTGCTCTTCCCCTATGGCTAAGAACTTGGGGGTTAAGATGGACAAGGGGCTGACGATGAAAGCCCAGATCCTTGGGGTGACCGGCACCTGTTTCGGTCTATTAAAAATGCTGCGGAGGTTTTTGCCTCTTTTGTCGGAGGAGCACAGGAGGCTGACTGTGCAGGCCCTGATAGGCTCCAGGTTGGATTATGCCAACATTCTTTACCTGGGCCTACCAGAGTACCTGCTGCAGCGGCTTCAAGTTGCGCAGAATGCGGCGGCCTGGGCCATTTATGGTCTAAGCAGATGTGCCAGCGTCTCGGGGCTTTTGCTGACGCTGCACTGGCTACCCATTCGCAAACGGATTCCCTTTAAGGCTATGACTTTGGCCTACAAGGCACTCCACGCTGTGGGAGCAAAGCATCTCCAAAAGAGAGTGGCCTTTTACCATCCGGCTCGCTCTCTGAGGTCAGAATCTCTACTCCTGGCGGCTGTCCCTCGAGTTAAGAGAGCCCGTCTGGGCGGTCGCTCCTTCAGCCTGCTGGCCCCTCAGATGTGGAACTCGCTTCCACTCCTACTTCGGGGGGCTACTACTCTTCTTGACTTTAGGAGAGGTCTTAAAACTTGGTTGTTTACCCAGTAGTCCTCCCAGCTGTCTCTTTTTATTTGTTTGGTGTGTTCTCTTTTTTACTGTGTTATGTTATTCCGAATTAGTTCTCCTTACCCAAAGCGCCGGGACACTCTTTTTGAGTAACCGTTGCGCTATACAAAAGAATAAATAACATAACATAACATATTGAAACTGCAAATGCATCTTCTGTCACATCAGCACACCATCGCCTCCTGCCGCCCAGCCGACCAACAGCGTAAGCGACTGGCTCAACTGCATCCTCCTCAATGTGCAGTCCCTCCACAAACACGCAACAGAACTCTGGGACCTCCTCGATGCCATCTCGTCAGACATCGCCTTCTTCACTGAAACCTGGACCAACCTCTGCTCCGGACATCACCATTCATGATGGCTACACATTCACCCACATGGACCACCCCGAGTGGCCAGGAGGAGGCATTGCCATTGCCTAAAAAAGGCACACTCCGATTGGCCACGCACTCTAATGACCCAACGGTGACCATGGAACACCTCCACTTTCAGATCCAGACTCCTCTGCACCCACATCTACATGCCCCTGGGCCATGAACCCCATTCACCAATGCTATTGTAGACCTCATCGCACCCCAGGCTCTCCCATCCACCGGCTACATCCTACTCGGAGACCTCAAGTTCCCCTTAGACAACCCCAGTGACCAGAACACCACTCCCCTCCTGGGGAACCTCACCAATATCAGACTCAAACAGTTAGTCCCTGCACAAACCCACATAGCCTGACACACGCTCAAGCCAGTCGTCTCTACCAGAGGTAACTTCAACTACAGACACACAACAAGACTCTCCTATTCCAACCATCATTGCTTGTGGAGTGGTGTGGCTCACTGGTTAGAGGCGGCAGACCCGGAAGCAGAGAACGGCCCGGGACCAGGGTTCAATTCCCGACGCGGCAGGGTCGTGGACCAGGGTCAGCGGACTCGATAATTCTCGCCTCGGTGCCTACTCTAACCAGGGATCACACTCGGCAACTCTGGACATTAGCTTGCCTCATCTCTACAACGGCCCCCCACATTCGCCGGGGATGCCTGGTTTCACCTTGGAGATACCCAGTAGGGACCATCTCACAGGGATAGCCAGGACGGGTTCCCCAGCGGTCTACAGCGCCACAACGCCTCTGGGCAGCAGTGCGCTTTACAAGACACATACATTACATTACATTACATCAAGCCATCACCACACTCACTGTACACCATTGCCATCATTGCCCCCCCATTGCAGCTGGATCAAGGCCACCAAAGAACTTCCCATCAACTCCCTCATCTCCACCACTCCACCATAGCTTACAGACAACAACACCGCAGCGCGCATCCTCCACCGATGGTTCTCCAACTACACCAACAACCCGGCACCCCTCAAGAAAAGCCCAGGCAAACAACACTCCAAGAAGGCCAACTGGTTCACTGCCACCCTCCACTAGTCCATCCCCATCTGCAGACGTGTCTGAAGAGATGGAGTACAATATCAATCAACTATGCAACACAGTCACCCTTGCTGCATTGGTGCAAGGCAGCCAATGTGCACCAACGTAGGGGAAAAAGACCGTTATACCCCGCTGGTGTGTCATTTTCTTGACGTACTTGCAGGGTGATTCTTGCACCACATTGCGCCGTATTTCCAAAGTGACACATCTAGGCATATGTGTGACCTGCATCAGGTATGATGTATGCAGGGTGGCCATTCCCACGCAACAAAGCCTCATAGGAGTGGCACAGTGAAATCCATATGATTTCACTGCAACAATTGTAAGACGCCACTGCGTCAGTACCTTACGCTTGCCTCATGGCAGGCGTAAGGGAGATGCAGTGCCACAGAGATAGGCTGACCTCATGCATTGCTGGAGTTACATCATGCTTGTGACACAATTGCAGCAATGCGTGACTTTAGTGCTGACAGACACTTCAGGATTCCAGATGTATCTGTCATTAATTACGACATGGAGCGCCGTACACTGAATACAGCGCATCCATGGTGTCGCAAAAAGGACATAGTAAAATGCGTTGCAACGCTGTTTTGTCGCAGAGATGTAACACTTTTCATGAATGAGGCCCAGAAAATGCTCCCTATCTTATTGATGGTGCGCATTCCTGCCCTGTAGTTTTGTCACAGGGCAGTGTAGCAACATTCCTAGTAGTGCTGTCCAACACCAAAACCTTCTGAAATGAGGCCCCAAGTTTTTGCACCATTTTTAAGACCAGCTATTTTCTTGTCTTAAAAAACTGCCTCCAACTGGAGTTAGAGTCAGTTTTTTTGCACCATACAAGGAATTCCTTTTAAATATGTCAAAGTGGGGTTAGCAGCGGTTTTTGCACGAGAACGCCTACCTTGCATCTCATTTTTTTTAAGTCCCACTCACAGAAGTGGCGATCCTAAGAATTCATGTTTTCGCCGGAAAAGCTCCAGTTAGCTGCAACTTATAAATACAGTGATAAAAAAAAGCCTTCCTAACGTCAAAAAAACAATGCTACTGTGGTGTTAAGTCCTTGTACATATGCCCCCAATATCCGGGGATACATACACCACTGAGGCCTCTTGAGGGCTGCAGTCTCTAATGTGTTCCAGATCCTTACAAACAGTATGTACTCCCATAGTACGCAGCAGGCTCTCAAGATATCCTGGCAGGAACGTCTTTGGGTCGCTTGCTCTGATGAAGACTGGGCTCAACTCCTAACTACAAGCAAACAACCCCTACAGGAGGAGCGGGCAAAATTCTCTCACTCTAAAATTCTACATGACTTGTACTGGCCTCCCTACACGTTACATAGAGATAAACTGCTACTGCACAGTGTGTGTTGGTGATGTGCTGAGGAAAGAGGTGATCTCTACAATATTCTATAGTCCTGTCCCCACTTGGCACAAAACGTGCAGAACATCTGGCAGACACTTGATACATGCACTATCTCTTTCTCAGGCTCGGCACAGCTGGTTCTTTGACAAGATTTTCTGGACTTAGATGACACTACCTCACACTGGCGTAGGTGGATGGGGACAGCCTTTGGCATTCCCAAGATCTGTAAACACTGACACTGGCGGTCTCTGCAGGTACCAACACTGCAGGAAAGCTTCTGTGAACTCTCTCACTAAGCTTCTTACGAACAAACGATATATAAACTCCAAGACCAAATTTCCCACTTTGATAATATATGGGGCCAAAGGAATTGTTGTCTCCCCTATCCCCCGATTATGCTATACCTTTTTTAATGATCTTCCTTGTCCACCAAATAAATGCATATGTACATGGTTTCCGAATGCTTCTTTCTGTATGCTAATATGCTTTCTAAAAATGCAACAGAAAATTATCACAAAAAAAGTGAATGCTCAATTACTGATGGGATCCCTTAATGTGGTCAGACTCTGGTTCACTTCAAAACTCCAAAGGCACGTTATTGGCTAACCACTCTTTGTGCTGCCATGATCAGCTTTTACTTAAACGTTCATGTCCAGGAGACCTCAATGTGAGAATACCCCCATAGCGCCTGGATACCTTTAACACTGAATACAAATCAATATATCATAGCATGACTACGTCAATGGCAAGTAGGGACCCTGGGGTAATGGAGCGGGCATACACAGGCCGCCATGGTGTGTTTACCAAGATTTGATGTTGTGTATCACTAGAACAACATTTAGTACATGATTTCAACGGCTTTGTATTGCTTTAGCCATCACTCCTCTCCCCTAAGCCCGATTCCTAAGTCAACAATACTTCAGTCTTATACAACAACAAGTACAACAATACTTAGCGTGACATCATATTGTCACACTAAGAGAGTTCTCACCTTTCTTAGAACAAGAGGTGGACCAAACCTTGCTGAAAATGAAGTCTGGAGCCCCGGGAGACCCTGCCTCTCCGCAAGTTCTATCCAAAATCTCCCCGGCACTGATCCCTGCCCTAACCAATATCCTCGATCAATCCCTACTTCACTGTGCCGTCCCTAAGCACTGGAAGGAGGCAGTAATAAGGCCTATTTTAGAAAAAGCCCACAGCCGACCCCAGATCAACCAGCCAATTATCGACCAATCTCCCTTCTCCCACTGTTTGGAAAAATTATGGAGGCCCTAATAAATAAACAGCTTATCACCCATCTTGAGTCCAACAAACTCCTTCCCAGTCCGGCTTCAGGTCATCCCACAGCACCGAAACGACCCTGCTTGAGGTCGTGGACAATATAACACTGACCTTGGACTCCAAATAATTGGCTATATTGATCCTGTTGGACCTTTCTGCGGCCTTCGACACCATCTCGCTTCGCGTTCTGTTAGAGCACCTTGCAGAGGTTGGTGTCGAAGGCGCCGCACTTCAATGGCTGACAAGCTATCTCCGCGGTCCAGGGTCCAGATAGGCTCGCACTCTTCCATTTGCCATGACAATGACAAGGGTGTTCCGCAGGGATCCATATTGAGCCCTACCCTTTTTAATTTATATGTCTCCCCCCTTGCGAAGGTCATCAGAGCACATGGTTTTGGAACCGTATCTTATGCTGACGATACCCAAATCCTCATTACCATCAATCAGGACCCTGACGACACAAAAAGGAGGTTCAAAAATTGTATGGTCGACATACATGAATGGATGACCAGGAACTACCTCATGATGAACGCAGGAAAGACAGAGGTCATGTTGTTCGGTAAAGCCGACAAAATCTGGTCGCCAGACTGGTGGCCAACTTCCCTCGGTCCCTGCCCAGCCCCCCAGCCCTCTGTCAGGAATCTTGGAGTGATCTTTGATGATAAGCTAACCATGTCTGAGCACATCAGAAAAAACGTGGGCACCAGTTACGGCCTGATGCGCAGTTTAAGGAAGATCTTCAAATGGATCCCACTCTCAGCACGTATGCCCCTAGTCCAGGGACTTATTGTTAACAGGATTGACTATGGGAATGCTCTTTTTTCAGCCATCAACTCAAAACTACTAAATCGACTGCAGGTCCTCCAGAATACCGCCACCAGGCTAGTACTTGATCTACCCCCTCGCACCCCCTCAGCCCCCTGCTTTCAGACTCTGCATTGGCTACCCATACAAAAACGCATAAAGTTTAAATTATGCTGCTTAGTCCATAAATCTGTAAATGGTCATGGACCTACCTATCTTGAACACAAGCTCAAGGCCCACGTCCCAGTCAGAACGCTACGATCTTCCAGCAAGGCATTTCTCTCTGTACCCAGAGTTCGGACAGTCAGAAATGGTGACAGAGCTTTCAGTAAAACCGACCCAGAATCCTGGAACTCTCTCCCCATTCAGATCAGGCTAGAGCCTGATCATGTGAAGTTCCGGAGACAGCTAAAAACATGGCTTTTCTAGCCAGATGAGCCCCCCCTGATCTCTTGGGGTCGATGGACAGGAGGTTCTTTTCCGTGCCAGCGCTCTGAGACCTTTGGGTGATTTATGCGCGACACAAATGCAATAAAATGGAAAAATGGAAAATAAGTGAATTAGCTGACAAAATTTTTTACTTGCAGAAGCGCATTGCTGGGTCGCGCTTACCCTTGGTTGGACACTGCGTGCACCCTCACCAAACCTCGCCGGTCACCGAGAGGAGGAGCTGATCGAGAGACCTTCCAGGGACCTAACCAACCTCGGCGGAGGGCTGCAGGGCTGCGAGCGTGCCAGGGACTCCAATTCCCAGGAGTCCCTGTTAGACCGCTAACAACTTCCGGTCCGCTCTCCCTGCCGGCCCGCCCACCGCCCACCGGAGGGCTTCTTAAACCCCCTGCTGCTCAGCCTTCATTTGGACAACATTTTTTACTTGCAGAAGCACATTGCTGGGTCGCGCTTACCCTTGGTTGGACACTGCGTGCACCCTCACCAAACCTCGCCGGTCACCGAGAGGAGGAGCTGATCGAGAGACCTTCCAGGGACCTAACCAACCTCGGCGGAGGGCTGCAGGGCTGCGAGCGTGCCAGGGACTCCAATTCCCAGGAGTCCCTGTTAGACCGCTAACAACTTCTGGTCCGCTCTCCCTGCCGGCCCGCCCACCGCCCACCGGAGGGCTTCTTAAACCCCCTGCTGCTCAGCCTTCATTGGGACAACATTTTTTACTTGCAGAAGCGCATTGCTGGGTCGCGCTTACCCTTGGTTGGACACTGCGTGCACCCTCACCAAACCTCGCCGGTCACCGAGAGGAGGAGCTGATCGAGAGACCTTCCAGGGACCTAACCAACCTCGGCGGAGGGCTGCAGGGCTGCGAGCGTGCCAGGGACTCCAATTCCCAGGAGTCCCTGTTAGACCGCTAACAACTTCCGGTCCGCTCTCCCTGCCGGCCCGCCCACCGCCCTCTAACCTTGCTATAACTGGGGTTACTCCTCCCGCAGCGTGGGACGCAGCCCGGAGCGAAGACCGGGCTAAGAGCGGGCCGTTTGAGGCCGTTCGAGGACGGCAGAGGACGGCCCCGGCCCATAACCCCTATTCCGGTTTATGACACATCCAAGGTAGGCGGACTATTAACTTCAATCTATTTCGCAGCCCAGAGTGCTTGGACACAAGAAACATTTTATTGACTGCGAGGGCTACTACGTCATTATCACATTCTGTGTAAATAGCGTATCTATTTGTTATAACCGCTGCTGGTGCCATTTAGAAATCATGTCCTTAAGATCAGGCAAAACACGTACTATCCAAATCCAAACACCCAAAGGTGTGGTATCGGGGCCACTGGATGCTTTTATTACATGTGCCACGGGAATACTAGAAAAAGAAATCGCCATGGTGGAAAAACGTCTTTCCATTGACTTAGTCAGTGGAAAACGCTCTTCACTGGGCAGGTTGGCTACGATCCCTAGCCCAGTGGCACAAGTACATGCAGCTTTTAATTGTATTCACTTAGATACTACCGAGGCCATAGTCCATATGGATAGCGAGGGGGTTGATTTTCCTGTACACACACCAGTCCATGTTGAACATCACCTGGATGACCTTGAGGCAAGCGGGGAAACTGCATCCCAGGTTAGCTTAGTGTCCGAATACACCTCAGAATCCCCCCACTCATCTCCCGACTCTCCCAAGACTGTGCCTAATAGGCTGACCCACACAGATTCTATAGGCACCGATATGGTAACGAGGAAGAGAAAGCAAGACTTGAGCCATATGGGGGGGAGAGAACGCAAAATGCCTAAATTAAAATTAAAAGACACCATTGGCAATTCCATACCATCAGCAATTGGCAATATTAGTGAAAAACAACGTCCCAGTGCAATTCTAAATGTCTTATGCCCCTCCCTCACCTCCTTAGGATCCTCGGACCCATGCCCAACCGGTCAAAACAGTGATGAATCGCTGTTGGTAAAAATTGAGGCTCTGATGAAAAATCTTTTATTACCTGTTTTGGATCGGACCAGGTTAATGACTTTAAAAATAGACACTCTGGAGACAGTAGTAAATACGAATTCAGCCCTGCTATTATCTATAACCGGCACGAGCCAAGGGGGGGTTAAATCTATTCACCCAGCCCCAAAGACATCAAACATTCCCATCATTCTTAATCACAGACCCCTAGGGACAGCAACCAATAGACCAATGAGGGGTGGAGATCCTAAGACCACATCAAGCAAAGCATCCGAGGTCTCGTCTCAACCCACTCACATGACGAAGCCCACGGACAAACCGGATAGTTTAAACCCTGCTAGACCGCGCCCAACCAAACCACTCTCTCTGGCTAAACCTAGTTCAAATACCTCCCGGCATCCTCCCCATGGGCCTTTAGCTAACCACCGTAACACCACCAAACCTTTGTCAGAAAAACATCCCAGGTATCCCACTCCGCGGGCTGACCTCCCTATTGAGGCTGCATCATACACCATAGTATTGACTGGCGTAGCCCCCATTCAACCTGGCAAGAGGGAGACTTACGGCGATTTGCGCAATAAGGTGACCTATTGGTTCAATAAAAACCGACCGTTACCTCCTTCTTTGCCAACCGAAATTCTGTATGTAAGAAGAGTTCACTGGGTGGGCCATGGCACCAAAGATCTGGAGGGTGATTGCATTTTAATCTCGTTTAAGGACCCCTGGGTGGTGGATATGATCTGCAGAAAAGCTAGGTTTGCCAGACAGGGGGATGTCCAGACATTGGGCTTATCATACTTTTATCCACACAGGCAGAGTTCTATCTTAAAGGGCTCTAGACATGGTCAACCAACCATCAGGAGTTACCCAATGATAAGGACACCCCAACTTCCGCACTTTCCATCTCTTTTCAACCATTTTGGCCCTTTATCTGATCTTGAGGCCAATGATTGACTCCAAACTTGGCCTTGCGTAACCGAACCCTCAGAAAATCTTGGGTTTCTGGCAGTTAGGCCGAGCGAGGAGTCCCTGCAGCTTGCAACCATAGTGGAAGAGTGTATGGGGGCCTCAGCACTAACAGGAATTTCCATATCACCATCGAGGGAAGTGGAAGTCTCCTTGAGGACTGGGGAAAACCAGAACACCTCTGGGTGCATTGAAAATGGGCGGGATGGTGAGATTGGACAGGGCACCCTTGCAGTTTTAGATTTGGTGGTACCCCTTGTGGTCTCCACCCCAGAAATACTTACCCTTGTGTTCTGGAATGTTGCCGCGGTTAAAGGTCGTATCCATTCTGACGACTGGCTGGAGTTTATGGATAAATACGATATTATCCTACTCCAGGAAACCTGGGCAACTGAACCAACACTTAGGCAGGGTTACATAAACTTTTTTAAACCTGCAATTAGAAGTGTTAAAGGGCGAGCCTCAGGGGGCTTATTGATCTGGGTGAAACAATCCTTGGGATACTATCCTACAGAACTCACAGCACAAGACCCTGACCTCCTCATCATCAAGTTGAGCAAGACTGGTTATCGGGAATTGATCCTGATTAACATATATGCCCGAGGATTGCCAGGAGGCCGCTCCCCTCCCCTGATGGAAGTATTGGACCCTATTTTGGCAGGCTTAGATAGCGATCATGTCACCCTCCTAGCAGGAGACCTAAACTGCACCTTTGAGCCACTACCCGACTCAGGGGACAGTTGGGGCTCCGCGGAGGATGCAGTATGGGGTATCCCCGATCTGTTGCCCACTAAACCGGCAATTGCAACTGAGGCAGCGGTGAATTGGATGGCTCTTTGTTTAAATAGGGGCTTTCGGGCCTGCAATGGCCGTGCAAGATCAGATCAGGAAGCGAATTTCACATTTGATAACGGGTCAAGAAAAAGCCGTATTGATTATATCCTGTTAAAACTAGGAGACTGGCCCCTGCTGGTGGACATGGCAGTACTATCCCGCCCAGAAAGTGACCACAACCCCCTGTCTCTGCAACTAAGGATACCAGGTCTTGTGAGATCCGAGAATCTCGGTATCTCACAGACTGGGGATGCTTTACTAACCAACGATAGGAAGAGGTTAAAATGGTCCAAAATTGTGGAGGATGAAACACTAAGGGATAAGGTCAACACTATGGTTAACAACACATTTAATGAGATGTTGACATATGATCAGTTGGGGGACAACTTCGAAACGGCTAATAACATCATAAACCTCCATGACCGTTGTTTTGATGATCTTAAATCCCTGCTTTCACAACCATGTCACCAGGGAACCACTAAAATACCTACCCGCCCCAAGAAATGGTATAACAAAAAATGTAGGGATGCCCATACCCATCTCATTAAAGCAGTTAAGTCTCGGATTATGGGTTCAGTGAAGGCGGCTAGATTAATCTACAGGAAAACACAGTGGGAAGCTAAACGGGAGTGGGAGGACAAGCACTGGTCGGATCTATTAGAGGCTTCCACATCTAACAATCCCATTAAATTTTGGGAATTAGTCAAGTGGGGGAAGGACCCGGATGGACGCATCCCTGTAAACCACGTGCCCCCCTCTGAATGGGTGACATTTTATTCGACTCAGTTCTGTGCCGAGAATCTTAATCCTCCAAGTTCTCTGGTGATGGTACCCCATCTACCCATGCAAACCGAGAACATTATTTTTTCAGAAAAAGAGGTTGAGCTGGCATTAAGCCTTACCACGCGAGGGAAAGCGCCGGGCATGGATCTTATACCAGCCGACTTGTTCAAAACTAATCCCGCTCTGTGGACGCCTTATATTACTAAGGTGGCCAACTCCATAGCTGCTGGTGCAAGCATACCCAAATCCTGGAAGGGGGCGGAGATATTACCCATCTACAAAAAGGGCAGTAGGTCTAACCCAGGTAATTACCGCCCGATTAGTCTCATCGATTCAATACAAAAACTCATTGCACGTATGGTCCTGGGTAGGGTCCAAGGCTGGATCGAACTAGAGGAGATACTATCTCCAATGCAGGCGGGCTTCAGATCAGGAACGAGCACCATCGACCAGGTGTTCAGATTTTGTCTGATCTACTGGAAGGTGGTCCAGCTTGGCGGTGGCACTATCTACGCAGCGTTCATTGATCTGAAGTCCGCGTTCGATCTAGTCCCGAGGGATAAACTGTGGGGAGTCTTGAGGAGTTTGGGAATGCCTGAGGAGTTACTTGTCCTAATAATCAAACTGCATGAGGACAATTTTGCGAGGGTGAGATGGGGAGGCCAGGGTCAAGTGACGGAACATTTTCCAGTAACTCGAGGTGTCCGTCAGGGGTGTGTCCTGGCACCAACCCTTTTTTTACTGTTTATCGACCAAGTGGTCAAATTTTTTAAGGATACTCCGACGGACACCCCAATGCTTGCAGGACAGCGATTCCCGATGCTCATCTTTGCTGATGACACCCTACTCCTCTCCCGAACACGTTGCGGTCTACAGCGGGCGTTGGACCGCTTTGAGGAGTTCTGTGCCATCAGCGACCTCAAGGTGAACGTTGGGAAAACCAAGTTTATGGTCCTAACAAAGAACCGCCTTGTCCGGAGCACAGTTAGAATGGGTGGTGTTAAACTGGATCAAGTGGAGAACATGATATATTTGGGGGTCACTTTGGACAGCCGCCTGAGATGGAAAGCCCAAGTCGGTGCACAACATCTCAAGCTTGCCCGACTCACTGGCTGCCTACTAAGCGAACAAAAAAGATCCATCACCAAGCGGGTTATTCCGGCGCTTAAGATCTATGATGCCAAAATCAACCCAGCAATCTTATATGGTGCAGACCTGTGGGGCTATATGGACCTTACGGGTCTGTTTAAAATACAATGTACATTTTTGCGAAACTTGGTGGGCTTGCCATCGTCGTCCCCTTCTATTCCTCTCTGCTTGGACATGGGTTGTCCCCCGATCAATGAGATGGCCAGATTCAGATTGGTTGCTTTCTGGAGGAGCTTATGGACATCCCCTGACCTCACTTCATTTGCAAATGAGGTAGCAGAAGTCAGGTCAATTAGGGGCTCGGGGCCACTACAATGCACTACCTCATGGTTCAAAATGGTAAAATCCACATTGATGGACATGGGGCTAGAGCAGCTTTGGACATCTCCCACTACTAGCATCTTTCCATCCAAACCAGCATTTAAAGAACTGTACTGGGCTACGCTCCGCCAGATTAGAGTCAATGCTTCAAGCTCCACCAACCTCACGGGTAGGTTCTTGTCTTTTAAGTTGGACCCATCCCGTGAACAATATTGGGACACAGTCTCCAAATCTCTGGACAGGAAACTCTACCACCAGTTCCGGGTGGGAGCATTGCCACTGAACACGTTCACGAAAAGTTGGTCAACCAGCACCACGGATCATTGTAGATGGTGCCCTGGCCACAAGGAAACAGTGGGTCACTTCTTGTTTGCCTGCCCTAGATATTCGGCACCGAGAGCCAAATGGTTAAAACCACTGTTCCAGCGCCTGCCTATTAGAAAATCTGACGAGGCCATTTGTGTATTAAAAACTAACACCTCAGAGGTTATTTCAGTGAGCCTGGCAAAATACCTGGGGTGGGCCTGGATAATAAGGTCAAAACACTAGCCTAATCATTGTGATTGCTGTGATTTACTCTTGTCTGAACATTTTTTGCTCAGCTTATTGATCCTGTAAATGTCCTCCCTTGACCCATTTAATAATATATAATTGGATTGTTCACTTCTGCTTCAGCTACAAAACATTGTTTGGAATTTATCTGTAAGCTTGCCCGTTTTTACTTTTTCTAATTTTAGTAATCCTCTTTTAGGATTGTCTTTTCATGTCATTTAATACTAATTTTATGAATTTAAAGAATATGTACCTATTAATCATAAATGTCTGTTATTACCTGTCTTTTATGATTTTCTTTTAAATCGAAATAAAGACCTTAAAACCTGAAACCTGAATTAGCTGACTGTTTGAATCTGTGTGCATTGGCAGTTAAAAATCCTCATTGGGGCCAGACTATTTTGTGACTTATCACCTTTTACCGATACCAGAATCCATGTAACCAGCCTCTAAATACCATGGCTAGCTCCAAAATATCATGGAGTGCCCAGTCCCCCAATGCATTAAGGGGGATTGGCAAGGTAAGCTTATGACTGAGGAAGCTGGGACCAACCCCCTTTCTTAATAACATGCATGTATTGGGATGTGTATGCTCTGTGGTTTGTGTGTGTGGTGGTGACAACAGGTTATTACAAGCAAATGTGTTAGCTGTAGCCAGATTTTAAAAGGTTGTATATACTTCTATTAATTTCAAGACCGATAATTACGTTTATGCTAGTCCACTGACTTTTTAAAATAACTTGTAAATATGCAACAGCTCTTTATCTGCAATTACTATAGATTTTTAGATGTATTTTATCGCTCAGTATTTTGTCTAATTACTGTGTATATACTGAGGTCCCTATTATGAGTTCCCCAGACTTTGGTGGGATACCTTGGCCCGGGGTCACTGGTTAGTCCAGTATTGGAACTTTCTGAGATTCAAATGCTTGAATCATTCCCCGTCGTCGAGATGGGAGTCCCCGGTATTATAAAAAATAATAGTCTCCGTAGACATAAACACAAACAGCCTAGGCCTAATATTCTTTCATAACATATCAATGTCCTTTAAGGAAAAGGACCAAACTCAAAACTCAGCCAATCAAAAGAGACCACCCTGTAGAACCTTCCAGAGAGAGGCACCAGTCCCTCAGATTTTCTACTGCAAATCGTGCTAAGGAAGTTTCCACTGAGCTCTCCTCAGTTTTCTTATTTTTTCCAGATTGGAGTGGTTTTTCACCATTTCAACTTTCTATCAGCTCATTGGAGTTATTTGAAGGTGCTTCAAACTGACGTCCAACATGTCAGAGATACCGAAAAAAGGTTTATTCAGAGCCTGTGGAACCTGCAGGAAGAAAAGGCTGCATATTGATGATAAGCATAAGGACTGCTTATACTGTTTATATCCTAACAACAAGCCAAAGAAGTGCAAGGTATGTTGTACCTTTTCCACTTAAACTTTTAAAGACGGTGAGGAAGACTTCTTTTGTGGCTTCAGAAACTGAAAAATAGAGATAATGTGGTATCTGATGGGGAGAGTCATACGTTATCTAAAGCCTCCTCAAGAACACCTCAGAAACGACCTTTAGATGACCCTGTGGGCTCATCATCAAAGCCGCCTAAAAAAAGAGTAAAAAAAGTCTGTTGAGCCCTCTCACAAACAGACTGAAACTCCCACTAAAGCCTCTCATGAGGGAAAGAGACCGGTTTCAGAACCTAGAACACCTCCTATGAAATTGAAGCATGCCTTCAAGAAACCTACCTCTGCTCTACAGTTAAGCAGCCTGTCAACAACACCACCGTCGACAAGAAGAACATCACCTGAGGTGGTTCTAGTAACGACGGCGGTGTCTTCTATCAATACTGTGATGGTTTCTGCAGCATCAATGTCATTGTCAATGGGTAACGTACTTTTACAATTGACAAAGCAAATCATATCATCGAAGTCTTCATGGACGACGAGGGGTCAACTTCCATCGACGATATATCTGTCAATGACCCCGTCGACGGAGACCTCGTGGGCAATGGTGTTGATGAGAGAAGCAGCGTCGCCGGTGGAAGTGTCATCGGCATTACCGTCCACGAAGATCTCTGTTGTCGACATTTTGACGTCGACGACGACGATTCCGTTGAAGGAGCAGCAATCTTTGTCAATGAAAATTGTCAATGAAAATTGTTCCAGTGATGATGCAATCATCGTTAACACAAGCCATAACCTCACCTAGTCAGGTCCAAGCTCTTTTGCCATCACAATTTTTGAAGGAAGAGGATGAAGAAGAAGAAGAATTTGATGAAGATAGCCTTTTTGAGGAAGCCATGAGTCCAGCTGATCTTCATGTCAAATATCAAGAGGAGTCTGATGAAGTTTATGGTTATAGACGTCAATATTACCATCCACAACAGCAAAATCAGCAGCAGGAAATGATGTGTCTACCTTCAAGTCTAATGACAGGCCTGAAATTTATGCTAGCAGACTACGAAAGGAGATTTCCGCCAGACTAGAACATTCAACAGGGCCTGTCTCCTCTGCCAACTCTGCTTGTTATTCCACAGATAAAGGTTCATTCTCCTGTTCTTCAACAGTCTCCTAGGGTCCAACCTCCAACTCTAGCTCCTCCTGTTCAGCAGTTAACATCCAGTGTTGAGGAAGTTGAGAGAGAGGAGGGAGAGATTCAACAAGATGAATGGGATTCCTACATCATCCCCACCCTGGCATCTCCATCTCCCCAACAAATGGATTCACCTCCGGAAGATATTGGGGTTTTCTCAACCTTCTGGAGAGAGCTGCGAAGCACTCTGATTTACCGATGCCTACACATCAGCAAGTCTGTTGTCTGAATGAGCCTTATAGAAAAACAGTAAGATCTTTACCTATAATAGATTACATATGGAAAGAGGGGCCAAGAATAATGCAAAATCGAGCAACAGTTACACCTGTGTTGCAGAGACTGGACAAAAAGTATAAAGCTCCAGATGATGTTTCAGCCTGTTAATAGGTCACCCAAAGGCAGATTTGGTGATTTCACAGGCAGCGCAGAGTTGCTCTAAAAATCCTTCAGTTCCCCTGATGGCTCCTCCTGACAAAAAAGGACAAAAGCTAGAAAACATAGGCAAGCGTTTTTCAACGATGTCTGCTATAACGGACTGAGCAGCAAACTCTCTGGCTTTACTGGGTCGTTACATTAGGCAGATGTGGTCGGACTTGTCACCACTTTTGGACAAACTTCCAACAGATGACAAGGAGGAAGCAAGGAGAATACGTCTTGAAGGCAAATGTACTGCCTCAGAAGTGATAGACTGTGCTATGGATGTAGTTTCCACTGGGTTCAGGCAGCTAGAAGGAGCGGACGTCTTGAGGCATCAAGGCTGGCTCAAAACTAACACATTCAGACCTGAAATATAAACAAAAATCCTCCCTTACAATGGGGAAGAATTATTTGGCAGCCATGTTGATAAAGCATTGCAGATCATCAAAACAGATACTGATACAGCTAAGTCTCTTGCAACTTTACAGTTCATACTTTTTGTGGTTCACGAGGAAGAGGTTATCAGTCTAACAGATCAGGATACCAGCAATCCCGTTATTCATCATATCCTGCGTCCCCTCAACAATATAGACCACAGTGTACTAGCCGCCAACCACCTGCGGCAGCCTACAACAAGACTTCCTTCAGAGGAAAATCAGGACGCCAGGGCAAGGAGCCCAGTCAACAACAATGACCTCTCCCAGCTGTCGGACTCTATCACTCTAGCTCCATCCAAGGTGGGAGGCAAAATATCCCGTTATTTACAACAGTGGCGGGAAATCACCTCGGACCAATGAGTCCTAAACGTTATCAAATTCGGACAATCTCTGGAATTTGTAAAGATCAAACCAACAAACCCTCCTCCACCTGGCTTCTAGAAACAACTACACCTCTAAAAGCTGGAAGTTACCAACATGTTACAAAAAGGAGCAATAGAAAAAGTTCCTTTCACTCAGAAAGGAAAGAGAGTTTCTAGTCCCGGTTTTTCTTGATACGAAAAAAGTTAGAAAACTGGAGACCGATCTTAGATTTGCGGAACTTAAACAAATTCCTCAAAAAGCAATCATTCTATATGATTTCTATTCAGGGTGTGCTTCACCTTGTCAACAGAAACAATTACATGGCTGGATCTCCAGGATGCATATTTTCATATACCCATTCACCAAAAACACAAAAAGTTCCTAAGATTTACAGTGGCCGGCAGTCACTTTTAATTCTGCATCCTACTCTTCAGGCTAAAATTGTCTCCCCGCATTTTCACGAAATATTTGGCTCCAGTAGCAGCATTTCTAAGGCAGGAGCATCCTCATATTTTCCCTTACCTAGACGATTGTCTTCTCAAACCACCCATGTACGAAGAAGCAAAAGCATTCACCAAAGCCTACCTACAACTTTTCAAGAATTTGGGCCTCACCTTAAATGTAGAAAAGTCAATGTTACAACTATCCCTCCGACTGTTGTTTCTGGGGCCTACCCTAAACACCATGGAAAACAAGGCCTAACTAGCTCTGGAGAGACAACAAGCAAGGGTCCAAAAAAGAAATTCCATTTCAGTACGCCTATTCAATTCCCTCATAGGGATGATGTCTTCTTGTATCCCTCTCAAACCTCACTGTCAGCTTCAAATACATCCTCTTCAGGAGGCTTTGAATGAACAATGGATACAAATAGAGGGATCTTTAAATGATTTGATCTGAATTACTTCTCCCATGATCACAGCCTTGGACTGGTGGGCGCAACCTCACTGACTATCATGAGGTCTGCCGTTCCTATCACAGGCTGTTCCTCTTGTGATTACAACAGACACATCACTAGAGGGCTGAGGTGCTTTCCTACAAGGCTTACAGGTCAGCAGGAAATGGACGCCTTCCCACAAGGATCTTCACATTAACCTTCTCGAGCTGCGAGCAGTTTAGCAAGCGCCCCAAGCTTTTCTGCCAAAGATACAGGGCACATTGGTGCTTGTCAGGATGGACAAGACCACTACAATGCACTACCTCAACAAACAGGGAGGAACAAGATCGCTCCTGCTCTCTCAGGAAACCCAGCTCATATGGCGATGGGCAATTCATCAGAGAGTGGATTTATCAGTAGAGTACGTCCCCAGGAAAACAAAATGTCATAGCGGATGAAATGAGCAGGCTAAAAATTTCTTGCCACAAGTAGGGGCTGGACCAGCACACTATAGACAACATTTTCTTCTAATGGGACAGACCAAACATAGATCTGATCGCATCTCCAGAGAACGCGAAATGCCGGGTCTTCGCAAGTTGGCATCACCATCAGGGTTCATGGGGTAATGCATTTTTTATAGCTTGGTCCAGAATATTTGATATGCCTTTACCTCCATTCCTCAACTGCCACGAGTTTTAAAAAAGTCAAAGACAGAACCCTGCAAAGTCATTCTGAGAGTTCCAGCCTGGCCTCATCAACACTGGCACACGGAACTATACCTACTGTCAGTCAAGTCTCCGGTTCACCTCAGACCAATTACGTCTCTCTTGACAATGAACCAGAAACAAGTGTGTCTTCCGGACCCTAGTTCTCTGAAGTTGTCAGCCTGGTGCCTGAGTTCCGAGAATTTCAAAACCTGAAGATCCCACAGGACTGCAGAAAGGCCCTGGCTGAAGCAAGAGCTGATAGTACTAACAAAACTTACTCCTTGATGTGGAAAAGGTTATGCAGTTGTGTACCTCGTCTAACGTTAGCCCTCCCCATTCTCCTCCTGAGGAAATCTTGCCTTATTTACTTCTCTTGGCTCACTCAGGTTTAGCCCACATGTCAATTAAGGACCAATTGGTCACTATTTCCAGCTTCCGCAGAACAGCTAAAGGGCCATCTCTATGGTCCGGCAGAATTATAAAACAGTTTCTCAAGGGGCTTTTTCGAATGTTTGCTCCATTAAGGTCACCTCCTCCTACAAGTCCATTAAATACGGTGCGCAGTCAACTAATGAAACACCCGTTTGAACCTATACATTTAACAGATATGAAATTCCAATCCTGGAAGGAGGCTCTTCTCCTAGCTCTTACTTTGGCAAGAAGGATGGGGGAACTTCAAGTTTTCACTACTGAAGAACCCTTCTTACAATTTAAACAAGATAAGGTATTCTATGAATAAATACTTGAATTTATCCCTAAGGTCCCTTCGGGTTTCCATCTTAATGAACCTATTGTGCTGAGCTCATTTTTCTCAAATCTGCAAACTGCAGCGGAGCGTGCTCAGCACTTTCTAGATGTTAAAAGGTGTCTAAAATTTTACTTGAACAGAACTAAGTCATTTCATAAGTCAAATCAACTCCTTATTGCATATAGTGCACCTAAAAAAGTTTTCTCCTTCACTAAACAGAGCATCTCTAGGTGGATTTCAAGTGCAATTGTAGTCTGACATCAAAAAGCGGGTCACCCTCTGACATCAAGAGTGCTTATTCTACACGAGCAATATTCACATCTACAGCGCTGTTTGCAGGCATGTCCCTTCCGGACATTTGTAGAGCAGCAACATGGAAGAAGTCGCACACATTCACCAGACATTACTGCTTGGATGCTGGGAATCAGCGAGATGGGGCAGTAGGACAAGCAGTTCTCAGACATCTCTTTCAATAAGGTGAGTCTTCTTGAGTTCCTTCCCACCATCCTGAGCTGTCTCACATTTTCAATGGTTTAATTTTTTCCTTATATTTATGCATTTATATGTATATATTGTTGCACATGATTGATGCTTTTTAGAGTGCATTTCTGTTTAAATTCATGGCATGAAAATGTGGTGCTTACTGCTAACTATTCTGATTCAAGCATGTGAATCTAGGAAAGTTCCAATACTGGAGTAAGAAACAAGTTACTTACCTGTAACTATAGTTCTCCATTATTGGAATCTTTCATAGATTCACATGCGACCCGAACGCCTTCCCTGGAGAAGGCTCACTACTTATTTTTTTTTCTATTATGCGCACTTGTGCTTGGAAAATCTGAGGGACTGGAGTCTCTCTCAGGAAGGTTCTACTGGGTGGTCTCTTCTGATTGGTAGAGTTTTGAGTTCGGTCCTTTTCCTTAAAGGACATAGATAAGTTATAAAAGATTATTAGGCCCAGGCCTTATATGTTTATGACTATGGAGACTATCATTTTTTATAATACCAGGGACTCCCATTTCAACGACGAGGATGATTCAAGCATGTGAATCTATGAAAGATTCCAGTACTGGAGAACTATAGTTACAGGTAAGTAACTTGTTTCTTCTGGTCAGTATACCCGCACCAAAATATAGGAATTGGCAGAGATTAATAAAGGGAACTAGGGTCAATTGTGGATGCACACTCCCTTTATGTTCAAACGTCCGATGTATTCTATTTATCAAGTTATTGCTGCTTCAAAAAGTGGAAAAGTGGCAATCTCAGCACCCCACAAAGGTGTCTACTAACATTTTATACTAGCAACACTTCGAGCTACCTTCCACATAAAAATCTCAGATTCACGCACCACTATGGAGATAATGGAACTACAGAAAGTGATAACCCAGGACTCGGGAAAATGCCCAATATTGTGAAATAGAGGCTCGAGATACAGATTATATTATATTATTCTTTAACTGATATCCTGAAGGATCGTGAACAAAAGAGAGTATTTGGTTTAGACTCATATTTATCTGCATAGTCGTGATGAAGTCAGTGATGCCGAAAAATGTGTTGTCTAGAATGGAGCTACAACACTCTAAAAAGGAAACTGGAAGACTAGAAGTTATTAGAACTTGAGTCCTGGACTATTATGCGGGAGAATGCTTGAAGGGTTACTAACATAAAATGCAAGAATTGTCCTGTTCTTTTTTGCTGGAAAGGGGACTAAGATACAGACCGGTGTATATCGGATTCAATTCCATGTGCTTTACCCAAACCGGGAGATATAACAGGTCCAAGTTCATTTATTACCTGCTTTGAGCAGGTGGTAAATGGATGTGTGGACTTTCTTTGGAGCTACCCTGTGGGATTTTGGTGTGGGCCAGGAAGTAGATGGGAGAACTAGGTGGAAGATGTTTTGCTTCCGCTGGCTACAGGAGGAGAACAGTTTTTCCAGGTCCAGGATTCCCAGGTCCACTATTTGCTTTCCTGGTGATTCTATGCCACTTGACACAGAAAAAACACGTTACTTGTTTTATTCGTGTGAAGACCGTGCTCATGAAGTTTATGTTTTTGATTTTATGGTGATGTATAGGCAGAATGCGTATTTCAAATGTAATTTCAAAGAGTAAGGTTTAAAAAAAACATATCATATTCATTCTTCTGATTAATGGTATGTTAGAATCCTAATTCCAGTTGGAATGCATGGCTTTCTGGAAGTATATAAAATGAATCGTCAAGGTTCGCATTGATTTTTATCCTTCTTACAGCACAAGTACATTTTTCACAACTCAGCTTTGTTGCAACACCACTGAATATTACGTTCATAGATATGACGGCCATTAATTATTTTGCTTCTAAGGGTAGCATATTTCTTAAAGAGCAATCGTGCAGACGGTTATTCAATTCTCTGATGTAATATGTCACGTTGAATTATAGGATGCACAGTTGAGTATTGCCTTTTTTTTATTTTCCTCACTCACAAAGACAGCTCTTATCTTCTAAAGGTTACTGAATTTTAGTGGGCTTCTTAAGTCTGACAAAGAACAAAAATGCTTGGAATTCATGATGCATAGTAAGAAATTGAGCTTGGCTTGGCTGACCGTCTTGCATTTACAGAGGAATGAGAAGACAGAAAGAGAGAGAAAAAGAGCTCCTTAACACTGCATAGCGTGAGTTTCCCCACGTACAGCTATTGTTTGACAAGTGAGATTTTTGCAAGGCATTGCTAAAGGAAATAACTTCTTACTTCAAAGTGTTTAAGAACTTTCTCAGGTAGAGGAAGTTACCTATATTTCCAAAAAGGCGCGGGTCATCGTGTTCAACAATTGTGTACTTTTTTTTCCATTACGATTCAGGATGTTGACAAAGATCATACAGATAAACTGGCATTTGAGTCAATTGATGAGGCTATTGTGCGTGCATTTGTTTTCCTAGCATCTGGGGGCCTATGTTTTAGAGGTGACATCCTAAAGTGCTAAAGAAGCTAATTTAACTTTAGAACTGTGTGTTTATGACGTACATAGAGGCTTTGAGTAACGAAAAAGGCTTTTTCTCAAAAACTGGATAAGAGTGTCAACCAGTATATTTTATTTGCCTGCAGCACCATTATTAGTGACATGAATTGTTTTTAAGTTGAGAACTGACAAAACATATTGATCGATTCATCTAGGGAAAAGCACCATATGAAATATTTGCAGAAAGATGAGATTCAACAAATATATAATAGACAAATGAAGAGAAACATGACGTTGCGAAATTTCAAACACTGTAAAATTGATATTATGGAAGACAAGTCAAGTCCAAAAGTCAATAATGAATGTGGGGCATATGACTAGATCTGCAGAGTACTACATTGTAAGCATGCATGAGAACAAGGTACAAAATGACGGCACAAGCAGTGCTTATTTTGAGCCGTTGGTTGCAATTGGGGCCCACAGGCACTCATTTTTGGGTACCGGCACTTATTTTTCAGCATCAGAATTTCACTCAGAGCTACAGAGGGAAAACCAAACACAGGAGAAACAAGGGGCTGGGGAGGAGGAGGGTGGGTGGGGGGGGGGGGTAAAAGACGGAAATTGACGTGATAATGTGAGAAATGAGAAACCTGCACAAGCGAGATAAAGATACAGGGATTTTCTGGGAGTGGATTGAAGAGGTGTGAGGTAAAGTAAGACTAAACAGCCTTGGTATTCGGCACGCGCAGGCCATGGGCTTCTAGGCCGCAAAGACACGTCAACATTCATCTTCCCTGAGATCTTGATACAGCCCTCCTTTTGGTGTAATCTCCCATTATGATCATTTTTGTGAAAACATTAATTAATTGTATCTGCACATAATGACCGATATCGGAGGTCCGACACAGTTTTGTGGAGAACCAATGATGATGTATGGAATGGCATCTGATACCCTCGCTGCCCACCACAAAGAGGAAGACAGTAATGATATAGCAAATTTCAATTTGCACATTTCAAATAAAAAGTGAAAAAGTCTATGTTTGAATAAAACGCATATAATAAATGCAATTTTTGTAGTAGTTAATCAAAACTAGTGGGCTTATTATGAACAGGTGGACTTGCATCTGCCCAACACCATAGTGGATATTAGTCCGGCCGACCGACGGTCGGCGGTTCCGACCGCCTAATCACGAAGCGATTGAGTATGGTGCAGTTGCATACTCACACTTCCCAATGGGAGTATGTGCTACGGCTGTAAACCGGCCATAGCACAAGCTCCTATAGGGAAATGGGAGGTTGAGTTCATCCATCCACTTCATGGCACGCACCTCACGGTCCCCCAACCGGAGGTCGCAAACATAAGGGGCCCTGCTAGGGCCCCCAAACTCGATTTCCGACAGGCTTTCCATGTGGGAAAGCCTGGCATGAAAAGCCTGCCGCAAACTGAGCATTGTAATCCGTATGGCGTAAAATGCCATCCATATGTATTACAGGCTGGTCTCCGACTGGCTGACGAGCTCCTTGATACCATCTGAATTCACCAGGAATGACCAGCCGGTTTCATTTCCGACTACCTAAATTGTAATTAGGCGGTCTGAAGTGAAACCAACAATCTCGGTCGGAAAGACTCAGACTTAAGGTCGCAGGCTTTTTGACAGAGATTGTAATCAGCCCGTAGATGGTATAAGCGTATAAGTGAAGTAAAGTAATTGCTGATTTAAGTTAGCCTAACTACCGATGCCATAATTAACAGAATTTATGCAATAACATGTATTTTCACATTGAGCAGTTATTTTGCACAAGATGTTTTTTTTCACTGTAGATGTAACTTTCCAGAAGCCTTCTGTTAGTTAGTGAATATGCATTTGCTTTGTATTAGTCAACTGATGGTGAAGTTCTCACTGGGAGGAGTGGAGACAGGAGGAAGGATGATTCATGGGAGAAACTGTTTGAATTGAAAAATGAGGCTAATGTATCTTTTCATTGACTTGTGTCTGTGGCTGAGTGTGAAGACATGAGGAACTGCCTATTCCCAGGAGTTTACTGAAGTCTTCTTGGATGCTGTGAACGAAGAATGTAAAACTTCTTTTAATGTAGAATTTCCTGTGTTCATATTTGTACATGTTCCTATAGTAGAAGAGTCTTCTCTCATTCACATTTCCTGGAACCATCTCTGGGGATTCTTGAGGCCATATATTTTTTAGAATTATTTCTGCCTCATTATGATGTCTGGTGACTATAGCTGAGAATACTTTCCAGCTTAAGACTTCCTATTATTTGAAGTGCAAAGAGTTTAAGTGTATGCATTTATTCTCTTGTCAGAACTCTTTATGAGTGGGTGAGGTTATCCCATTCCCTTATCCATATGGAATGTTATAGGAGAATGGGTGCCAGAGACATCTGGTCTGATTTATAAGGAACATTCAGCTCAAGGTGGCAATTCAAATTTGAGCAGCTGATAGAGATACCCCCATTTATTTCCAAAAATAATTTTCTATCGATTGGATAGCTGCCAAAATGGTATGTCCCTGTACACCAGTGCCATAAGTAGCTACTGAGATGGACTTAGCCAAATATACTTTTTTGACAATGTCTAGTTGTTTTGACCCCCACTTTTTGATAAAGGAATAGAGGGTAATTAATACTTTTTCCCAGCATAAGCCCTCTATTAGTCTTCCTCCTTCAGTATATTTAATCTGGCCTCCCTTGCTTTTTTATACTGCTGACGGGCAAGCTTTACCTGAGCCAAATCACTTGGGTCCCTCTTGAGGGCTGTATGTAGATTTGAGAATGATTTTTCACAGTGTTGGTCAAACCATCTCTGGCCAATTTGGTTTGGGGTAGAGCCACTTTTTGTTAGTTTATTTTTAACATCAAGCAAAAGTCAGTCACCACTCTAGTTAGATCAGAATTTGTTTCAAGACAGGAAATGATTTCATCATATCTGTTCATAAGAATATAACCAGCAGGACATAAAGTTTATAAGAAATCAGAGTAACTCCTTTAGACATTGGTACCTGGGAAGGATGAGTGAGGGAAATAGCACAAGGACATACCACATAGATTATGTTCACCTAGAATGGTGCAATGGCCAATCCTGGCCATGGGTTGGGGCAAAATATGGACCAGGACAAGGCTCCCGACTAATCAGGTGTCCACTGGAAAAGACAGGTGCAGATCAGGACAGGTGACCTCAGCTAAGTGCAACGCCAGCGTCACACCCCTCTCTCTATGAAAGCCACTTGATACCCCGATTGGGTAATCGATTCTTCTGAAAGAGTGCTCCGCCAGCACCTCTGCTCTCGATCACCTATTGAGTGCGTTGGGTCAGTGACAGGACAGCTATTTGGACAAGTCGGACAATTTCTCTATCTAAACCTACCTTAATTATACCATTTCGAGGGCAATGTACGACACCGAAATGTTGCAAATCTATGTGTTCCCCTTCAGTGATTGGTTGGAAAGATGAGGAGAGGTCATCACACCATACTAAGATGATGTCATTTCAATTCAAATTATATTGATTGAATCCCCACCCACAATTTTATTTTCCCATGATTTTATTATGCCCAACAATATTGGTACACAATTTGAATACATTGTATTTGGTAGCTTCAATCAATCAATCAATCAATCAATCAGTACATTTATAATGTGCACTACATACCCGTTAGGGTCTGAAGGCGCTGGGGGCGGGGGGGTGCTGCTACTGATCGAAGAGCCAGGTCTTGAGGAGTCTTCTGTCAGTAGATCTTGGGTCTGCCGTAGTTTTGTGGGGAGGGTGTTCCAGCTCTTGGCGGCGAGGTGGGAAAAGGATCTGCCGCCAGCGGTCGTTCTTCAGATGTGAGGGACTGTGGCGAGGGTGAGGCCTGCGGAGTGGAGCTGGTGGGTGGAGGTGTTGAAGCTGAGCCGTCTGTTGAGGTATGCTGGACCGGTGTTGTGGAGAGCTCTGTGCGAGTGGAGGAGGTGCTTGAAGGTGACCCTCTTGTTGATGGGGAGCCAGTGCAAGTCTCTCACTTGGGGGGTGATGTGTCTGCGGCGGGGGATGTCGATGATCAGGCATGCCGAGGCGTTCTGGATGCGTTGCAGCCGTCTCGGGAGCTTCGCCGACGTTCCTGCGTAGAGGGTGTTTCCGTAGTCCAGCCTGCTGGTGACGAGGGCGTGGGTGACTGTTTTTCTCATTTCAGTGGGGATCCACTGTGGAGTATTTGGAGGGTGTTGAAGCAGGATGAGGAGACGGCGTTGACCTGCTTAGTCATGGGGAGGATGACGTTGAGGATGACCCCTAGGTTGCGTGCGTGGTTGGTGGGTGTCAGTGCTGTTCCCAGTGTTGTCGGCCAACAGGAGTCTTATCAGGCTGCGGGGATGGGACAGAGGATGAAGACCTCTGTCTTGTCTGAGTTCATCTTCAGTCGGCTGTTTTTCATCCATTCAGCGACATCCTTCATTCCTTCGTGGGGGTTGGTTTTGGCGGTGTGAGGGTCTTTAGTGAGGGAGATGATTAGCTGGGTGTCGGCGGCATAGGAGATGATGTTGAGGTCGTGCTGTCGGGCGACGTGGGCAAGGGGTGCCATGTAGATGTTAAACAGCGTCGGACTGAGGGAAGAGCCCTGGGGTACGCTGCAGATGATCAAGGTGGCTTTGGAGCAGAAGGGGGGGAAGCAGACACTCTGAGTTCTACCAGAGAGGAACGATGTGGTTCAGTCCAGGGCCTTCTCTTGGATTCCGGCGTCGTGTAGCCATGTTCGTAGCGTGTTGTGGCAGACCATGTCGAAGGTGACTGACAGGTCCAGGAGGATGAGGGCCGCTGTTTCTCCCTTGTCAAGCAGGGTCCTGATGTCATCGGTGGCGGCGATGAGGGCGGTTTCCGTGCTGTGGTTGCTGTGGAAACCGGACTTGGATGGGTCCAAGATGTTGTTCTCCTCGAGGTAGCGGGTCAGTTGTTTGTTGATGATTTTCTCCGTGACCTTCGCCGGGAATGGAAGCAGGGAGATGGGTCGGTAGTTCTTGAGGTGTTTGGGATCTGCCTTGGGTTTCTTGAGTAAGGCGTTGATCTTGGCGTGCTTCCAGCTCTCCGGGAAGGTTGCTGTCTTGAAGGAGATGTTGATTACTCTCCGGAGATGGGGTGCGATGGCTGTGCTGGCTTTGTTGAATATGTGGTGAGGGCATGGGTCTAATGGTGATCAAGAGTGAATGGTGTTCATGATTTTGCTGGCGTCCTCGTCGTTGATGCTGGTCCAGGATAGCAGGCGGTCAGTGCGGGTGGTGGTCGTGAGGGTGATGGTTGTCGGGGTGGTTGTGGCACTGAAGCTGTCGTAGATGTCGGCGATCTTGCGGTGGAAGAAAGTGGCAAGTGAGTCGCACAGGTCTTGCGAAGGCGGGATGCTGTTGGTGTTGGAGCTGGAGTTGGAGAGTTACTTAACGATGTTGAAGAGCTCTTTGCTGTTGTATGCATTGTCATCGAGGCGGTCCTTGAACAAGGCCCTCTTGGCGGCTCTGATGAGTTGATCGTGTCTGCGGGTAGCGTTCTTGTGGGCTGTGTAGCTGTCCGGTGATCGTTCACGGAGCCAGTTCTTCTCCAATTTTCAGCTTGTTTGTTTGGAGGCCTGAACCAGGTGGCTTTCTTGCTGGTGTGGTTGCTGGAGGGTTACGTGAGCGGGGCGAGGGTGTTGGCGCAAACGTAGATCCAGAATCTAAGGTTGCGGGCGGCAGTGTCGGGATCAGTGGAGTCGGCGGGCGAGTTCTGGGTGAGGGTGGCGGTTAGCTGGTCTTCGGTGACTTTGCTCCAGCAGCGTTGAGGCCTCTGTTGAGTGCAATGGTGGGTGGTGGGCTTCCTGAAGGTAAAGTGGATGCAGTGGTGGTCTGTCCAGTGGGGTTCGGTGGTGTGGTTGAAGGAGACAGGGCTTGCGGTGAAGATGGGGTCAAGCGTGTGGCTGGCGGCGTGGGTGGGTGTTGTCATGAGCTGTCTGGTTCTGAGGTTGGTGAGGTTGTTGATCAGGGTGGTGGAGTTGGCGTTGTTGTTGTTCTCGAGGTGGTAGTTCAGGACTCGTAGGAGGATGTAGTCTGTGGAGGCGAGGGCGTGCGTGCTGATGAAGACGGCGATGGAGTCGCTGAACTGCGGTCAGGGTCCGGGGGGTCTGTAGACAAGGGTTGCTCTGAGGGTGGTGTTGGGGTCGGTGTGGATCTGGAAGTGCATGTATTCGGCGGTGCTGAGGGTGTCGTCGGTGTTGGTCGAGACTCTGAGGGTGTTCCTGTGGACGATGGCAATTCCTCCTCCTACTCCGTTGGAACGGTCTCTGCGGGTGATCTTGTAGCCTTCCGGGATGGCTATGGCGATGTCAGGTGCTGAGGCTGGGTTCAACCAGGTCTCTGTCAGGAAGGCGACGTCTGGGGTGTTGGAGTCGAGAAGGTCCCAGGCATAGCAGGTGTTGAGGTGAATGCAGTTGAGGTAGTTGGGTATCCTGGTTGGTGGTTTGGCTGGCCGGATGCTGGTGAAACTGCAGCTCTGGCAGGTGAAGTGTCCTTGGGTGCGCTTCGGGGTGGCCTGGTAGCAGGTGTGTTCTCGGCCGGTGTTTAGTGCGTGAAGGGTGCTGGCATCATAGCTCAGTCGGGCATTGTTGCATCCGCAGGGGCCAGGGGTTCTGGGTGCGGTCCAGGCACGGACGGGCGCAGACGGGCTTGCCTTAGGCATGCCTTTGGCGCGCCAGCGGCACGGCCGCGCAGCCGCTGCCATGAATGGGGATGTGGGAGGGAGGTGCAGCTGGGAGACGGGAGTGGGGGGGCCAATGGGGGATGAGGTGGGCGGGGCCACAGGGGACGCAGCGGCGGGAACCGATGAGGGAGAGCGGAAGGCAGGCAAAGGGGGGACAGTGGGGGTAACAGAAAGGAAAGCTACAAGAGGGAGCAGGCGAGAAAAAAAAGAAGAGCCAAGCCAGGTCAGGAATGGACCTAGCAGGGAGGAGGCTCGAACCCTGCCTTGTCTGGACCAAGCCGAGTGCTGTCAGGCGTAGATGCGGAAGGAGAGCTGATCTCTGACCAAGGGTCAGGGGTCTAGCTTCCTTTCTAGAGGTCAGTGGATCAGGTTCCCAGGCACATCGTGGGTAAGAAGTGGTTTGGCAGGGGTTCAATGCCAGTGCATCATCAAATTCAGAGTCAGAGTACCCATGTGCAGAATCATCCAAGATGGAAGATGTGTCAGTGATCAACCCCAAAGTACGAGCTAGTAGCAAAATCAAAAATAAAACATTTTAGAATACAGAAATAAATGAATGCACTGTATACCATTTATCTCTACTCTATTTCCATTACTTTATTTTAACTTGTGCATTAATGATTAAGCAGAACGAACAAGTTTAGTACAAGCTGCAGCATAAGCATTAGCATGTGAAATTTAAAGCAGCCATTTCTGGCACTAGTGCGCAGAAGCAAAGATTTCCCACCAAGAAGAGAGGTACGTCATCCCACGTATATGTGACGGACGCATGCGCAGAAAATGTCCTGTATTTTCAGCGGCCATTTTAATGCATTAGAGTTACTGTTAATAAAAGCACATAGGCAAGCTTCCCCTAGATGCTAGAAATGTCCTGAAATGTAAATATTAGTAAACAAAACATGTTGGTTAATATATTATAAGTTATTTAGAGAGAGCTGAATAAAAGCAAGTTTCGGAATATGTGAAACCTTGCTCCATCAGAACAATTTCCTCTTTGTTAATTTTTCCCCACTTCAATACAATCCCATTCATCCTTGTTGCACAGGGTTTTTTTTAACCTTGGCTGATAAACATGAATTCCTTCCCAGAGCACCTGACAAGATATGTCTGCATGGTCACTAAAACTGGAGAAGTTAATTTTGATGTTAGAGATAGACCTTTTGAGGGGTGCTGACGCTATGAAAAATCAATAGTGGAGCCGTTGGCACTAGATCAAAATGTTTTTTGGAGTAAGCCTGTGGTCACAGAAAAGGGGTTCATTATTTCTAAGTCTTTTGTGATAAGGAGTCTCTTAAGTGTGTCATCGTGTAGGTTATGGATAAAATGAGGGTAACCTCTCCTTCCTCGTCAGTTAATCTATATACTGAGTTAGAAGAAAAACAGCAACTCGGCACATGAAAATCACCCATCCATAAAATTTTGGGTGTCTTTTTACAATTATTAAATAAAACATTAATTTTCCCTTCAAGTATGACTACGACCGTTGACATCTCTCCCCCCGAAGTTGTTATAATAATAGTTTAGTAAAAGTGCTCTGTTGCCACCGGGGTCTTTAAGGTATAACAAGTTATAATAAGAGGAATCAATGTGGGAGGATAAGATTTCAATCTGAGGGTATTCTTCACAAATGTCAAGATACCACCTCTCGCACGAACTGATTTTGACGGAATGGCAGTTGTAAAACATAAAATAGCCATTTTTATAGGTAGGGTCTATTTCCCAATTCTCTTATAGACAAATCAGATAAAAGGTGGTTATATATGTGTTCCACTCTTGGTTAGCCAGTTTTCGGGCAAGGCCTGCAATATTCCATGTGATAACCGAGATCCGGTCATTATCCACGAAGGATTGGGTGGGGGACTCCGGCCGTCCAAGAAGCTGCTAATTACTACATTGGGAATCACCACCTTGATTTTTTGTCAATCAAAGGTTTCCAGAGCTGCCATTACAGAGAAATGGTTGCTTGTTGATAAGGGGTCAGCTCCACATCTCAAATGGGATTGATTGACCTTTGAGTAGGAGAAACTGACATAGTCCCTGGGCCCCTTTACCAAAGGGGGTTGAGTTGCTGGTTTGTAGAAAAAACCTAATGACAAGACGAACATCTGAGATGCTGATTATGGGGCATTGGGTAATAAACTTACAAGGTTTCGGGCCATGAAAGGTGACTTAAGTCTTATTACAACATAGTACCTCCTGATCGTTTTTTCCGATTTACCCACCCAACCCACCCTTCTCGCCATTAAGATGTTAGTAAGGCCTTCTGCTTGCTCGCCTGTGTGCTTGGTAAGCCAGTGGCGTGCTTTAAGGAATAATTGGTCAGTTGTGTCCTTTTGAATATTTTTTAGCTCAAGAGTGTTAGCCAAGTTGATCACGTAAGGACAAGCTGCTGGCGGCAAGTCTAGTCTCTTGAAGGGGGAGAACCCCCTATATCCTTCATTGTCTCTCTGCTCATTGTTGCAGATACCCTCCATCCTTAAGTCAAAATTAAGAAAACCTGAGTCCAATGGAGGTCACTGTGTCAGTGAATGTGGCAATGGATCCACAGCTGGAGTAGTAGCAAGAGTAGGATACGAGCGGGTATTATCAATCAGGGAAAACGATGTTGGAATTTATGTTAGTGCAGGTTGGCCTCCTTGGCTTGAGGGGGGATAACTACGTCCCTTGCTGCCCAACAGATTATCTTCTGTGTAACTGCCAGTGTTGTGAGATGTTTGGCTGTGTCTTGAGAGCTGGTGCCACACCCCCTTCTCGCAGCAATGGCAATGTTTTTATAGCTAGTAACTGTTTGACTGCATTTTTGATGACCTCAAGGCGGAGAAAGATTGGGTCTAATAACAATGAAAATTTATAATAGATCTCGGCCCAGTTCAGAGCCATTGGCATTGGGTCATTTGGCCTTGCTTAAATGTCAGGAGTTACAGAGGTTGCCTTGGCCTTTTTGGCTCTTTTAGCATTAACGGGTTGAGAGGCTTCCTCTTGCCTGCAAGGTCAGTTATGGGGACAGTTAAGGGAGGTACTATATGGCTTGAGGTTGGGTTGGGGGTGCAAGCAAGTCAGTAGGGAGGTTTGGGGGCAACATCGTGCCTCAGAATTCTCAGATAACAAAGGTCCCCTGTCACTTCCCTCTGGACCTTTCGAAATTCTCTTCGGTAAGAGCGATCACCTTAGCTATTGCTGTAGTTACCTTAACCAGGAAGGAGTCTGAAGAAGCTATAGTTACCTCCTCAGTAGGCAGGTGAGGTGGCTTCCTCTTGCCCATCATGAGCATTGATACTTATGCAGGTGTTAGAGGGGCCCTGCCCAGTCTCCCCTGTGCATGGATGGGCCCGCCCTTGGCCGGAGCTTTGCCTGCAGACGACCCGCACTGCAGACCTCCTACCATAGGTTGTGGCGATCCTGCCCGGACACAATGTCCCGGCCTCTCCTCTGGCTGATAGCAGGCTGGGAGCTGAAGTCTCACTCACGGCAGATTGTAGGGTGCTACAGGGCTCCTGTAGGTTATGGTGCTTCTGCGCCGTAAACAGCATCGCGGGCTCTACTCTGTCTGACAGCAGACTGAGAGTTGAAGTTTCCCCTTAGGGAATAATGTTCCGGGATTCATGTTGGGCCCTAATAAATTGAGGTGACATAAGTAACTCATTTGACCTGATACATGATCAGTCTCTGACTCACTTAAATTGTCTAGAGCTGCCACCTTCGTTCTAAGAGATTTATAACTGTTAGTGGTGCAAGGGTGCCTATGTTGGTTCAATGCAGCCAATTGTGTGAACAGCACAGTGGTAGAAGACAGGAATGCGCCTTATCTCATAGATATAATGCATTCCTACCCTTTCCTTTTGATCAGGGTAGTGCAGCTGTGCTGCCCTGGGTAACAAACAAGGAAAATTGGCCCCATCGTTACTAAAATATTATAGCGTGTATACAGGCATATAGGCTACCTCCCTTGCCCAAGTTTATAATTAATTAATGTCAATTTTCCTTCCATAATGCACATCATATTTACCATTTTAATGAAACTCTGTGTGCTAACATCCTTTGCATTGTTACATTTTGATGTAAAAATAATAAAAGAAATTCTTGTGATCAGATTGTAGGGTGGTTAGCCACATGTGGTTTCACCATACCAATGGGATTTTATATATATGACAATGTCAGGGACCCTAATGTAGGTCGATTAGTGCTCTTGCTGTCTCTAAATGCCAAAAAGGGATGCAATCAGATCAAATTAGGATACTTATTTAAAGCACAACAGGCTTGGGCAGATGCACCAAAAGATACATCAAAGTAAATTTTGTTAGCCTTGGTCTAGCACGAAAGCTAATTGAACATACAACTCTCCTACACTGCTATAGTGAGGTGTAAATCAATATTTTCTAATATCAAAGATATTGTTTGCACCATCATTGGAGGCCTGGGGTACAGGCTATCAACCAGGATTCTCCAGTCACCTCTGTCCAGTGCTTTGCCTCCAATCTGACTTCAGGTGTAACCCATCTTCTTGCAGTTAGCCTTGAGGCCTCAGCACCAGGTGTTTCTTGGCCTTCCTCTTTTCCTTTTTCTTTTCTCTTGAGGGTTCCAGGTCAGGGTTTGGCTGATGATGTTTGATGTGGGCTTGCAGAGGATGTGACCTATTCAGCTCCAGATTTTCATGATTTATTTATAAGCAGGGAGTTGGAAAGTCTGCTGCCATTGGCCGTTGTTACTGATGGGTGTTTTGCATGTGAAGTTAAAGGAGTTTCCTCAGGCAGGTGTTGCTGAAGCTCTGGATTTTGTTGGTAATGGTCGTTGTCATCCTTCAAGTTTCTGCTCCATACAGAAGGATTGATTTTACATTGGTGTTAAAAAGCCTGTTCTTGGTTTACAGAGTTAGGCCCTGAAGCTCCAGATCTTCTTTGCAGATTTGTGCCTTGACCTCAGAGTCTATGCCATCCTGCTTGTTTATGACACTGCCTAGGAAGGTAAAGACCCCCAACTCTTCCAGAGCATTGCCTGCAAGAGTGAATGGAGTCGTGCTGGACGTCTTAGCCTTCAGGATCTCAGTTTTTCCCACATAAATGTTATAGCATTCTTTCAAGTTTCCATGGTTTGCTGCTTTCTGGGCTTTTGCAGCAAGACCATATTCACTTGTCTGCTCTTGTTTCTCTTTACTTCCTTGGTTTTGGCATATTCACCTTTAGCTTTGCCACAACAAGGTGATGGTCCGACACCACATCTGCTCCTCTCATCACTCTCAAATCCTGCAGGGACCTCCAGAACTTCTTGGCAATGGAGATATGGTCGATCTGATTCTATGTTAAATAGTCTGTGGACACTGACGTTGCCTCGTGCATTCTATGTGTGTATGTGTGGGAATACACTGCTGCCTACATGACAGAGTGTTCATGGTGTTGTGAACGTATTTAGGACCCTATTTAAACATTCCCAATTTATGCCCTTTTGTGGTTATAACAAATCATATCCTTATAAAGACATAAGAATCATATCTATATTAAGTCATAGCCAATGCAGTCCAAATACGGCAAGGCTACTCCCATAGACTCCTAGAAAGCACAACGTGTTCTTAAACAAACCAAGCCTCCAGCAGCCCGGGAATTCCCCCTGCTTCTGTATTGATTTGTCCAAGAACTCCTGAAGTCCTGAAAGAACTGAGAGTTCTTATTGACGTCTTATGTCCAACCTTACGTCAAACTCGGCACCTTCCAGGTATAAATATACCAGCAGCTGCCCTAGCAAAACACACGGTGGTTTGGAGCAGATCGGCTATCTACTTAGCCGACACCCTGCTGAAATGAGTGCTGAAGGAAGCCGACCCTCCCATTGACGCACTGAGAGAGACGCTGTCTTTTCTCCTGCCGAGAAATCCAGCTCCAGTGTTTTCCGGTCACCCTTGCGGGTTGCTGGGAGATCGAGTCCTGAGAGAGAGATACAAGACCTCCTTCATTCTATAACCAAAGTACGGAGCTGATTAGACCCTTAGAGAATTCTTGATTCAGATTCTTGGCAGAAACTATCTAAACTAAAACTGTAGCTCACTCACTCCTTCCCACGTACTAGGCTTAGGTTAGGTACACCGGGGTAGGTGTATTTTAAAAACACTAGTTGAGTACGTTTAGTCAACTTTTATCATTGTATGTATTTTATGAGTTTTAAGTATCTTATGGCTTAGAAACCATATAAATGCTTTTACAGTATTATTTTATAATACTCCTTTTACTGTACGCACTTTACTTTATAACAAGTATTGCAATTGTGGCAATTCACTTCTCTTGCATGAGAAAGAAGACTGCTCAATAAATAACCACTTTTATTGAAAACGCCCGTCTCTCTATTTCTCTGCACTCCTGGTGAAACTAAGCATGCACGATTGACTGAGTGAAATAGCCATCTATTGTTTCCGCGACTCTGGAGATATACTCCTTATTCTGGAGGGAGCAAAGTTGCCATGTCAGAAATGAATCCCTTCTTGTCTATTCAGGAAAGTTAACACGTTCTTGTTTACTCGAGAAAGTTTCTAGTGACCTCTGAGCTAGCTGGCATACCTAATTAGGTCTAACATATTCAATAGAGACCTAGTCGACCTAAGTCCTACGTCTAAACTATCGTTTATGTTATTCCAATGCGCAGAGCCTATTGGGAATATAGGAACTACACTACAATGGCACAGAGATATGCGAGCCTTTCACCATTCTCATACATGTCACCACCATTGCTTCTTTGTACCCAGTGCTGTAGCTTCCAGCTGTGGCATGGTGAGTAAAAGAATGATGGATTTAACCGAGATCTCTTGACTGGGGGTAAATGTTTTGGTTTGTTCTGCATTCTGTCCATCAATTGTGTGTCTGTAGCTTCCATTCTTGGCATTGAGGTCCCCCATCAGTATGGTCATATCTCTCTCAAGTTATTTTTCTAGGATGGACTGGTGTCTGTAGTAAAATTGTTCTTTTTCCTCTTTTTTGCTGTCAGATGTAGGTGCATTGCACTAGACAACATTCATGCTGATCCTCTATTTCTTTGTGCAGAAGGTTGATGTGATTATTCTGGGACCATAGTCTTCCCATCCAATCAGAGCTCTCTTGGGTGCTGGCAGCAGTATCACTGCTACTCCCTAAGTGTTCTCCTCCTTGTGTTCAGAACAGGTGCATCACTCCTGGAGCCAGTCTTTTTGGTGTCCATCTGATATTGCTGATGCCAAGCATGGCAAGGCTGTATTATTTCATCTCTGCTGCTACTTGGCCTGTTTTGCCTTTCTTTTACATGGTCCTCACTTTCCATGTCCTGATGGTGATGATCTTGGTTGAAAGCAGATGGATAGACTTTGTGGCTTTGTGGGATCTCTGGATTTTACCACAAGGCATCATAGCTCTCTGTGGAAGAGATTCCTCTTTCCCCAAGGCCAAGATGTCTTTTGATTGACATTTCTGCAGCCAGGACTTTTTTTAAATAGTGGGGTAGATAGCCCCAGGCATAACCCTTTTCCCTTTGAAGCTGGGCTTGAGACCAGCCTTAGCGGAGTTAAAGTAAAATCACAAATCCTATTATTTATTATGCAACTGAAAATCCATTGACTGTCTTAGCTCAGCATGAAAGTTCACCTCATGCATTATTAGTCCCTTTAGAGCAGTTCTTTTTGGTTGTAAAATTGACTCCTCACAATACAACGGGACAGGATTTAATGTTGACCGTCCATCCTCTTTACTATGTTTGAGGCCAGGGCTTGATTTCCTTGTGGCCTAATTCGATATCTTAGCATAACTATTCCAAATCAAACCAGGGATATCTTTGTCAATCGTTATGGCTCATGTTCGTGTTAATAATATATAACAAAGGAAGGTACCTGGGTATGTATTTCACCACTATTTATTTTATGTGGAGAAGAAACAATGACCATTAGGTTCATATGTTCCTGGTATATGATTTACATTTTTTTCATGATACATATTTATGGTGGACATTCATGTCCGTGTTAAGGCATGTTTGGAGATGGAGCCATAGATTGGGTGGGTGAATATTAGTTGTGGACATAGCATCACAGCCATCTCGATGTTCATGACCTGTGATACCATGGGTGGTACTGCGGTTTCTGGGTGTCTTAAAATTGTGGAAGAAGCAAGTGGCTGTACCTGTGATTCTCACTCACCTGGGTCTGCCTTCTCTCATGCTACTGGTCTCCTGGCTGCAACTCCTCATCAGCTTCAAAATGGCAATCTCCTGCCTTAGATTTTGCAGCTTCCTTTTAAAGCTCCTCTACAACTAACTCAGTAAACTGGTTTGTTTTCAAATCTTTCCCAAAAGGGCTGTGTCTTCCATATGTTTCTTTCAGATAGTCTCATTCTATTTTGGCTCTTATCATGTGTTGGAGTGAAGTCATTTCCTTTTCCTGTTTTTTTGTTATACAAATGCTTTAGTTTGGTTGGAGGGTGCATCGTAACAAAGCAGAGTTCCTCACTCCCTCCAATTGCTGATCCTGGCCCTTCTCTCCTGAAGATTCCCACCGCTTGTTCTTGATTTCCATCAGTCCTTTGAAGTCTTCATTCAGCAAGGTGGTTTTTGTTTGCCTTTTCTTTTCCCTCTCAAGAAGTGTATGATGCTGGTGACATATTTCACATCCAACATGTAGTAGCAATGTCAATTTGGGTTGCACAAGTGCTCTGTCATTTGGTTTTGCTCCAGTCTGCTTCTGCCTTGCTATCCCTTGTTTTTCAAGCCTCCTAGGTGCAATCCTTCTCCAACTCCATCAACCCCATCCAATACATTTCACTACTTTTTTTAACTATATTTTTGTTTTTGACTAGTTTGTCATTCCCCATTTGTGTTTATTTTCATTTTTATTGCCTTTCTTTGTAATTATGCCCCTACCACTGTACCAGCTATGGCACACAGAGGTCATGTTGGCCACTCTGAGTCCCCCACCCCCATGACATGTCAGTCAAAAATTAAACAATCAAACATTTTTATGAGCACACAGTAAAATGTTTAAATTAAGTTTATTACAATGATGAGATTTATTGGATGAAACTATATTCATTATACTTTCTAAGGACAGTATACATCACTAACACACAAAATAATCTCTACACTGTGACCACTTTTTATTTCATAAAATGTTGTAACCACTTGGTCATAATTATGTAAGGAATGTACTGCACTCCTCTAAGTCATTGCTCCAGGTCTGATATTTATATTTATATGTGATGGAGCACATTCACCTTGAGAAAGGCTCGCTGAAACTTATTTGACCGTGTCCGTTTGGTGGAATAAATCACCATTTATTTCCAGTCCCTTAGAGTCCCCATCCTTTTTACTGCTTCTGGGAAACCCATGGATATGTAACAGCAGGGACTTGACCCTGCAAATAGGCACTGGTAAGTTGATGGAGGCGGCCCAAGAAAACACAAGAACTTTTTTCTGATAAATACATACATATATTTCACTGGAGCGATTGCCAAAATGTAAATATAGTTATGTTACATTTTCCTTTGGAAGAACATTGTATGTTTTGCAAATGGGGATGCCATCCCCAAGGGTCGCTTTGATATTAAGGGGAGCCCCGCTCCTTGAGGCATTCTATGGCCCGGAGACCCCACCTCCCAGGTCTGGCTTAGGGATGGTTTCCCAGAGACCCTTACCTCCAAAACACCCTCTTTTCCCTGCCGAGAGTGCGGGCAGAGAAAGTGTAATGTTTTCCCACCAGGCTGGATCAGAAAGCCAGGGTAGGTGCAGGCAGAGCAGCAGGTGGTCCTGTGTGGTCCTTGGGGCTACACCCACAGCACTCTACATGTGGAATGCTGTAAGGCACCCCGGGTGGGCACAAAGGCACCCTAATTTTGCATACAAAAAGAAACCTTGCTGGCTCCTCTGCAGCCCATTGGGCCGGTTGCAGGGAGGTAGCAGGGCCACAGGGGTACTGGGAATCCCCCCTCAGGCCCTAACAAGAAATAAGGATGTGTCTTCCCTAGGTGGACATTGGGCCACCAAAACAATAAAAACAATGAATACATAAAAAGAATAATAACTGAGTGTCAGGAGCTGCTAATTTATTGTTCACTGCTACATTGCATGGAGTGCTCTCAGTACCCTGCATAGGCTCAATAAACCTCTTTTGGAGGTTTACACCCTATGTGGGTTGCACCACCAAAAGAAAAATTCCACAATGCGAGTATCACAATAAAGAATGTCCAAGAATTGTAGTGTCTTGTTTAGTTTCCTCTTTATTCATTATCCTTTTGATCAGCCAACGCGTTTCGTTCAAAGAACTTCATCAGGGCGTCCTGGCTGTGTTGAATATGCACAGTCCTCACATCGTGTGTATCCGAATTCTGTGTCCTCATCAAAGTAAATGGGCAATTACTTTGGTGAGGACACAGAATTCGGATACACATGATGTGAGGACTGTGCGTATTCAACACAGCCAGCACGCCCTGATGAAGTTCTTTGAACGAAACGCGTTGGCTGATCAAAAGGATAATGAATAAAGAAGAAACTAAACAAGACACTACAATTCTTGGACATTCTTTATTGTGATACTCGCATTGTGGAATTTTTCTTTTGGTGGTGCAACCCACATAGGGTGTAAAGCTTACTGGTTGTTAAACAATTGCCTCTTGGGAGCAACAGGGGCGGTGGGAGTGCACACCTTAGGAGCTAACAGCTCTGCACCAGATGTATATTTGAGACGGGCGGCCAAAGGGTCAGTGGAGAGGTGCGGCATACCCAAAAGGTCTTTCTGCTTTTTTGGGGATAGAGTTGAGTTGCTCAGGAATGGGGTTATATACTCTTTTGGAGGTTGAAGGTGTTCCTAGAGGGTACATGGGCACCATCAAGCATTTTTGTAATGTTTTGGGGGCATGCAAAGAGTTTAGCAGCCCCCCCAGCGATATTTTGAAAAGACGTAAGCACTCTGTGACATTGACCCCATATTTTTAAATGCACTCCTAGGTAAAGCTCTATGCTTGTAACAGGAGTGCAGTGGCCCCTTGTGGTGGGTTCTCTGGCTGCACTTTGTGGTTTTACAAATGTTAAAAATTACTCAAAGACATGTTGAAGCCTTTTTTTAAATACATTTTTTATGGCAGTCACTTTCTTTAAATATTGCACAGTGTGACTTAGTGAAATATACATGTCATTATAATTATTGGTCATTTCTGACATTGAAGCCAATAGGACCACTTTTGTCTAAGTCAGTAGGTCTGCTTTACCTAAAATGACATCCATGCTCATCAACTTAACCCCTGTTGCACATGGCTTGTGTGCATTTTGGCGAGGTAGACCACCAGCAGGGGTTAGAAGCAGGGGCTGGCATGCAGCAGACCCCACACTGCACATAGCTGAAGGTTGTGCCTAGCATGGGGTTGGCTTCCCGTGAGAGTTAGGATCCAGGGCCTAGACTGCGGCCAACTCCATGCTGAGCCAAAGGCCAAGCATGGCGGGGTCTTCGTCAAGACTGCATTCAACACCACGCCATGCACCCCCAAAAGCAGTGCACGGCATGGGGTTGGTGTTTCAATGGTGACAAAATATTAGTTTATGTTAAAAATACCTATAATTACTTTGCATTAGAAAAAAACCTTAGAAATTCACTGAATAAAACAGGGGGAGTTATAGTTTTGTGAAAATGTCAGTTACAGCATACACTTTAAAATAAACAGAGCCACTAAAATTCCCCAGTTATAGTTATCTCATGTAAATATAACTTGTGCCCTGAAGTAACTATGAATCATGCCCATGCCATGCACTGCTTATGACTTCACATATTACATCATTCATGACATATTCTATGACATCATTGATAACATGACTGCAATAGCTGAAATTACATCATTGAGGACAAGAATGCATGGAGGGGATGCGAGCCATAGTTACTTTAGGGTTACTTAAGATAACTATAAGTGGTGAATTTTATTGGTATTCAAGCCAGCCTTAGAATAGTCAAATATATTTTCATGCTGCACATAACGCAAGAAAGGAAGAAGTGTTTTCTTAAAAAAAGGTCTTCACATAATAACAAAACTGAGAGTGTTTTTACATACTTTGTGTGGAAATAAATACTATTGCCATATTTACCTAATTTATTTTGTTCTAGACATTCTAGCAGCCGAATACTACTTACTAGGCGCAGCTACTAGTGTTCTTCTTAGAGAAAATAAAATATTGCCATGAATGCAACTTTAGAAAGTTGACTCAAATCGAGAACACAGTTTGTGTTTAGAGGCATAATCTTCAATCACATAGAAGTATAGTGAGCAAAATTGCCTGAAATATTTCCCACCTGCATCTAATTATTCAGTTGGTTATATTGTCAGTGAGTCAGCTAATATAAAGTGCACACTGTCATATATTTTTGTGTTTGAAACCAGTCCCTAATATTCATACACAAAGTCCCCACTTGGCAACTTCAATGTGGATAAAAACCCTGAAAAAGACTTTTCAGAGACCTGGATGTAATGGATCATTTGCCTCGTTTTTTGTGCACAATAAAATGTATTTCTGGTACCTCATACTACTCAAACCTGATGTTTCTTCAAACCAAGCATTATAGAATCATCTTGTTTTCTTATCTTTTGCCTGTCTCACTTGCTTCCGTTTGTCAGATATGTCCATATGTAATTTGATGATAAATTGTCATAAAAGTGCAATATTGGGTTTAAGCTAGTCTGGAGGGACTGTCCGCAGGGGCAGCGACGGTCCCTCCGGTGCAATTAGGATGTGACCGCCACCCTGGCGGTCACATCCCGTATCTTTAACCTTGCGGTCGCATCCCGTATCTTTAACCTTGCGGTGGGTGCTACTTGAAGCAGAACCCACTGCAAGGTTAAAAATGCATGCTTTGCATTTACAAGCACAAAGCGGCAGGCACCGCGCGGTGCCTGCCGCTTTGTGCATGTAAATGCTGGGGGGTACCATAGGTACCCCCCATGTTCACCCCCCACCTCCGACACCCTGGGGGCCCGCAGGGACCTCCCAGAAGCTATTGTCCACATGCTTTTCCACGGCGGTAAATCCGCCGCGGAAAAGCATTTTTACAAACCCATCGTAATTTGGCTGGCGGTGTCTTGCAGACACCATCACCAAATAGCGTCCAACACCCAGCGGATCAGCGGCGGACGGACCTGCCATCCGCCGCTGATCCCACCGCCATCATAATCTGGCGGTGGGTGTTTTGAAGGTCTGCAGCAGTGATTTCGCATCCTCCGGGCCGGCGGTGGCTTCCACCGGCCCGGAGGATGCGGAATCACCGCAATCATAATCGACCCCTAGATCCCTTGCATTCAAGTATTCAAAGTACCTCAGTCTAAAGGGAGGCACTTTGAATATTAGAGACTGAAAGCACAAGGTGGGCTTTTCAAGTGACGCAACCCAGTACAAACAACATAGATTCATCCAGAACAATTCATGGAACTTTACAGTCCAAGTTAATTTTACTGCTTTCCTGATCTAATGGTCGATCTAAAAGAACACATTCCCTATTACTTTAATTCAAGTGTCATCTATCCACCCTCTGCCTTCTTGAGCCTACAGGGCCAACGACTATGGTACCAGCAACAGTCAAGGGTGGCTCATGGTCACGGTTTTTAGCAACCTACATTTCTTTGGGGGGTCAAAATGTCGACTTCGTAACTGTCATATGTCAGTTTGATCAACAGTGATTTCTCACTATGATAGTGTACTTTCAATCATGGCTATGCATTTTCCATCTTTTTAACTGTGAGGCTTAAAGATAAGCTGTTCTTCATTGTAAATATTCATGTGATGAGTATAATGTCAGTATGTTTCCTTTACACTTTTCCAACCCTCACTTGATGCACAATACCTCTCCCCTTTTGTTCCTTTCCCCCCCCCCTACGTGGGGCACTTGCTTTGGCATATCCTTTGATTTATTTGCTGACTCATTAGTATTTGCTATGCTCAATGTGATTAAATAACATTGGACTCAACATTTACAACGTATGAGTGTATTTATGCTTTCTGTGTTTCAATTGTGTGTTTTGCTAAGAATTGTTCTACTGGGACCAATTATATACTGTACTGTCCCATTCCTAGGTCCCAGTGGCTTATTTGGGTTTACCCATTCCTTGTAACTAGTATAAAGCAGAGTCATAAGATTTGATGATTGAAGCACTCAAATGAACTTAAAGAATATTTACCCATCAAAAGTAAAAGGGGTTTATTGGCAAAATGAAGGTTGTGAAATAAAACAACCGCATTGAAGAACTCAAATACATTCTGGAAAGAAAAAACTTGAGATTTCAATGATGCAGCAATCTGAAGAAGCCTCCTTAGGATTAGAAAACTACTGGGACTTTGCAAGCTGTGTCAAAATTGCAAATGTCTTGTACAATTGTGTAAGAGGTTGTGTAACAGAGTGTAACCACTTTTTTTGTACACCCTTGGTATAGAGCATGCTTCTCCAAAGAGACGCTCATGAGTTACTGGTAGCTCTTCAGGTTCCAATAGGTAGCTCTCCTGTGAGCAGCCTAGCCTGTCAAACATAGAAGCTTTTGTTTGTTTGTTTGATTTATTATATGTATGCAAGAATTAAAAGCATATGCTCAAGCTAAAAATGTTTTTCTTTTCAGAACCTGTAGAATGATGTTTGGAGAAAAATGGCTGCATTTCTAAAATATATTTAAAGCTGATATTTGAGTAATAAATCATGTGGTGTTGGGAAGATGTATTACTGATATTTATTACCTTGATGCCAGGGGCATTACTGCTATGGCTGTTATGTATTCCTCATGTAGGAGCCTTCTACATTGCCATATTACTGGCAACCATGCCTGGAAACAGAGGCGATCACTGCTTATAATCTTGCAAATGGTGGCCACTAATGTAATCTTGTCTGATGTGGTCATTATTATAACAATTATATTATTAGGATCTCGGGGTGGTTTTAATTGAAAAGAAGTAGCTCTTATTACAGGAAAGGTTGGAGACCCCTGGTATAGAGCATCCTGTGAAGATCTGCACCACACCAGGGGTACAGACACTCAGACACATTCTGTGCTCTATTTCAATACCCTGATGATTGAGTCAAACAGAGAAGAATCTAGACACCTTTCCCTGTCTTTTTCCCAACCCCTTTCTCAGTTTGTAGAATAGCTGCCAGTGCTTGTTGACATAAACACGCACTGAGAGCTGATTTCAAAGGGATAGGTAGGGTGTACTGTCTCAGTTCACTGACAATATCGACACCACAAATATTGAGTTGCAGAATTATTGAAACCTGAATATCATTAACAAAAATATTGAGACCCTCTACTTAATTTAAAAAGTCAGTAATATTGTACAAAAAATATAGACATAAAAAATATCGAAACTAATATATGTCAAAAACAAAAATCTTTTAAACAAAAATATCATCACTTATAACTAAGCATAGATTATGTCAAGAATATTGAAGTCAAGAATATTTTGTACATAAGTAATGTAATTACAAGTAATAAGTAGCAGTAAAACATATGAAAAACACATTATTTAAATCAACAAAATATAAATATATATTCCATATTGATAACTACAATATGTAAATACAATATAATATTTTACTTCACCAAAATAATACATTTAAAATGTATCAACTTATAACTCCTCTATATTATATATTACACTTATTTGCATTCTGCTTACAAACAAAACATATTTATTTTTACAACCAATATTCTTTATTAACCTAAAATAAATACATATAAAATCAAATAAAATAGGTTATCTTTAATATGTTTATAAAAAATATTATTTGCCATCTTCCAAATAAGGACATAAATGTAACAATAATCAAAAGGAAGCTAAAAGTAATATTAAACTATATAAAAAATAACCAATAAATTAGCTTATCCAATTAAACAAAATAATATAAATGCCACAATAAGTTAACTGAAATAATTGATCAGAAAATGGCAAACATTTGAAGGGGATGCAACTCTGCTGGATTTTCCCAGTAAAAGAAAAGTCTGCAAAATATACAACTGACAAGTCACTTCTTCAAGTAAGTTACTACTTTGTTTAAAGTAGAAAGTTAAATATTTTAACTATGAAAAACAATTCTTTTTAAACAATTACTAACACAGTTTCTAACCTTTATCGTTATCTCCCGATTATTCATCCATTAGCTAAACTCCATCGACAGGCACACGTCAAAGACCACCAAAAAAAGCAATTATATCTAAAAAACTGCTTCAAACCTACCAAACCTACCAACAAAGCAACAGTTAAAACTCCAAATAACCTAAACACCCGTAAACATCAAATATGTAGGGCCCGATTATGACGGCAGTCGTTTGACCGATATAGCAGCGGGAAAGGGACCGCCAAACAGTCCTACCCGCCAATTATGATGCGACCACTGTTAGGTGGTTACAATCATGGGTTTTTCTATTGGGGCTTGTGCTGTGGCCCACAAAGGGCCACAACACAAGCCACAAAGTAAAACGGATGTTTGTAATTACCCATTCCCCGTGTGCAAGGTACCATGACTGGCACACCGGGCATGGATGTTTGGGTGCCCCAAGGCCTCATAAGGGATGGCCTCATAAGGGAGGCCCACAGGGGACGGGGGTCCAGGTAAGTCCCTTTCCAACAGCCTTTTTAAGTACGTTGGACCGCCATGGAAAGGCTGTTGGAATGGTGCCTGAGCAGGCACCGCCCAGTTGTAGGGAATAGAATCTGACTGACGGGCTCAAGAGCCCATCAGAAGCATGAGTCGGTCCCTCCGACCCATGCGGTCAGACCGCGTCATAATATAGCAGTCGGGCCGCTCTGCTGGATGCTAGTTAGACTGCCACCAAAGGCCTGTCGATGAAATTTTTATATAACTATCCATTAATAAATTTATTTTATTAATAACTATTTTTCTATAGTCATATTTGCACAAGGGAAACTTTTACTGTGTTCCATGGGATCCACGTACAGTCAAGAAAGTGCTTCTAGTCAACATATTAATTGGAAATGTGACATATATTAGTGTAATGCATGTTATGGGAGGGCAACTACAAGAAGAACTGTTGTAATTAATGTAAAAGAACAAAACCACCCTCCCAATGTAACAGAAAGAGAAGTGACAGAAGTGTTAGAAAATATAAGGGAAGCAAGCACTAGTTCCCAAGAACCCACAGCACAATTACTTAAAGATATACCTCCCCACTTACCAGAAAATATAACAGGCCAGTTACCATCAACACCCACCTTAAAACACCTTATAACTGAAACTAAAAGGGATGCTAGCAAAACCCCACTTGCTCCTCAAACATTCAGAGACATAGACATCCAACATCAGCTTACAATTACCCACGGAGAGGAAGGATTCCTATGATATGACAATAAATGCCATGAAAAACGTATACTTATATTTACTACCCCTCCAAATGTACTCAACCTAGCCTAATGTCAAACATGGAAGATGGATGGCACATTTAAAAAGTGTCCCAAACCATTCCATCCATGGTGAATTTAAAGAAACAAATAAACCTACTGTGTATGCATTACTCTCAAGCAAACAAGGCAGTACCTACGTGGAACTGCTGAGCCACATTAAGCAACAGACAAAAAACTATTGTCCCAAAAAATTATTAACTTTGTGCAAGCTGTGCCCATTCTATACTAAAAATATACCCACACACATCCACACAGGGATGATACTACCATTTTAATGTATGGTGTCACTTACAGAAATCTGCACTGAGTGGATTGGGCCACCAACACCCAATTTGCTTTTGAAAACTAATTGGAGTAGCCTATGTCCCTGTGACAGTAATCAACCATTACAACATCCTAATGGAAAGAACCTATTACCAAAATAAGGAAGACACATCAGCCCCCTAATGGACTACTTCCAGGACACCTGGGTAGGCGGACTACTTAGGTCAGGACATAGATGCCAGCCAAAGTTCCACATTCCATGGTGAGATGTTAATGATAGCACCTTGGCACAAGAGGCAAAAACAAACAACGCAGTGGAAGGATGGCATAATGCCTTCCAACCTACTCTAGGCAGAAGTCAACCTGTGCTATACAAATTATTGGAAAATTGACAAAAGAGCAAACCTACTAATAGCTGTATGTAAATGCACAAATACCTACAATTTAAAGTAAGATTATTTGTAAACAACAAAGTACTATATTACTTAGAAGTAAAAGCCAAAACTTATCCTCTAAGCCACATATAAAATGTATCAGGCATTTAAGAAACTGCAACCTAATAAACCAAAATATCTTTTTTTAAATAGCAAAATATTATTATATCAGTGAATCAATAATTCTACATTTTGTATTGTTCACTAAGAAAAGAAAGATATTAATACTAATATTTAACCTCATGACTGCGGCACAAATTCCGCCGCAGTGCTGAGCATTCCAATCGTGGGCGTGGTCATGACGGCTCCCGGCCATCATCAGCACACGTCCACCGTGACTCATGACGGCCGGGAGCCGTCATCAGCATGGATGAGGTTAAAAACATCATTGTAATTATTTATTGCATAAAACAAAATACCAAACTACCTACACATATCTTGAAAAATACAGCACATAGTATATATATATATATGTATATATATATATATATATATATATATATATATATATATATATATATATATATATATATATATATATATTACCTACTGGCGGTCGCCAGTAGGTATATATAGTTAGGATTTTTTCTCTATGGGTTTTTTGAAAATTCTATGTCTAATAACTTTGGCGTTTGTGGACGGAATTGGCTGAAATTATCAGGAAAATGGCACATTTTGCTTCTGAGCAGCCCCTGAAAATTTGGGGGGGTTTCGTCAAGGGGGGGCTGAGAAAAAAGGGGGGTCCCAAAACGCGTTTTTCCCATGTTAATTTCCATAGGGCGGTTGGCCTCACTTTTAGCTCGAACGGCTGAATGGATTTGCACGAAACTTGGCAAAATTGTAGGGACTGGTAGCCCGATGTGCCTTTTGTAGGTCTCAATATATGTGCTCCAGTGGATTTTGAGAAATTAACGTTTAAAAAAAGATATATATCTGTAACAGCGGACCTGGCAGCGTCCCAGGACGCGTACTTTACGCGCAACGGAGCTTTGTGAAGCGAAGCTGATTGGTTCTCCGGCGTCTGTCAACATTCCAAACAGTCCGTAGCGGCCGCCATCTTGTCTCTGGGTAGGATCGAGAGACAAGAGGAGGCCAAAGCGAAGGGGCAAATGACCATAAGGGGGCATAGTACATTGTCGCTCACCCCCTAGGTTTGATGTGGAGGTTTTAAAAGGGCCCCGCGGGGCAAAAAAAAAAAATAATAATAATAATCGAACAGCTGAATGGATTTGCACGAAACTTGGCAAAATTGTAGGGACTGGTAGCCCGATGTGCCTTTGCTAGATCTCAATATATGTGCTCCAGTGGATTTTGAGAAATTAACGTTCAAAAAAAGATATATATCTGTAACAGCGCACCGCTTCGCGTACTTTTCGCGTTACGGAGCTTTACGAAGCGAAGCTGATTGGCTCTCCGGTGTCTGTAAACATTCCAAACAGTCCGTAGCGGCCGCCATCTTGTCTCTCGGTAGGATCGAACAGCTGAATGGATTTGCACGAAACTTGGCAAAATTGTAGGGACTGGTAGCCCGATGTGCCTTTGCTAGGTCTCAATATATGTGCTTCAGTGCATTTTGAGAAATTAACGTTCAGAAACAAGATATATATCTGTAACAGCGCTCCGCTTCGCGGAGATAAAATTGTATGTGTATTACCTAGCTGTTGCTAACACCAGTTAGCGACGGCTAGTAGAATATAGCGACCATCTTGGGCCCCACTTTGCATGTGAGTGATATTTATCACTAATGACATGCAAAGTGGGCATGCCAAGATGTTAGCGACTGGAAACAGTCGCTAACATCGCTATCTCCTATTATCAACTTTTGGAAATATTCGAGATAAGCGCGAATATCTCCAAAAGCTACCACCTGCCCTGAGCAGTTCTTAGCCATGTTATCCAATGGGAGGTGGATAACATGGCTAAGAGCATTAGCTCGGTAATGCATGAATATCGCTGAGTTTTCAGCGATATTAATGCATTGCGGTCGTTTTTTATCGTATTTCCGATAAACCTTGATAATAGCAAGGTTTATCTGCGATAATTTCTGACGGTAAAAAAATCGTTGCTAAGCATCGTTAGGGATAAATATCGCTTAACTTTGGTAATATGCCCCAACGTCTGTTAACGTTCGATTCGAAGGAAATCAGGAAGTGTTGAAAAACATTGTCTGCGCCATCTTGTCTTTTTTCAAATGCCACACTTTTGTCGTGCACGGCAGCCATTTTAGATGCCTTGACCAGACCCACTCTGTGCACGCTGTCGATCCTTAGCATGGCTCCCCACCCTCGCAAGCATCTCCCCCAGGCAGTGGTCACCCCCGCTCTCTGTCTTATGCATGGGTAATAAACCTCCCCCCATCTGCGCTGCTCTTCCCTGAGAATCACACCCTGTGCCCGCCCGACACCTCCCTTTCGCCCTATTCACTACCGCACCCTCTGACACTCCTTTTCCTCTGTGTCCGATTGTCCAGGCTGGTCCTAGGGTATCAGCTAGCCCTGCAGATGTAGTTTATGGCCACAGCTGTAAAGAATCACCCCTCTTCAAAGGAGTTATAGTAGATCAAGGCCCACACTCGATGAGATCCGTCACAGCAGAAGCGTTGCTATTATCTGAAAACCATCCTGTATTGTGATTGGGGAGGGGACCGAGCCTGAAGCGGAAGATTCCAGGGATGACTCTTTGTACATCAAAGTTTTTACAATTATGTGTCACATTAAAAATATATAGCACTCCGACAAAGTAGTAAGATTATAAAACTTTAATAATTTATAAATATATACAAGAAAACAAAAATAGTAATAACATATAAACATTTTTAGGGAAAAACAACGAAGTAGCGGTCGGCTGTGCGAATAGTCCCAACACAGCACAACGTCCAGATTTCCGGCGTGGGGCGTCGCGGGGGGTGGGTCATCAGTAGCAAACTGTTGTGCGAATAGTTCCAAGGCAGCAGAACGCGCTGAAATCTAGATGACACTAAAGTGATGTCTAGTAAGTTGCCACCCAGCAAATAACGGCATGGGGCGTCGCGGAGGGTGGGTCATCAGTAGCAAACTGTTGCGCGAATAGTTCCAAGGCAGCAGAACGATGGCACCAAGGTGATGTCCAGTAAGTTGCCGCACTGGTTTTGGTATCCTACAATGCTGCTCCGAATAACGGCGCGGGGCGCCCCGGGGGAGGCGGTGAACGGGCCTCTCCAGGTGGAGTGTCATCTGTTGTAGTGGGGCGCCCCTTTACCGTTTCAGTTGCCATTCCGTCCGTTTTTGGTCCACTGTGTCAAAAGCCGCAATTCAGCTGAGTTGCGCCCACTCTTGCGGTGCAGCGATAGGCGGCTGTTACAGGACTCTCAAAATGGCGGCAGGCTGTTTCCTTTTTGGGCCTGGTCCACTGAAATGGCCCTGGGACACCTTGGAAATCGGACGCTTGTCTGCTAGGTCTTGGACCCCATTCTCGAAAGCGTCCCCTCCGCCTTGAGAATTCATCAAAAGTTTTGGGGGCTCCGACTCCTGCAGGCTTCTGGTGGGGAGCGGCTGCCATGATTGCTCGCGGAATGACCACGACTGAGCTACGAGATGGTGGTGCTCTCATGCTGACGCCAGCTTCAGTCTGAAACATCCAGAAACAAGGTGGGGCTTTCATCGTTTGGGAAAAAAAAAAGTTTTCATCCAATGAAAAGTGTTGTTTTTAGGTCACATGATCAAGCCTTCCATCATTAGGAAACCAAAAGTAAAATGAACCAATGAAAAGTTTTATAAACAAGTCACATGACCTGTTATGCGGCATAGGGTGTAAAATGCGGAGAAAATACGTTGGCACGTGAGGCGGCGTCAGTAGCGGACCGATGTGCGAATAGGCCGAAGGCAACACAACGCGCCAAGATCCGGATGGCACCGAGGTGGTGTCCAGCAAGTTGCAGCACTGGTGTGGCCATCCTACAATGCTGAAAGTCGGCGTGGGGCGCCCCGTTGGCACGTGAGGCGGCGTCAGTAGCGGACCGATGTGCGAATAGGCCGAAGGCAACACAACGCGCCAAGATCCGGATGGCACCGAGGTGGTGTCCAGCAAGTTGCAGCACTGGTGTGGCCATCCTACAATGCTGAAAGTCGGCGTGGGGCGCCCCGTTGGCACGTGAGGCGGCGTCAGTAGCGGACCGATGTGCGAATAGGCCGAAGGCAACACAACGCGCCAAGATCCGGATGGCACCGAGGTGGTGTCCAGCAAGTTGCAGCACTGGTGTGGCCATCCTACAATGCTGAAAGTCGGCGTGGGGCGCCCCGTTGGCACGTGAGGCGGCGTCAGTAGCGGACCGATGTGCGAATAGGCCGAAGGCAACACAATGCGCCAAGATCCGGATGGCACCGAGGTGGTGTCCAGCAAGTTGCAGCACTGGTGTGGCCATCCTACAATGCTGAAAGTCGGCGTGGGGCGCCCCGTTGGCCTGTGAGTTTGCGTCAGTAGCGGACCGATGTGCGAATAGGCCGAAGGCAGCACAACGCGCCAAGATCCGGATGGCACCGAGGTGGTGTCTAGTAAGTTGCCGCACTGGTGTGGCCATCCAACAATGCTGAAAGTCGGCGTGGGGCGCCCCGTTGGCCTGTGAGTTTGCGTCAGTAGCGGACCGATGTGCGAATAGGCCGAAGGCAGCACAACGCGCCAAGATCCGGATGGCACCGAGGTGGTGTCTAGTAAGTTGCCGCACTGGTGTGGCCATCCAACAATGCTGAAAGTCGGCGTGGGGCGCCCCGTTGGCCTGTGAGTTTGCGTCAGTAGCGGACCGATGTGCGAATAGGCCGAAGGCAGCACAACGCGCCAAGATCCGGATGGCACCGAGGTGGTGTCTAGTAAGTTGCCGCACTGGTGTGGCCATCCTACAATGCTGAAAGTCGGCGTGGGGCGCCCCGTTGGACTGTGAGATGGTGTCAGTAGCGGATCGATGTGTGAATGGGGCCGAAGGCAGCGCAACAATATTTTCGGAATAGAAGACACCACTAGGCGCTGAGATTCCAAGATCCGGATGGCACCGAGGTGGTGTGTAGCAAGTTGCCGCACTGGTGTGGCCATCCTACAATGCTGAAAGTCGGCGTGGGGCGCCCCGTTGGCCTGTGAGTTTGCGTCAGTAGCGGACCGATGTGCGAATAGGCCGAAGGCAGCACAACGCGCCAAGATCCGGATGGCACCGAGGTGGTGTCTAGTAAGTTGTCGCACTTCTGTGGCCATCCTACAATGTTGAAAGTCGGCGTGGGGCGCCCCGTTGGCCTGTGAGATGGCGTCAGTAGCGGACCGATGTGCGAATGGGGCCAAAGGCAGCGCAACAATATTTTCTGATTTGAAGACACCACAAGGCGCTGAGATGCCAAGATCCGGATGGCACCGAGGTGGTGTCTAGCAAGTTGTGGCACTGGTGTGGCCATCGTACAATGGTAAAAGTCGGCGTGGGGCGCCCTGTTGGCCTGTGAGATGGTGTCAGTAGCGGACTGATGTGTGAATGGGGCCAAAGGCAGCGCAACAATATTTTCTACAATATTTTCGGAGTAGAAGACACCACAAGGCGCTGAGATGCCAAGATCCGGATGGCACCGAGGTGATGTCTAAGTTGCGGACCGATGTGCGAATGGGGCCAAAGGTAGCGTAACAAGATTTTCTGTATGGAAGATACCACTAGGCGTTGAGATGCCAAGATTCGGATGGCACCGAGGTGATGTCTAGCAAGTTGTGCCACTGGTGTGGCCATCGTACAATGGTAAAAGTCGGCGTGGGGCGCCCTATTGGCCTGTGAGATGGTGTCAGTAGCGGACTGATGTGCGAATGGGGCCAAAGGCAGCGCAACAATATTTTCTGACTGACACCACAAGGCGCTGAGATGCCAAGATCCGGATGGCACCGAGGTGATGTCTAAGTTGCGGACTGATGTGCGAATGGGGCCAAAGGCAGCGTAACAATATTTTCTGTATGGAAGATACCACTAGGCGTTGAGATGCCAAGATTCGGATGGCACCGAGGTGATGTCTAGCAAGTTGGTGTGGTCATCCTACAATGCTGAAACTCGGCGTGGGTCACCCCATTAGCCTGTGAGATGGCGTCAGTAGCGGACCGATGTGCGAATAGGCCGAAGGCAGCACAACGCGCCAAGATCCGGATGTCACCGTGGTGGTTTCATAGTTGAGAGGCTCTTCATCTGCAGTGGGGCGCCGAGATCCGGATGGCACCGAGGTGATGTCTAGCAAGTTGCTGTACTGGTGTGGTCATCCTACAATGCTGAAATGTAGTGGGGTGCCCATTTACCGTTTCAGTTGCCATTCAGCTGAGTTTCGGCTGCTCTTGATGCTACAGCGACAGGCGGCTGCAAGAGGACTCTCAAAATGGCAGCCTGTTCTTTGGATTTGGGCCTGGTCCACTAAAATGGCCCTGGGACACCTTAGAACTTGGACGCTCGATTTTTTTTTCCTTTCCTGTACATGCAAAAAAAGGTAAATGCCCGGTACGTTACACGCTTCATCTGCCACGATGAACTCTCCAGAGGAACCGAAAAAAAATATAGTTGTGGTAACTATACCATGCATCGTCATATGGAGAGGTGGCACCAATTAATTATAGTGCTGCATAAAAGAGAGATTTGGAGGAGAACCCCTGACCTGCTAGTACATTCATCAAAGAAGTGGCACTGAGAGCTTCAGAGGCAAGGGAAACGGTCCCAAATATTTAGAAGAACTTTGGAAAGATTAAAATGACATGTTTAGATTGTGGTAAATTAATTTCATGTGGACAGATGAGTGTTACTCTAATAAATACAGCATATGAACATCATCATAGTCGATGGTTGGTAGAGACATTTTGACTATATCCTGGACCTGCCCGTCCTCGCCCAAAATGGCGCTGGAATAAATGGGACTCGTAACTCCTTGTTGTGTACTGGTTGCAGAACCTTGAAATCACGAGATACGTATGCAGTTTTGAAGCACATGGCGGGCGGGGACGAGAATTGATTGAATATTTCGACATCCCTATTGATATTAAGTTCTGATGTGTTATTGATTACTGTACTGTTGAAAGTTCGAATTAACGTCACCCATGGTACTTGCCCGCAAATGTATATCTAGATAATTTTATTGTAACTGGCCCTGTCGTATTTTAATTATAAAATGTACGTCCACCGATTCCGTAACTGTTAGACACCTTAGTTCTTGCAACCTAATGGCCCGCCCGTTACGTTCCTCTACAGTGTAAATGTCTATTCATCATATACGATTACAGTTTGCTCCGTGGCAGGCCCACGTGGTTATAGGCTCGTATTTGTATAATGAAATTTTCACAATAAAGGTTTTTAAAAGAAAACATGGTAGTAGTATATACATTGGTAAAGTTTTTAATAATAGTCACTGTTTTAGAATCATTAAAAGGCAAGTGAAATAAAGCAGACCAATTACATGAAGGGTAAAAGGTATAATACGAAGGAACGCAGTAAAGATAAATGGTCAAGGGCTGTTGTGTTTTCTATTCCTGCAACATAAAGTGATCGATAAGAATCTCATATTCAGGCGTATCGGCGACTAAGACAGCAGGTCGACCCTCTTTTGCTCAACGGCTCCGTCATGGGACGAAGAAACGCTCTTTTTCTCGAAAAAAGAATATATTTTACTTGCAGGACAGTTGTAAAATTTCCGGGAAAGTACATTAGCCTGGAACATTATAACATATATTTAAGAAAAAATAATGTTCGGAAGTAATTAAAAGCGTAATTTTTAGGTGATATGACCAAGGCTTTCATCATTAGAATAAGAAAAGTAAAATGAACCAATGAAAAGTTTTATTAACAAGTCACATGACTTGTTATGCTTACGTTACGCGCTGCGCGCCCCGGATGACTTCCGGATGCGCTAACGCGGCGCGTCATATGACGCATTACGCGACAACGCAGGTCCAGAATATAGTCAAAATGTCTCCACCAACCAGCGGTCGAAACACAACCCCTTTCAGCAGGCTAAATAGTTCTGTTAAATGACAACAGAAGGGACAGGCAACAAGAACCATCAGTCAAAGAGGGGAGGGCTAGTTCTTCTCTACCGGGTTACATTGGGGCGCTACCGGAACTGATCGAATTGGTAGTCTACAGTGTTTCTGGATGTTTCAGACTGAAGCTGGGGTTAGCATGAGAGCAGCACCATTTCGTAGCTCCGTCGTGGCCATTCCGCAACCAATCATGGCAGCCGCTCTTTATCGTTATTTTGGGCGGGGTGGGTGGCGGAGCCGAGCTGTTTTGCAGCCATCATTGTGTGGAGTTCAGTTCATCTCACTAGTTTTGTATTTGTCATGAGGGGTTGTTCCTAATGTTTCTATTTTAGCGAGGTCAAAAAGAGATCCCATTAGTGGCCTACTGATTTTGCTCGATTCCTTTTCTTTTTTTTTACACGATTTTTCGTTATCTGCAAAGACTAAACAGAGTATTGCGACTCTGTGTTTGTTTGTAAATAGAGAATGAACCAAAGAGAAGTAATTCTAAAATAGTAAATACTTGGATAACAATCAATCAAATGGAGAGAGAAGCAGGCACGACGGATTACAACGGGGGCAAAGGCCTGCGTTAACTACCTTTCACTATCTGCAAAGAGAGAGTACTCCTAATAGAAATGAGGGGGGGGGGCACCATTCAAAGCAGATCAGTGTGCATAAACACGAAAATGTTTTCACTTACCACGTACTTGACATTCGACAGCTTATGATATTTGCTATTAAAAAACCATTGAAATTCACTGAAAAAACCATAGGTTATAGACCATATATAGTTAGGAATTAGCATTTACAAAACCTTGAAAATTCACTGAAAAAACCATAGGTTATAGACCATATATAGTTAGGAATTAGCATTTAAAAAACCTTATTTTACTCACACAAAACCAATGAAATTCCATATATAGTTAGTTGCACTAACTATATATCGCGCACCCGCAATCCACTGCTGATCATGTCACATATTACATCATTCATGACATGGTCAGTGACATCACTGATGACATCACTGATGACATCTCAAATGACATCACTGATGACATCACTGATGACGTCATCCAGTGACTGTGTGTTTCTGTGAAGTTTAAATATGTTTTACATATTGAAGAATGAGTAGATGTATAAGTAAATACTTGGATTGTGTTTGTTTAAATACGGAAATTCCGAGATATCCTAAAGCCGGTGGAAGTCTCTCTACGGCGATCCACAGGACCCTCTCTCGTATTGGGCTGCGACAAATAGGAGAGAACTGCTTTTCCCTTCGGGAAGAACCCTGATCGTTCTCCGGAAGGAGCAACACTACAGCCCCCCGTGTGAACCGCGAACAACAGCGACATGCAGTGGGCCATTTGGAGGCAACCAGATTCGGAGGAGTCGGGAACTTCCAAAAGAGACCCAGGTACTAACTGTTTAGTGGAATAAGGGGTGTGAGGAGTGCAACGAGTGATGAAGGGAGAGTATTGACCACCTCCTTAAACTTCGCGAGTACCTTGATTGAACAACTACTAGTGCAATGGCGTCTGACATAGTGGACGAAAGAGAACAGGCAGCGCTATTAATGTTTAAACAAAATCCTGCAGTGCGCAATAAACGGGGAAACCCGTCAATAGCAGAACCGGCAATCAATACAAACTTACATTATTTTTTTTTTCAAATACTTGAAAAAAAGAGCCGCGGCGAACAAAGCAAATAGTGGGAAGCGAGATCTTTAAAAACTTACTTAGATGTGGACAGAGTCCCTCGGGGGCTCAGAATACTTTTGGCGCCAAGCTATGAGGAGCCAAACCCTCTAATGATGCGTGCTTGGGCGGAATGTAACCTGGACTCGTCTGAACGCCTAATGAAGATTTTAATTGAATTTGCAGAAATCGATCGCGCTAAACTACTTGAAGAGATTGATAATATAAACGAGGACATTCAAGCCCTAAATCAACCTGATGACGAAGCAAAATTGAGATTAGAAATGAAGTCAAGACTCAAAAGGAGGGAGAAAAAATAAAGGAGCGTAAAACATACACGTTTTTTCGGGACAAAAACCGATTATGAAAACTGCCAAATCTTCACCTTCTCTCGAAAATATGAAGCACTACGAAAAAATAAAAAAACAGGAAAAGATATTCAAGCCATTGCAAGACCCGGAAGAGAGGAAACAGGGTCAACAAGCACCTCACTTACTAGTCTCAGCTCGGGTACGGAGAGTGACCCAGAACAAAGGGGTAATGCTGGTGTAACTGATCCAATCCGCACTCTGGATGACGAATTGGCTTTTTTATGCGAGGCCCGCAAACTAACACTGAGACCCCGCACAAAACAGGTGAATTACGACCAAACAAAAACTGGAAACGCAAACAAAGACGCAAAGCAAAACGCAACAAAAACAACTTACAACAAAAGAGGAGGTTGGAGAGGGAGGGGCAAATAAGTAATAGCGCTACAAAAAGTAATAACAAAACAATCGTAAATCTTTCTCAAACACCACTCAGTGACAATGAAAAGAACATATTGAGTCTGGGCCTAACATACTGCCCTGCAAATGACTTTATTTATGCAAAAACACGACTTGACATATTTAAGGGCATGAGGAAAGTGAAACTACAGAAATATCACCTTCTAAACAAAAAAAGCAATTCGAGTAATCCAATCTTTGAAAGTATCGATATCCCAGTCTCCCAAACTGACATCCAAATAGGAAGTACCTTACAACAGGAAATTCAGGAACTATGGGATGATGGTCTAACTGGGGCAATGTCAGGCAGGAGTGAATTTGATTCTGTGGATAACAGCGATCTGCCAAATATCGACAGCACCAATACCAGAGGCCTTCTAACTACATTTCGGCCCAAATCTACTTTAAATCCTATTATGATGAAGGATTCAATTGATCTGTTCCATGATCAGGTCACAGCTCAATTAAAAACCCTTAATGTCAACATGCATAGAGGGAAAAAGAGATACAACAAAGAACGAACAGAATATTTTGCCCTCATGTCTAAGCTCAAAAAGAACAATGAGATTGTCATCAGACCATCAGACAAAGGTGGCAATATAGTATTACTAACTAAAGACATGTATACCAAAGAAGCTTTCAACCAACTGAACGACAGAAACTGTTACATGAGGTGTAATTCAACTGAATTGAAAGAAATGTATGAAATATTCAACAAGAAACTTTCACATTGGACATCTGACGGCCTTATAACAAATCAGGAGTTTACATTTTTGAGAAATAATTTCCCAGTGGTGACTACCATATACTTTTTACCCAAACTCCATAAGGATCCAAGCAACCCCCCAGGACGACCAATTATTTCAACCAGAAAGGGTTGCTTGGAACATGTCTCTCAATATGTGAATTTTTTTCTACAGACACACGTCAAGACTTTACCGTCATATATCAGTGACACTAGTGACTTCTTACGGAAACTTAAAGATCTCAAGTGGGAACCAGGGTATCTACTAATGGCGCTTGATGTCAGTTCCCTGTACACTATTTTTGTCCATACTGACGGGTTAAAGGCATTAGACTACTATTTGGAACAATCAATGGGTAATATGCAAAAACACAAAAACATGCTAATTGAAATGGTAGAATTCTGTCTTAACAATAACATGTTTATGTTTAATAACCTCCTTTTTAAAGAGCTCAGAGGTGTCGCCATGGGAGCCAGCTTCTCACCCAGCTATGCGTGTCTTCACATGGGCTGGTGGGAGGAGCTGGTTCTCGGGGTGAAACATCAGGAGGCCATGACTACTCATGTGGTTACCTAGCTCAGGTTCATTGATGACTTGTTTGTTATCTGGAATGGCGATATGCATACTGCAAACTAATTTGTGCAATGTATCAATTCAAATGAATTAAATTTACACTTCACAGCAGACATAAGCCCAACATCAATAACCTTTTTAGACACCGAGGTCTACATAGAACATGACAGAATAGAAACCAAATTACATCGGAAAGCCACAGCAGGGAACTCGTCACTTCATGCCACAAGTTCACCTGTACACCACCTGATCACCAGCATCCCCTATGGGGAGATGCTTAGGTTGAGGCGGATACACAGCAAAGACGAAGATCTGCTGAGAGCACAACTAGAGAGCAAATCTAGATTTCTAGAACGTGGCTATAGTGAGAAACTCATTGATACTGCAATCAGTAAATCCATGGTCAAAGAGCACTTGAGTCTGCTCTCAACAGGCAGGAACAACCAGAGCAGCTTGGAAATACCAAACAGCTCTGGTACCACTGTGAATACAGTCTCTAAAAAAGACAACTCATTTAGACTGATAATTCAATATAGCCAACAGCACAGGGAGATCGAATCTATAATAAAAAAACACTGGCCACTAGTTTTGAGTGACCCAGTAATAGGTTCTAATCTACCCAAGAGACCCTCAATCACCTACAGTAGAGGCCGCTCAATGAGAGACGAACTTATAAAAACTAGCCCGGAGGTGATTGAATCTACAGATTGGTTAAAAACACACAGTGGATTCTATAACAGCAAAGTATGCAAAGCCTGCCAACAAGGTGTGAATACTAAAACATATGTTTCATCCTTTGATCAAAAGGAACACAAAATCACAAAGCTGCTAACCTGTAAGACGGAATTTGCTGTCTATGTGTTGTCCTGTCCTTGTAATCTTTTGTACGTGGAGAGTACAAAACTTCAGGTGTAATATGTATGCATTTTATCTTATTTATTTATATTTATATGAATTTTAAGATGTATAATAATATGAATTTTATCTGTTATTTGATAACTTTCTAAAATCATTACAATTCTGTTTGAAGATATATATACTTTTTTGATATTTTAGTATTTACTATCTAGGATGTCTGGACATAACCATATATACCAATATAATTTGGATCTGCCACTGAACGGTAACATTACATGTATAGCAACTTGTCTGGTATAGTTACAAGGGGCATTGTATTTAACAGTTAATAATTTTCTATGCCCCGACCATCTGCCACTCCCCTCCTGATTTGGCCGACCATTCCCCACCTTACTTATGAAGTTAATTGTATTGGGGCTCCAATCAATTATGTGGGAGAACAGGGCCCATAAGAAATGCCGAATGCTCGGGTATTTATACCATTATTATTTTTTATATTTTTTGAATGATTACCATACGTTTACAGAATCACTAATCGAATGAACATTTAAAATAAGTTATGAGATTGGGATCAATCTCTTTTAGACTGTCATGCTGCAGAAAAAGTAACGTTTTGCACTTTGCACTTTCACTTTATTTTTATGCACTCAATATTTTTAACATTGGTTTTACTCTAATATAAAATGTATTTTATCTACTACTTTCTAATAGGCTATATTTATCTATATGCACCTATTATGACGATGTGGTTGAAAGAACTCTTTCATGTCTATGAACGTTTTGAATTACAAACAATTGACGTCACCCATCTATGTAAAGTATATAAACCAATGCAATCGTTATCACTGTGTCATGTGATCAAGGTCCGAGGCGGGGCCGAAACGCGTCATGATGTCCATGCACTGAATTAAACACCAAGAAGCACCAGAACTGTGGTCCGTGTCCGTGTTTTAAATACTTGGATTGTGTTTGTTTAAATACAGAAATTCCGATATATATATATATATATATATATATATATATATATATATATATATATATATACATATGCCACAAAATTTCCTCTGAAAAGACGAAGCAGGAACCCGGAGGGGAACAGGTCAAACAGGTTTATTGAGTTAAAAACAGATCCAGTTGCGGCGAATGCATTTCGCCATTTCACCTTCCTCAGCGCCCAACACCGGATACAATCATCAATGTAAGTTCTTTCCTGCTTTTTAAAATTACTGACATCGGGCCGCTTGTCCCCCTAGCAATGTAGCACACCTGTTGTAAGTCCTCGCAATATCCAGCACTACAACTCCCAGGATGCTTTATGTTGAAACACCTCGGGTCGGTGAAGATGTGGGGAGTGTTGAATGGCAATTCATGCTGCGGAACTCGATGTTGGCAGGACAAGATGACCACCTTTACTGTCCTCTGCTCAAACTGCCCGTTATACACATATATATATATATTGCAGCACATTTTCAACTTGGTGTCGTCGAAAAAACGGCAAGCACGCATGTATCCAATTATTCCAATGTTTATTGCAAACCCCCTCACCCCTGACAGACGCGTTCCGCTATTCCAGCTTCGTCAGTGTCAGTTTGTGTCTAAAATGAATCGCCATTTTAAACCCCACCGGTCACTCTATAGTTCATCAACATAGAAGATGGTAAATGTTGCAAATACGGTGGCCATCTTTAAATATGTGTGTCCACATATATTACAATTGTTTAGCCTGGCGAATAATTAAGTGCTTAAGTGCTCAATTAAAAAACTGTTGTGACATCAAACAATTAACAATTCATGTACATACTGACAATATAATTAAAAGGGGAATTCGGATATGGTCACATATGGTATAATACTGGTGTCATGTTATTGTAATTTATTACATTCAATGGGTGTATCCCCATATTTGTTTTTTAATTTTGTGCATATGTTCCCGGTCCGTTCCTAGTCATTCCTACTAATTTATAAAGCCCTGCATGGGCGAAAAATGTATCTCATGATCCCATGAGTCGAACTGTCTACTGTGAAGCCAACAGGTATTGGGAGATTGCATTAATACTGCAGTTCTAAATCTGTTGCCAGGTCATCAGGACTGATGTTACACATGATCCCATGTGCATATTCAGAGGTGGACCCACATTTCCTCATCGTTATTAAGACCCCATGGTGTCATAGTTTTTAGGTCGATGATGTACCTGGACTCTAAAATTCGGAGTGTTCTCTCTCTGCCCCCCCGTTCCAGACGGTTTACTTGATCTATACAGTAAAAACTAAAAAACTATATATATATATATATATATATATATATATATATATATATATATATATATATATATTACCTACTGGCGGTCGCCAGTAGGTAGTTATTGTTAGGACCTAGTTTCCATAGGAAATCGTCAACATTCTATTTGGATTAACTTTGGCCCTGGTGGATGAATCTTTGCGAATTTCTCAAAGAAGATGGCTCGGTCCGCTGCGCACCTTCCCTGAAAATTTGGGGAGTATTGGTGAAGTGGGGGCTGAGATAAAAAGGGGGTCCCAAAACGTGTTTTCTCCATGTTATTTTCCATAGGACGTTTAGACACGGCTACAGGTCGAACGGCTGAATGGATTTATAAGAAATTTGGCAAAACTGTAGAGTCCGGCTCGCAGATTACGCTTTTTGTGGAATGGTGTAAATCCGTTTAGTAGTTGTTGAGAAAATTAAAGTTAAAGTCAATTATATATCTATAAGCGCGGACGGGTGCGCGCACTCAAGCGGCTGCGCGCGCGTGGATTTTTTTTTTGCTGCGTGACGTCTGTTAACGTTCGATTCGAAGGAAATCAGGAAGTGTTGACCGCCATTTTGTCACTGCGAGTAAATATATTGTCATTTCAAAGCGTTGGAACATGGAAAGGGGAGAAGGTAGAGATTGTTTTGCTGCGTAGGTTTTCTCAGGGTGTGCAGTAAGGACCTTAAACGCGAAAATATATATATTTTTTTTCCGAAAAAAGTTGCGGGGTGCGCGCACAACTATTTACAAAAGTGTGAAAATGGAGATAAATCAGAAGTTTGAGTGCTTTGATATAAGGTGGTTCTGAAAAGAGCCCTTGTGTTAATTGAGTTGTTTCTGCATTTATAAGTAAGTACCGATGCAGAGTCTGATATAATATTGTTGGCAGCATTTTGAAAGGAAAGACAGGGGCCCATTTTCTGGTTAACAGGCGACCAGGCCAACTTTTCACGCCAGGCCCATTCCTGCAAAGTCGACCGCCATTTTTAGGAGATCTACAACCACCGGCAGTCACTGGGTTGCAGGAGCAGATGGACTCAAGCCTGTGGGGCGAAGCATCGTTGCACCGCCACAGTGGACGAGACCCTGCTGGGTGAGTGGAGCGTCGCTGTACCGCAACAGTGGGAGAGTCCTTTGCTGGGCTCGTGGAGCGTCCCTATACCGCCACAGTATGCGAACCCTTTCCTGGGCTCGTGGAGCGTCCCTATATCGCCACAGTGGACGAACCCTTTGCCGGGTGCGTGGATCGTTGGGGGTGCAGCTGAGGGGCCTCCACCTGGGGAGGCGGGAGAGGCTCGTCCGCGCCGCCTCTCCCTCCCAGTGCACCCCACGGCGTCTTGCTGACATTTGTTATGGCCGGACCAGGCGATGAAGAGAGGGGGGGGGTCGGAGGCATATGCAAAAAATTCCCCCCTCGTGGCCTGCAAGGCGCTGAAAAAAGAAGAGAATGGGAAGACAACTACATCTTGGGTAGGGCCCATGCCTTCTCTGGCCGATGGCGGCTGGCCGCTCTTTGCCACGGCCCCAGGAACGGATCCCTTGGTTCATCCTGGGGACAGGCCTTGGCGAGTGGTGTCGCCTCCAGACTATTCACGTAATGGTTCTCCACCCCAGGCCGTTGCGGGCGGCTTTTGTAGACTTTCTGACACTCAAAAACCCTACTAGAAAGCAGCCCAAAAGTAGCCCAACATTGCTACTTTGGGGAAGGAGGGACAAGGACGACGTCAAGTAGACGGCGAAATGCATTGTGGGTTTGTTGCTGCGGCCGTTTGTCATGTAAATAGTTGTTTTAATATATTTTTGTTCAAGAATAAAAACGTTTTAACCTGTTATTTTGCTGTCGTGTGGTATATTTCTAATATTTGTCGCTCTGATGTCGTTTCCCCTCCCAAATGTAACATGTGATTGTAATCTACAGCCGGACATTCCGACAGGACATGAGAGCAAAAGGGGGGGGTCAGATCTGAAGTTGGGCAGGCGATAAGATCACGTTTTGCTATGTGGGGCTATCTATGTCCGTGATGGGGCCTAAAAGGGGGCAAGATGGCGTCGAGCTCGGTTTCTCTCACTAGTTTCATATTTCTCATGAGGGGTTGTTCCTAATGTTTCTATTTTAGCAAGGTCAAAAAGAGATCCTATCAGTGGCCTACTGATTTTGTTCGATTCCTTTTGTTTTCTCTAACGATTTTTAAGTTAAAGTTTGCTAGTACGATACAGCGGCTAGTCCGCATTTTATATATATGTCTTTTTTATTAGGGGTGTCCTCCGGTGGAGTCGGACGATCTACCTCTAATAAACGGTAAGTGTTCCTCTGAAGGAATGCGTCTTGAAAGTGGCTGACTGTAATGTATGATATTTCACTCAGTGACTTTCAGGCCCATGCTGTTTCAAAACTGTGCATGTGTTTGAAGCAGGCGTAGGTATTGACGCAGCATAGAAACTATTAGGAACCAATTGGAAGTGTTGTTTTCAAGTCACATGACTTCACATGCGCGTCTCAGGACGTGTACGCGGTGATAGTATCTGGTTGGAAGTAGCGGTCTACTTCAGGGAAGTTTCAAAACGTGAAAAGGAGTAAATCTAAACACATCCTGATTGAATATATCTTCTGAGTAGTATAAGTTCTATGATGGGTCTATGAAGAAATTTAATAAACTACAATCGCGAAGTTTTCCCGAAATATATGGGCGGGTGCGCGCACACGGTCGCGCACGATCGAAAGCCAAAAACGGGGAGATAAACGCCCTTTATAATATGCTCCTGGAGCTGTTTTTGGTACAATGAGTTAGTTCTGAAAAGAACTTTTTTTTTTTTTTTTGTAAAACAACTGTTATGTTGTTTTTTAAATGAAATGAAGAAATTTATCTTTTCTCCATCGTTATAGTTAGGAAGTAGCATTTACAAAACCTATGAAATTCACTGAAAAAACCATAGGTTTGACACCAGTTATAGTTAGCTGGAAATGTTACTGATATAAAACCAATGAAATTCCACGTTATAGTTAGTTGGACTCACTATAACTTGCGCGTGTAATGCACTGCTGATGACATCATCAGCAGTGGATTGCGGGTGCGCAAAATATAGTTAGTACAACTAACGATATAGGAGCAATTTCAATGGTTTTGTATTAGTAAAATGTCCAGCTAACTCTAACCCCCATATAACTTATAGTTTTTTGAGTGAATTTCAAAGGTTTTTTTAAATGCTAATTCCTAACCATATAAGGCCTGAAACCTATGTTTTTTTTCAGTGAATTTGCAAGGTTTTTAAAATGTTAATTCCAAACTATAAAAGGTCTGAAACCTATGGTTTTTTCAGTGAATTTGCAAGGTTTTTTAAATGCTAATTCCTACCTATATAAGGCGGCCTGAAACCTATGGTTTTTGCAGTGAATTTCAAAGGTTTTTAAAATGCTAATTCCTAACTATATAAGGCCTGAAACCTATGGTTTTCATTGAATTTTGAAGGTTTTTTCTAAGCTAATTCCTAACTATAACATGTGTCAAACCAATGGTTTTTTCAGTGAATTTCAAAGATTTTTTAAATGCTAATCCCTAAATATAATGTGTGTGAAATCTATGTTTTTTTACATGATTATAAATACAACAGCTAAACACTCAAAGTATTTTTCAGTTTTGTGTTTGTTTTTTGATGTGCGCGCACCTTGATTTTTTTTAAAATGTTTTTTTAGCTCTTCGGGGTCCTTCACGGACCCCCTGAGAAGGGCTAAGGGGTCAGGAAGTCTCCACCCTACCCCCTTTTCATGTTTCCCACTATTGTTTTTCACTCTCTTTTGCCTCACTGTGCGCGCACCTCGCTATTTAAAAAATAATAATATATATATATTTTCGGGCCTTCAGGCGTCCTTCAGGGCCCCCCTGAGAAAGTCTAGGGGGTAAGGAAGACTCTACCCTCCCTCCTATACCATGTTCTCCGCTTTCGTGTTTCACTCTCTTCTGAAACTACACAAAATGGCGGCTATAGGGTGCGAGCACCGTGCGTGCACCTCGCGATTTTTATTTAAAAAATATATATTCTTTTTTTTGTCCTTCAGGGGCCCTTCAGGGACCCCCTGAGAAGGCCTAGGGGGTCAGAGAGTCTCTTCACTGCCACCTTTATGACATTCTCCACTACTGTTTTCTTCTCACTTTTGCCCCGGGGTGCGTGCTCCGTGCGCGCACCTCGCGATTTAAAAAAAAAATGTTTGTTTTGCCCTTCAGGGTCATTCAGTGACCCCCTTAGAAGGCCTAGGGGGTCAGGGAGACTCTACCCTGCCCCCTTTTCACACTTTTCAACTTTTGGCCTCTGCCTCCGACAAAAAATGGCGGCCAACACTTCCTGATTTTGTCCAAATGGAATGTTGACAGACGTCTAACCTAACGGGTGTGCGCACGGTGCGCGCTTATAGATATATAATTTTTTTCAAATTCAATTTTCTCAACAACTACTGGAGGAATTTACACCATTTAAACAAAAGGGCGATCTGCGAATCAGACTCTACCTTTTTGCCAAATTTCTTGGAATTCCGTTCAGCCGTTCGGGCTGTAGCCGTGTCTAAAGGTCCTATGGAAAATTTCATGGGGAAAACACGTTTTGGAACCCCCTTTTTTCTCAGTCCCCCAAAACCTTCATGGAAGGAGCGGGCCATCTTCTTTGAGAAATTCGCGAAGATTCGTCCACCGGCGCAAAAGTTATTCCCAATAGAATGTTGCGGAATTCCTATGGAAACTAGGTCCTAACTATATATACCTACTGGCGACCGCCAGTAGGTAATATATATATATATATAGATATATTTATATTTATATTTATATATATATAACATTTCCCCCAGAGCAAATTAATAAAATTAACTTACAATTTTGATGCTGCAGATCACCGTCCAAATCTACATAGTTCCAAAAAATAATCCACCAAAGAAAGTTGTTTAAACGTTAGTGAAAAGCCCCCCAAAAACTGCACAAATATAGTTTTAAAAAAAGAATACCTTGAGTCAATGCCCCATCTGTGGGTTTCATAAAAAAACTTTTTTTTTTTTTTAACAGACAGCTCCAGGAAACCCAACAAATAAAAGGAAGTTATTTTAAAACCATTAGTTTATAAAAAGCAAATTCAGATTCCAAAAAAAATAACAGGACATCCAACTTCCCTTAGAACCATCCTGGAAAATGAAACCTGCAAAAATTAGATAAAATATCCTCCTGCACAAAACACTAAAGTCCCAAATATATACATACATAATATTACTGTTCACAAAATTAGTATGTAATACATACCCTATGCATAATTCACATTAAAAAATACTTCAATTCCACAACACATAATTTAAGTAGGCAAAATCAAATAGCATCCAAAAAAACAATAGAACACTCCATAAAATCACCAAACACATCAACATCCCATATAGACAACTCTCTTACCTCCCCCTACTAAAAGAAAAAGTAGAAACAAACGTACCTTTACCGTCAAAGAGCAGCACCCAACAGCAACTTCTTTTTCCATGAATGGCCCCAAAATAACACCAGCAGACTACAAAAGTTAGTTGGCGGTAGAAAAAAATGGCTGCTAATAAAGGTAAAAAAGTACTATCTCACAGTTGTGAGAAAATTGGGAAAAAATTGGAAAAATAGCAAACATATTACAAGTACAACAATGTTCCAAATAAATATAAAGAAATTGTAAAATATATATAAAATAATATTATAACATGTAAAATATGATATGTATATAAACTATGATTGTGAAAAATGTAGAACAATTTGCCATGTTTAAAAAAAATTTAAAATGTATACTACTGAAAATGTATACAGAATCATTTTTTCCGTGTTTGTTTACCAACTATTAAAAATGTGTTATATATTATAAACTAGAATAACATAGATACTATTATTTATTATATATTAAAACAAATTCTGTTAAATAACTATGATAATGTTAGCAAAAAATGGTTGTTAAAATTAAGAAAGAATGTAAAATGTTTAAAATAATGTGAAAATGTATATTACTGAAAATATATTCAAACACATTTGTTCTGTTTTCCTTTAACAACTATTAAGAAAATGTTTCATATATTAAATAAAAAAATTAACTAATTGTCTTTCTAATTAATATATAATATAAATATAAAAACGTTACAATAAGTGTTTTTTTCTTCAAAATAAAAAAAATAAAAAATTACATGAGAGCATGTGGTCTGCCAGACAACACAGTGTTCTGTGAGGAAATGAGGTGTTTGCAGAAAGCCCTGCACTCTGTTGCGGGCACCCCACACAGGGTTTAACAGAGGGGGTCCTTTGGGTACCCCCTAAGCCACCCAACTGGAGACCACAGGGTAAAGGGGGCCCTGCTAGTGGCCCCCAAAGTCAGTTTCCGACAGCCTTTTTGTGTCAGACAGGCTGACTTGGAAAGGCTGTTGGAAACCACCATCGTAATCACTCGGTTGGTCTCTAGAGCTGTCTGATGTGGGTGTGACTAACATGGATGCTCCGAGAGACATTCGGAACTGATTCGGAAAGTCGGCTGCAAGGGTTCCGACGCGGTCAAGGAGATTCCAAATGTCAGCATGCTTTCCGCCCAACATTGTAATAAGGACCTAAATGCTTACAATTCTATATCCTCATTACAATACAGCTTGCCACAAGGAAGGTTTTAGACACTAAAATGGTTAAATATTATATTTCCAGTCCAAAATAAAATAATTTAGGGAAGGTGTTGGACATTAAAGTGGCGCCATTTACAATTCCGACTCCAATCTAACTTAACTCAGGGAAAGTGCTGGACACAAAAAAAAGCAACATTGACCTTTTGCACTGCAATAACATATCTCAGGCAAGATTTAGGACACTAAAAGAGGTAAATATATTATTCCCACTCCAAGATAAAATAAGTCATGGAAGGTGGTGAACATTAACGAGACAATATTTACTATGCCCACTCTAATCTAACTAAACTCAGGGAAAGTGCTGGACACTAAAAAGGTAACATTGTCCATTAATACTACAATAAAACATATCTGAGGGAAGGTTTTGGACACTAAAAGGGTTACAAATACTAATCTCACTCCAAGATAAATTAAGTATGAGATGGTGTTGGACACTAAACAGGCCACATTTACTATTACTACTCTAATCTGACTAAACTCAGGGAAAGTGCTGGACACTAAAGAGGAAACAGTGTTAACACCCACTACAATAAAACTTATCTGAGTCTTTCAACAGTAAAAGGGTCAAATATACTTTTCACCACTCCAAGATAAAATAAGTCAATGAAGGAGTTGGACATTAAAGAGGAATCATTTACTTTTCCCACTCCAATCTAGGGAAGGTACTGGACTCTAAAGAGGAAAAATTGTCCATTCCTACTTCAATAAACGTTATCTCAGGGAAAATTTTAGACACTAAAAAGATTAAATATACTATTCCCACTCCAAGATAAAGTAGGTCGGAGAAGGTTCTGCAGACTAAGGGGCTCATTAAGATGTCGGACAAAATGCCTCCGTCCGACACCGACTCGGAATCGGGACTACCCGACTTGTGGCCGGCGTTTTCAACTGCCTGATTACGGTATGCTCAGACGTGAGTCCCGTTCTCTCCACGCCACTGGAATCAAGCTATCCTGGCTGATGACGACTGATAGCAGAAACCGGTCCTAGGATGCTTGATTCCGGTCCAGGGAAGACATGGGGCTGGACTGTTCCTATGAGGCACAGGGTCAAGACTGATTTGCATATGGCCACGTCTGAACTGGGGTGGTGTGGTGAGCAAATTAACAATGGATTAAACCCAGATCTGTGACTGGAGGTGAATATTTTGCCATTGTGCAACATTCCCTCCATCAATTGTTGTTTTTGCATTTGTCACCACGAGTGGGATGGGTATGCTCAGGCGTGAGTCCAGTGCTCTCCACGCCACTGGAATCAAGCTATCCTGGCTGATGACGGATGATAGCCAGAAAACCGGTCCTAGGATACTTGGTTCCGGTCCAGGGAAAACATGGCTTGTCGGTTCGGTCTGGACTGCTCCCATGAGGCACAGGGTCAAGACTGATTTGCATATGGCCATGTCGGATTAAACCCAAATCCTTGACTTTAGATGAATGTTCTGCCATTGTGCAACATTCCGACCATCAATTGTTGTTTTTGGATTACGATGCAAGCAAACACTGTTCGGTCAGATTCCCATTGCTTCCACAGGGTCCTATAGGGAAATGGGATGTGTTCAGAAAACCCTGCAGTCTGTCACAGGCAACCAATGGTGCCTGTCACACTGTTCAGGGTTGTACAGGGGAGTCCCTTAGGTACTCCCTCGGCCATCAACCACAGGCCGCAGGGGTTAGGTAGACCTGCCAGGGGCACCCCAATTCACTTTCTGTCAGCCTTTCCATGTCAGAGAGGCCGATGCGGTAAGGTTGTTGGAAATCAACATCATAATTCCGAGGCGGAAACGCTGTCCATAGCGGTGTACGACGCGGTCCCGACTGACACAAATACTATGCGAGTCAGTCAGAACGAAATTGTAATAACTGCACGCTTTGTGTTCTGACCACAAACATCTTTATCGGGTTGTCAGAATGTAAAACGACTGAGCCGGTTGGAAGGGCTCCGACGTGGTCGAGGAGACTCCGATTGTCGGGAGAGGGACAACATTGTACATTCCTACTACAATATAATGTATATCAATAAAGATGTTGGACACTTAGGCCCTAATTACGAGTCTCAAAGGGGGCGCGGCAGTGGTGATCCAGCCACTGCTGCACCGGTAATCCGACCGCCCCATCACGAATAGGGTGGTTGGACCACCCTGTGAATGCCAACGCTGGCAGGAAACCACTGTACCCTGGAGCGGGGTGGTGTTCATGAGTTATTTACAACAAGGGGTGGTGATGGACAGAGTCTCTGAATTAAGCAGAATACTCTCACCCAGTCAAGAGATCAGGGCTAGATCCAACACCGTTTTTTAGCTCATTGCACCATCCCAGTTTCAGAACCTGGCTGTATGCAAATTAGTCTGTCACTGGCCCAGTGCATCATGGGAACAGGGCAGACCAGACTACAAAAGCCAATTCTTACACTGGGAGTTGGTTCATGAGACCACATATGCTTGGTGGGGCCGCATATTACGAGTTTCATCCTTGCCAGGCTTTGCATGAATGTTTTTACTCCATGTAAACCCTGGAGGAGAGGGAATAAATGGGGTCCTGAGGCAACAGAGGGCCTGTAGGGCCCCCTTTGTTTCCTCTCTACCATCGTTTTCATGGCGTAAGAACTACCATGAAAAAACATGGTGGACAGGAAAGTCTTAATATGTTTGGCAGGACAGTGGTGGTCCCATCAAGCATATTGTTGACTCTGATCCCTGGCGGTTGCGGCTATTCAATGGCGGTTCGACTACCCAAGCTGCAATAGGGCAGTTGGACCGCCCATGCGGCGGTACAGACACTGCCACCGTGGTTACAGCAGTCCATAGGACCTGTCATAGTCATAATCAGGCCCTACATAGACAAAAAATACAATACCCCCTCTACTACAAAAGAAGAATATAGCACACTATAAAGTTAACATTTACTATTTCCACCACAATAGCAACAAGCAGAACAAACATCCTAAATAAACATAAAAAAATATTTATTTAAAATCAAAACAAACATAATTGAAATGTTTATCCATACAACCTTTTAAATACATTTCATACAAAATTACATAAAATTTAACATGAATATATACATATAATATATATATATATATATACATATTTAACACAGTAAATTGTTTTAACATTTTATTAAAACTATAGTCATAATTATGTATAATATAGTTAAAAAAGTTTTGTAAATATATAACATCTATTTTTGGAATAATTAACTTTACATAAAAATATAGCAATGTCTTAATATTTTATTTTTATATTTAATCTATTTATAATAAAATAATATATAACATTTTTCAAATGTATTTTAGTATTAAATGTTTTATTATTTATTCTAATTTACAACATTCAAAATCATTGTTATTTTTAAAAAAAAATGTAAACGTACAATTTTCATGAAATTCACATTTTAAAATAATTTATTTAAATTACATTCATTGTTCCAAAAAACTCACCCCTATCCAATAATAAATCTGTAGCCCCTTTCAAGAAATGTTTTATTCATTTTATTAAATTTAAGTACACACCTAAAAAAAAACTAATACCTATTCCCTATAAAACCAACTTCCCGCTCATAAAAGTTTTGCATTTTTTAATTCTTTTTAAATTAACAAAAAAATACACAACATTTTATAAAATAGATCCCATCCGTATCCCCTATAAACTCAAAATCCTACTACTAAGTTGTTTTATAACTTTACATTTATACACTAATACATTATCTTTAATATACTTCCCATCCTTATCCCGTAAGCACCCAACATCCCACTCCTGAAAAATATATTATTACTAAATTTAAAAAATGAAATTAGAATTTATTTTATTAAAGAAATACTTAATTACTAAAAAAAGTATAAACAATTAAAATAAATAAAAAATTATACAACCAAAAATATAATATTTGCCAAACTATTCACACCTAAAAAAACACTATTTTAAAAAACATTATTAACTACATCAATATCATATACAACAAAAAATGTTGACAAAGATAATAAATGCAAAGATATTTATGTCTCACAATATTCTTTACATGATATTTATGTATTTTATTTTGTCTGAACACCTCCTGTGTCAAAGTGAAGCTCCTGTGATGACTGCTCTTCATGCTGACATCGACCTCCTTTAACGACCTTGCCAATGCGAAGCTCCAGCTCCTCAGATGGGGCCTCCACAGCCACTTCCACCATTGTAGGGATTATGGTCGGGCCAACTTTGTTCCTGTATATATGCCATTGCGATTGGCCTGAACTTGTGAGTTTGACTCTGTCATGCATGACCAGTTACCTGTGAGCAGTGTTTTCTGATTTTGGTGCTACTGTCACCTAAAATGTTAAAAACTCATAAATTTGGTTTTACTTGTATATTATTTTTTGGGGTTTTGGTATAGTATTTTCACGTCGTTACTATTTGAGTGCTACATAAATACTTTACGCATTGCCTCTACGTTAAGCTACTTGTGTCAGAATCAGTAACTGTTCCACAATACTCCACAGGAACCGAATGGCTGAAGAAGACCTCGCTGAATATTTCCCAACTCCCCAATGTCTCTAAACCAGAATTTCTCCGGAGGTTAGAAACAGGGGGAAAGGGGAATGGGAGAGATAGAGAGACTTGATTAACGAGGCGGAAAGAATTCCTTTTCTTCATAAGGTATGCAGAATGAAGTTCATAAATGCCTTAATGTTGTAGCAATAGGTCCCAACAATGAGATCTCTTAGTGAAATTAATTTTTTCCTCATAACCCAAACCCAGCAAACCACATATTTAATAAATAAAAAAGAGTGCCCTGAATGATCGTTCTTTGTCCAAAATAAAAAATCTAGTGTTCTAATTGTAAACTATGATAACAAGTACTGTGTAAAAGAAGAAAATACTCTATACATCTAATTGTATGTTTCTTTTTAACTAGAACTTTGTACTGATGAAGGTGCTATAACAAAAACCGAAACGCTGCGTCGACAACTTTGTATTTTTACCTGTTCTTTATGTAAATTGACACATTTTTAACTGTATCTTATGGCACTGTAACTGTGTACGAAAGTACTGTTTTATATTGAATAAATTGTACAATTTTCCAAATATCATTTTAAATTAATTTGCTGTGGTTTATTAGAAATGTGGTTATGGCATCAATGGGTTTGTGAGTTCTGAAGGTTTGCACTTTACATGCCTTTCCAGTTTTGGAAAAATAGGGACTTTTTCTTACTACTAGAGATAGAGAGACTGCCACACTGGTGTCTTCACTGGTTGTTCTTAACTCTGTGTATTATCTGCACCTGCAACAATAAGCACAATTTACTACAGTTCCGTACTTTCAAATGAATCCTAGTTCTGAATAAATAATGTACTTGTACCTAAATCTGAGTTTTACCTTAACATGTGTGGGAAATAGCTTCTCTCTATTAAATTAATTCTGTACGTTTTTAAACGATAATTTCCTTAATCTCAGGATCGAAATGTCTAGAGGCACCTTTCTTTCTTTTCTTCTTCCTCTAGGCAAATACTTCAAAAAGAGTTGCAAATTGCTGATAAAGGTGGTAAGTACGACTTATATATATATATATATATATATATATATATATATATATATATATATATACTGGCGGTCGCCAGTAGGTATATATAGTTAGGATTTTTTCTCTATGGGGTTTTTGAAAATTCTATGTCTAATAACTTTGGCGTTTGAGGACGGAATTGGTTAAAATTTTCAGGAAAATGGAACATTTTGTTTCTGAGCAGCCACTGAAAATTTGGGGGGGTTCGTCAAGGGGGGGCCAAGAAAAAAGGGGCGTCCCAAAACGCGTTTTTCCCATGTTAATTTCCATAGGGCGGTTGGCCTCACTTTTAGCCCGAACGGCTGAATGGATTTGCACGAAACTTGGCAAAATTGTAGGGACTGTTAGCCCAATGTGCCTTTGCTAGGTCTCAATATATGTGCTCCAGTGGATTTTGATAAATTAACCTTCAAAAAAATATATATATCTGTAAGCGCCCTCCGGGCAGCGCCCCGGGTCGCGTACCTGACGCGTAACGGAACTTCGCGAAGCGAAGCTGATTGGCTCTCCGGTGTCTGTCAACATTCTAAACAGTCCGGAGTGGCCGCCATCTTGTCTCTCGGTAGGATCGAGAGACAAGAGGAGGCTAAAACAAAGGGGGAAATGACCACAAGGGGGCATAGTAGATCCTCCCTGACCCCCTAGGTTTGATGTGGAGGCTTTAAAAGGGCCCCGCGGGGCAAAAAAAAAAAAAAAAAAAATGTTTTTTTTTGCGTGGGAAGCGCCCGGTACGCGCACCGGGAAGCGGTCTGGGGAGCGTACTATAAGGAAAAAAGAATGATAGACTATGATATTTTGAAATATTGTATGTTTATTGATTGTTCTTTTAGTTGTTTTATTTTTTTATTTTTTATTTAAGTAGCAGTATTTATGATTATTAAATATAAATTTATTTTAGGGATTGTGCACAGTATACTATAAGTCTGACTTTACATTATAATCAATTTGGTCCTAGTTTATGAATTACATATAAAAATGATTAAAGACTCAAATAATTTTTTAATATTAAATATAATTTTATTTTTCTGATTCTTTTTCAAAATTTAATAGAACGTCTAACATTTGACTGTCCGATATGTCCTCTTGTTGAGTGAACATAACTTCCCACATTTGACCGTCATCATAATGAAGTAACAAATCCACAGATTCTACACATTGTAGAAGTTCATGGTCTCGTGATTCATCCATGAATTCCAAGTCAATGGGTTCAATGATTTCCTGATTGTTCATGTCTAGGACAATTTCAAAGGAAACGTTCTGTTCTCCTTGCATTTTTGTGCTGAAATTTGAATAAAAAATAAATATATCAGTAGAGATAGGGCACTGTTGGGTTTAAGTTCAGACAGGTACTTTTGAGGCATGAAGTAGTACTATTAAAAAGTGCCTGTGAAAAAGCCTAAGTAAATTCATAATTATACCACAGAAACCTAAATCAATCCATAATTATAATAAACTAGCCTTTCTCAATGTCTAACTCTTACAGAGGGATAGTATATAACTATCTGAAAATGTTTTCAAATTTATAAAATAATATCTTACCTTTTAAAAAAAAGTTTAAGTTGTGAGTGAAAATGATCTTGCAATGTAGTTCAGGAAGTAGTAGTCAAAATGGCTGTGTTTCTCTCTCTTTTTTATATATATTCAGGTACATAACCAATCAAATGTCAGGTAAAAAAAGTAGAAAATGAAAGTAACATTTTAATTGGTTGTCAATTCCAACACTTCAGATGTGTTTTGTGAAGTAATTTACCTCAGGGTATTTAGAGAGGTCGACAGGCTAAATGGCTAAATGGAATTCCAACCAAATTTGTGAAAATGGTAGGGATTGGTATGTAGTATGAGCTAATCTATATTTGGTGACATTGTCTCCAGGGGTTTTTCTGTAAATTACTTTCCCACCTTTTTTAATTGAGCGCTTCCCGGTGAGCGCCCCGGTACGCGAACCGGCAGCGTTATGAGAGTCCTCCATTTTGTGTTTCGGTCGAATTAAGATACAAGATGGAGGGCAAATAATGTTCAGAATGGGTAGAAGGGGGCACGGTAGACGTATCTTGACCCCCTAGGTTTTCTGAGGGTGGCTGAGGAGGCCCATATGTGCGAAAAAAACCATTTTTTTTCAAATTTTCGCGCGGTTAGCGTCCGGTGCGCGTACCGGGTAGCGCTCCGGAAAGCGTAAATTGTGAAAATGTATTAAAAAAAAGTTACATTTAAAATTTGTTTATAGTGATCATAGTTAGGGTAGCTCTGAGAAGAGCTTTTGGGTCTGTGGTAGATTTAGGTACTTATAAGTAGGTACCAATACATAGTCTTAAATTCAGGATGAAAACTCTGTTCCCCTCATCTGAGAAGTGAACTCCATCTCCTCTGTAGATATCTTGCATGTAGTAACGCAAGTTATTGTTGTACATGGAGCCCATTCCATGGTCTTTCATGTAAGCTGAAACAGACTTATTTACATGCTTCCTCGATTTCTCAATTTGTGGACAAAATTGGTTCGACCACCTCCATTTCTGTCTTTGGCATATATTTGAATATACCAAGGCAGTTTGAGGAAAAAGTGCCATCAATTGGTCAAAGGTGTCCTTTAAAAGCATTTCCAGACCTACCCCAGTCAAAGTGCCCAAGTCATTTCCTCCACAGTGCACAATTAACAGGTCAGGTTTTGGCAAATGCAAAAAGGTTTTCACCAATGGTATCAATTGGTGACATTTTAATCCTCTGTGGCCAATCCACTTAATTTCCACATTTTGTAAATTGAGGTTAGGTACATTTCTGTTATTAGCATACCTTTGAGCCCAGTAGATGTAACTATATCCAACAATCCAGACAGAAAACATGGTGAGAGAAGGTTGTGCTGCAGTCAGATGAAGTGTGGCAATGAAATGGAAGTTGAAAAAATAAGAGTTTAAAATGAAAAAAACTGTGGAGTTTCTGTGCTAATGAATCAGTAGCAGTGATTGGTGGATTTTGATTGCTGGAAACAGAAAGTTAGGGTGCATGGATGAGTTCTTTGAAAGATGTAATTTGAATGGTCAAGAAAAAATCATTTTATGAAAGATTGCACTGGATACGCAGGTGTACTGAGAGTTCAGAGTTCAATTGAAACATTGTTGTGTGAACTTGCAAACATGAGAGGTCTTTCAGGAGGTGGTTGCTATGCAAAAAAGGCAGAAAGGGCAGAGGGGGGAAGGGTGTTGATTTGAAAAAAGTGAGGGAAGAGTTTTGATTGGGTGACATGAGAGATATGTGTGATGAATTACAGCATTTCTGTGCTTTTTATGGCTGCAGCCTCTGGAGTGCATACCTTTTGCTCTGCTAAAGACAAATTGGTGTGTGTCTGAGACTGTTTTGAAACTCATAAAGTATTTGCTAAGGTGAGAAAAGATTCATTTAATTTAGATAGAGAATAGTATGCTTTAGGGAGAAAATTATGAAGAAAGTTGTGTATATAAAATGTTGCTTTGTGTCAAGTGTTTTACAAATAGATTTTGTTTCTTTGTGTTACATAGCCATGTTAAAAGTGACGCAAAAATAGTGCAAGAGTCTTACAAAAATGCTTTCATGTGTCTTAGGGCATTTTAACTCACTTCCCCATGAATGTATGAATATAATTGCTTTACAAGATGTGTTTAAAAACGTTTTTTGAAATGAATTAGGTTTCTTGATATGTACTGCTAGAGTTTCATAGGTTGCTTGGGGCATATTTTCAAGGCTTTTGAGTTCCTTTGATGTAATTTTTCCCATTTTATTTTAAGACATTTCCTTGTGGTGCAAGGTCCTTTTAAATACGCCCCCATGTGTGCTTGGCAAATTTAGATTTTAATTCTTTGAGTTACATAGCCATGTTAAAAGTGACCCAAAAATGGTGCAAGGGCTTTAAAAAAACGCTTTCATGTGTCTTAGGGCATTTTAAGTCATTTCCCCTTCAATGTAGGTATATAATTGATTTATATGATGTGTTTAAAAACGTTTTTTGAAATCAATTAGATTTCTGGATATGTACTGCTAGAGCTTCATAGGTTGCTTGGGGCATATTTATAAGGTCTTTGAGTCTCTCTGATGTTATTTTTCCCATTTTAATTTAAGACCTTTGTCTGTGGTGCAAGGTCCTTGTAAATACGCCCCATCTGTGCTTGGCAAATTTAGATTTTGATTATTTGACTTACATAGCCATGTTAAAAGTGATCCAACAATGGTGCAAGGGCTTTAAAAAAACGCTTACATGTGTCTTAGGGCATTTTAAGTCATTTCCCGATGAATGTAGGTATATAATTGATTTAGATGATGTGTTTAAAAACGATTTTTGAAATCAATTAGGTTTCTGGATATGTACTGCTAGAGTTTCATAGGTTGCTTGGGGCATATTTATAAGGCATTTGAGTCTCTCTGATGTTATTTTTCCCATTTTAATTTAAGACCTTTCCCCGTGGTGCAAGGTCCTTGTAAATATGCCCCCATCTGTGCTTGGCAAATTTAGATTTTAATTCTTTGAGTTACATAGCCATGTTAAAAGTGACCAAAAAATGGTGCAAGGGCCTTAAAAAACGCTTTCATGTGTCTTAGGCCATTTTAAGTCATTTCCCCTTGAATGTAGGTATATAATTGATTTAGATGATGTGTTTAAAAACGATTTTTGAAATCAATTAGGTTTCTTGATATGTAGTGCTAGAGTTTCATAGGTTGCTTGGGGTATATTTAAAAGGCATTTGAGTCCCTTTGATGTTATTTTTCCCATTTTAATTAAAGACATTTCCCCGTGGTGGAAGGTCCTTGTAAATACACCCCCATGTGTGCTTGGCAAATTTAGATTTTGATTCTTTGAGTTAGATAGCCATGTTCCATACAGTGCTCACCTTCTGCGTAGTCTTTGATATGCTAGACTCCATCTGCACAATGAGATACGTAAGCAAAGGAAACACAGGTGATGTGATTGTGAAATGAGGAAAAGAAATTCCACATTTTTCAATTACATCACCTGTGTTTCCTAAGTTTACGAATGACATTGTGCAGATGAGATTTAGGCCTGTCCACAGACACAGAAGAGGTCTGGCCTTTGTTCAAGAGTGAAGTGGACATGATTTACTTCATTGGTAGGCCTTCACATGTATTATCTCCTCTGTACTCTTCAACAAGCGTAAATTTCATCTGCAACCCTGAGTAGTCCTCACCTTAAACAAACCTCTGGATAGGCCACACCTTATCGTCATCCTGAATCAATCATTTAAAATGTTAGGGACAGATTTATGATAGGTGTATGCCTCTTTTGCGCCACTGTGCGTCACTTTTGTGACGCAGCGGCGGTGCAAAAGATTTGCTATGTGGCGACATATTTACAACTTGATGCATCTAGGCAGATGTGTCATGCTGTAAAGTTCCATGCCACATGAGACCGATGCAGCAGTGATGCAAAAGATGCACCATGTTGCAAGACAGGCCTCACTTCATCTCCAACAAGATAAGAAGCTGAATCTTCTGTAAATGTCAAAATTGTTGTATACAGTGCTCAACTTCTGTGTACTGTTTGATATGCTAGACTCCATCTGCACTATGAGATACCTAAGCAAAGGAAACACAGGTGATGTGATTGTGAAATGAGGAAAAGAAACTCCACATTTTTCAATTACATCACCTGTGTTTCCTAACTTTACGAATGACATTGTGCAGATGAGCTTTAGGCCTGTCCATGGACACAGAAGAGGTCTGGCCTTTGTTCAAGAGTGAAGTGTACATGACTCACTTCATTGGTATGCCTGCACATGTATTATCTCCTCTGTATTCTTCAACAAGCCTAAATTTCATCTGCAACCCTGAGTAGGCCTCACCTCAAACAAACCTCTGGATAGGCCACACCTTATCGTCATCCTGAATCAATCACTTAAAATGTTAGGGACAGATTTATGATAGGTGTGTGCCTCTTTTGCGCCGCTGTGCGTCACTTTTGTGACGCAGCGGCGGTGCAAAAGATTTCCTATGTTGCGACATATTTACAATTTGATGCATCTAGGCAGATGTGTCATGCTGTAAAGTCCTGTGCCACATGAAACCAATGCAGCAGTGATGCAAAAGATGCACCATGTTGCAAGACAGGACTCACTTCATCTCCAACAACATACCGTCCGTTTAAACTGTAAACATTTAGGAATGTATAGGGGGCATGGAGAAGCTGAATCTTATGTAAATGTCAAAATTATTGTATACAGTGCTCAACTTCTGTGTACTCTTTGATATGCTAGACTCCATCTGCACAATGAGAGACATAAGCAAAGGAAACACAGGTGATGTGATTGTGAAATGAGGAAAATAAATTCCACATTTTTCAATTACATCACCTGTGTTTCCTAACTTTATGAATCACATTGTGCAGATGATGTTTAGGCCTGTCCACGGACACAGAAGAGGTCTGGCCTTTGTTCAAGAGTGAAGTGGACATGACTCACTTCATTGGTAGGCCTGCACATGTATTATCTCCTCTGTATTCTTCAACAAGCCTAAATTTCATCTGCAACCCTGAGTAGGCCTCACCTCAAACAAACCTCTGGATAGGCCACACCTTATCGTCATCCTGAATCAATCATTTAAAATGTTAGGGGCAGATTTATGATAGCCGTGTGCCTCTTTTGCGCCGCTGTGCGTCACTTTTGTGACGTAGCGGCGGCGCAAAAGATGCGCTATGTTGCGACATATTTACAACTTGATGCATCTAGGCAGATGTGTCATGCTGTAAAGTCCTGTGCCACATGAAACCTGCGTCAGGTTTCATATAGGCGTTTTGTTGCAGGGTGGGCATTCATTTGCATGAAAGCCCTGTAAAACTAACACAGTGAAATTTAGAAGATTTCACTGAGTCAGCTTTATAGCATTGCTGAATCAAATCCTTACGCCTGTTTGAAACAGGCATAAGGAGTGATGCACCATGCAATGTGTGGCTTGCTCCTGTGCATTGCAATAGACATGTCGCGCTTACGACGTGATTCCTGCAATGTGCTGCTTTTGCGGCACAGATGCGTGACGCATCTGTGCAGTTTTTGCTCATTGGTGCTCCACATTGTAAATGCGGCACATCATGGGTGGCAGAGCAGCGGTGCACGTTAACTGGTGCATCCCCGGGGATGCGCCAGTTAACATAAATCTGCCCCTTTACATTTAAGTATGAGCAGGGTACACAGAGTCGGTGAGGCTTATCCAAGGTTAAGAAGAGATGAGTCCTGTTCACTAAAAAATTGGACATAGGCCTCACCTCCTCAGCATCGCTGGACATGGCTAAATAATAGCTGCAAAATGTTACTCTTGTTAAACAATTTTACTATTATAGTCTCTGAGATTTGTCTCTTACTCTGCAACATCTCATTGTTGTTCTCTTTCTTTAAAGATAACGACAACATCAACCATGAGTGATAATGAGCAATCCGTTGATCTCGATCTTATCGTTGAACTTGTCATTGAAACGTCAGTGGAAGTAGAACCCTTAGATGATTTAAATCCTGAGGATGATGAAGAACATGATGAGGATGCCGATTTGTCAGAATTGTATGACATAGGATGGGAAGCTGACCTGCTTGAGCCTATGGAACTATAAACATTTATTTTTAAAATTTACTGGAAATAAAAAGTAAAAATGTAAACCGTTTCATTTAAAATTAAACACAACTTCAAAAACAGGTTATGTGTAGTGTCTTTCATAAAATAGTTAAATATGCTCATAAAATTAGATCAGATTCACATATAAAACAGCCCAGGTAAACTGTAGAAGCATTCCATTTTTTTCCTACTATTTGTGACTACTAAATTTGCCAATGCACTAAAAATTATTCTATGTAAAAATGACAAGTAGTGTGTTAAATTTTTGACGACTGTTATTGATATACTGTTTGGTAATAGTGGTTAATAAATTTTTTTATTATATTTTACCACACATTCAACTGCAGATCATTTCGAAATTAGAGAATGCCGTCTAAGGGTAGAATCCGAAAGGCTACAAAACGTCAAAGACAGCAGCTTAAAAAATTGTTGCAGCAGTCCTCTACAATAAAAACTCGTCAAGTCACCAAGAAAGCTCTGGGTAAGACAACAAAATCATTCCTAAGAAACATTTGCAGAAAAAAAAGTATCACTACAGAACATGTTTTAGTCCAGAAAAAGAGAGCCAATTTAAACGGAAAGGAAAGGCCAATCAAAAATGTTACTGCTAGAGCAGGAGATAACTCTGTGCATGGTAGTAGAAGGAAAAATCAGTTTAGGGACATTCGTAGACGAATGTTCCGCAACAGGATAATTGGCAATTTGTTAACAAATATTAAGAAAGGTCAGCAGAAAGTGGTTTTTTATAAGAGAAAAAAAAATTGAGAAAGTTATTGATCAGGCATTTGAAATTAAGCGAAAGTTATTTATTTTGATAATCAATAGAATTAGGAAGCTAAACAAGGCAATTTATGATTTCAAAACAAATAGTAGATGGAAGAGAACAGTTAATCGTAGTAATTTTTGTGAAGTTTTTTCAGGAGAATGGATGCATAGTTCAAGTTGTGAGGCATTTTTTAATGAGGAGAGTTATTTCCAGGATAATGATTTGGTGCATGCAGTTGACACCAGTGGTCGAGCTTATGAGGTGAAAGATGGTTGTCCAGTTGAAAAAGAAAAACTTGTGACAACAGAGGTGGAAGAGGTGTTAGGTAATGAGGTTTTAGGAAGACGTCCTAAGGGACCTGTATACACCTGGAAGTGTAGTAGTATTTGCAGTGTGCGACAGGATTCCATCAATTTGCTTTGTGATTTTGTACGGACATTTAATAAGAAAAGTTTGAAGCAGAAAATGATGTTGTTGCAAGAATTAGATCCTTGCAGAGTGAGAGAAGTGACATGTTTGCATGGTCATTCACTGGCTTGTCTTTCCAGGAGAGTATGCCAGAGTGTTTTTCATCATTTCAGGATGCTAGCAGTGCATCATAATAAAGTGAGGAAATTAGTTAGAATGTTGTATTATGCTAAGAGTCCAGCAGTTATGCTTAAACAATTATGCACTGCTCTTTTGCATGGTTCTGAAATAGATGTGAAGAATATTTGTGAAGAAATTGAGTTTTGTTACTTTGGAAGTAAAGAGGAGAATGTTGAAATTGACCCAGAAGAAGAGGGTAATGTGGAAGATAGTGTACAGGTTTCCAGTACAGATAATTTTCAGAAGGAAATTGCCACGTTTCAGGTGAAATCAAGTGAGAGGCCTAATTTCACTTGTGTGTGTTGTCGACGCACTTATTATAAGATTCAGACTAAGTTAGTGGATTTATATGCGAAAAGTGAAAGGAAAAATAATAGTGAATGGAAGGATTTCGCAACATACTTGATGGTAGAAAATGTTTTGATTTGGGATTGGATCAACGTGTGTGTACTTATTGTTGTAACAAATTAAATCAAAACCGGATGCCTGCTAGAGCGGTTCATAATAATCTGGAATTGCTTGAGATTCCTTCTGAATTGAAGGATTTAAATACTTATGAATCTATTTTGATTCAAAGTATCCATCCCTTTCAGGCTATTGTAAGAATGGAGCCAAAGACAGGGAAATTGCCTCCATCAGATTTACAGAGAGGATTAAAGGGAAGAGTTGTTTATTTGCCTCTAGATTTGAAGAAAAACATTAATACAATTGGAGTAGAAAAAGTGGAAGAGGAACCTCTGGTTATCTTAGTTAATGGGGTTCCGACAAAGAGTAAGAAAATATGGCAAGATTTAGTGGATGTTAGGAAAGTCAAAAAGGCAACATTGTATTTGAAAAAAAGTGAAGAAATATATGAACATTATAGTGTTCATCCTTTGCATTCCAAGGAAGTCATGGGGAATGCTATTGAGTTGTTTCAAATGAAACAAGCCAAAGGGAGTCCCATTAGTGTTTGGGTGGAAAGTTTGGAAGCTCGGTGTTTCCCACAGCTATTTCCAACAGGTCAAGGAGGAAGATATGATGAGCGACCTCATCAAATTCCTGCTTCTGAATACCGGACTTTACGATTGTATGCAGAAGATCCTAGGTTTCGACAATGCATTCCCTATTTGTTTCATCTCCTGTTTGAAAGCAATCTGTCTGGACTGTCATATGCAGTGAACCACATCTTGAAAAGTGGTATACAGATTCAAAACATCTCGGCAAGTGACTTTATGGATAAAGTCAATGTGCAAGACAGTATTTTGGATTCTCACCTGATTAATCTCATGGCCTGTCAGCGTGGTACTAATGAGTACTGGTACCGTCGTCATGGTGATTTAAAATGTATGCTGAGGAACTTAGGAACTCCCACATGGTTCCTCACTCTCAGCTGTGCCGAGTATGGCTGGGAAGACTTACTTGAATTTCTCCGAGAGGCAAATGGAAACATTGAAAATATCGAATTCAAGACACCCGGAGAACTGTGCTCTTTGGATCCAGTGAATGTATGCAGGTACTTCAATCATAGATTTGAAGCTATGATGTCTTTCATCATGAACAAGAAAAATCCACCTCTTGGAGAGGTGTTGGATTTCTTCTGGAGAAAGGAGTACCAAGCAAGAGGTGCTCCTCATATACATATGCTGCTGTGGATCAAGGATGCACCTAAATTTGGAACAGATCCAGAACACTTAGTGATGAGTTTCATAGAACAGTATTCTACATGTGCTGTTCCAAACGCGAAGGAGGACAAAAGCCTAAGAGAACAAGTTCTACGCTTCCAAAGCCATCGTTGTGGAAAGTACTGTCGTCGTAAATTCAGAAACAAGGACAAGTTCTACACCAAATGTCGTTTCGCCTTTCCACGACCGGTGATTTCTAAAGGAAGAGTGAACAGTTTGATGTCTTCGCTGCGACATAATGTGATGAAGAAATCACCTAAAAACACATACAATTTGAAAAGGAATGAAGAGTCCAAGTACATCAACGACTACAACCCAGTGATTTTGTCCATGTGGAATGGTAACATGGATATACAGTTTGTGGCTGATAACTGTATGGCTGTGGCTCGGTATGTGACATCTTACATCACCAAAAAAGAAAAGACAGAATTGAAGGATATGTGGGAGGACATTTCCCATGAAAAGAGCCTCAGTAAGAAGTTGTACAGTTTCAGTCTGAAGATGTTGTCACATCGAGAAATCGGAACTTACGAATGTTCTGACCGGTTGTCTTCAGCAAGTCTCTATGCCAAATCCAGGAGTATCGTTTGGGCGAGTCTTGGTCTTGCTGCAACGCGTAATCGAGTTCTGAAACCTGTGCGGGAAATTGAGTATTTGGCGGAAAAGGAGCCAAACAGTACCGATATTTTGAAGACCAACATGTTGGATACATATTATCCAAATAGAAGCAGTCACCTCGGGAATGTTTGTCTGTATGAGGTTCTACAAAATTACATATTCAAGAGGAACATCAAAGAAGATATTGATAAAGGAGTGTATGCTGTAATTGGAAGTGAGGGATGTGTCGTCAAGCAAAGAAAATGCCACTTGGTAAACCATCGAAAATTGAGTGGCGAATCTCCTGAAAAAAAAGAGTTTTTCTATTTAGCACTTTTGCAACTTTTCAAGCCTTGGCGTGCAGAAGAGGAACTGCTTGGAGATTACCTCTGTTACGAAGACTCTTTCAATGCCGCCAAGGAGACCATAGAATGTCCTGTTTTTCTCAAATATCTAGAAATGTTGAATGCGGAAATCGAGCAGGAAGCAACGATTGCAGCCGAGATTGCTAGAGACAGTTCTCAGGACAGTCAGAGTTCTGTTTCATTGAGTCAGGATCCACTAGGAGGACCAGTTATCGAAAATGAAGCTGCCACTGCCATGATTGAAGTGGAAAGAGCCATGGCACATGCTCAGGAGGATGCGGTTAACTTAGAAGACTTGGAAAAACAACTCAACGTTGAGCAGAGGAAAATATATGACGAAGTTACCAACCAAATTGATCATGGATTAAGTCATGAGAAGAAAGAGTGCTCATGTACGTCATTGAAGCCTGTCCGACTGTACGTGAGTGGAGAAGCGGGAACTGGAAAAAGTTTCCTCATTAAAGCAATTTCATGTTATTTGCAGAAAAGGACTGAGTCATCACTGTCTTGTGTTGTCACCGCTCCAACTGGACTGGCAGCACATAACATTAAAGGTATTACTTTGCATCGTCTACTGATGCTGTCAGTGGAGCATGATAACAAATTACAATACCACAAGTTATCTGGAGATGCTTGTTGTGAAGTTTCAAGAGTCTTGAAGAAAATGAAACTTCTTATCATTGACGAAGTAAGCATGGTTTCCAATGTCATGCTTGCCTTTGTGCATTTGAGAATGCAAGAAGTTCTCAAAACAGAGTATGATGTGTTATTTGGTGGCAAACACATCATTGTTTTCGGAGATCTTCTGCAGCTGACACCAGTGAAAGGACAACCTGTGTTCAAAATGCTCACGCATGAAGATACCAGGAAGTGCCTAGGGAGCATTGGCAACGTTAATATATGGTTAAACTTCAATTATGCTGAACTACGTGAAAATATGCGTCAGGCGAAGGATGAAGATTACAAGAATATTCTACAAGATGTTAGAATCGGAAAAGTGACCGAGCATGGGAAAGAAGCTTTACATGCACGATTACTGTCAAATTTGTATTTTGTGCCTGAGAATATTTTTCAGAAAATTACTGAGAAGAAATCTGGAATATGTTTGATGCCAACTCTTGCAGAATGTGCCATCTTCAACAACAAAATGTTGTATTTAGAAAACCAAGAGATTGTGAAACTGGAAGCTATTGACAGAGTAGAGCATATGGGATCAACAATTATTTTGTCTGAGAATTTGAAATCAAAATTGGATTCATTAGAGAAGACTATATCTAAAACTGCAGGTTTTGAAAAGACTCTGAATGTGTGCTTAAATTGCCGTATAATTTTAAGAAGGAATTTACATGTTGAAAGAGGTCTGGTAAATGGATCAATGGGTAATGTTGTTGATTTTGTGAAATACAGAAATAGGGATGGAATTGAATTTTTAAAAATTAAATTTGATGGCATTGAGGAAGTACAGCTAATTGGTCGTTGCTCTGCTAGTTTTTTGCTTGTGAAAGACTTATATGTTTGCCGTAAGCAGTTTCCTGTTTGCTTGGCATATGCGGTGACAATCCATAAATCGCAAGGTTTAAGTGTAGACAGTGCATTGGTGAATATTGGCAGTTCTGTGTTCAAGGAGGGTATGGCATATGTGGCATTGTCACGAGTCAGAACTTTATCGGGATTGTACTTGATTGAGTGTGATGTCACAAACATTTGTGCGGATCTAGATTGTGTTAAGGAATACAATAGGTTAAGAAGAGAGCATGCGCCACATTTGCCTCAATATCCTTTGTTTGAGAAACGTGTGGTAGGCCGGAAACGAAGAAATGTGACCAATAGTAGGGAGGTTGTAGCAAAAAGACGAAAAGTCGATGAACCAGAAATTATAAGCAGAAAGAAAAATGATTTTGTTGAAGATGTTGTTGGTTTTCAATTTGAAAACAGTTCTGGTGTCAACTGCTATGCTAATGTAGTGGTTAATGTTTTGTTTTCTCTAGAAAATGTAAAACAAGAGATTGTGGTCAATTCGGATCAAAGATTTTGCAGTTTGTTGAATTCTGTGTTAGAGAAATGTAGCACTGATAGAACAAAAATAGAAAGTGTGTCTGAAATTCGAAATCTGTTAGACAGATGTTCAGGTCAAACACAATTCTCTCAAAATATTCAGCAAGATTGTCAGGAGTTTTTAATGTATATGTTTGATGTATTGCATGATGAAGGTGTAGATGTAGATCACCTGTTTGGGCTTTCTTATCAATGGCAGCATGACTGTGAGAACTGTAGGGTATCAAGTACTACTAGTGTAGACTCAGAAAAATTTACATATTTAACTTTGCCAGACAGTAAATCAGTGTCCTTTAATAAGCTAGTAAAAGCAGCTGATCACAACATGGAGTGTAGCCAATGTAAGTCTGAAATGTTGTCAACATTATTTATACGAACATATGGCCAGTATGTCATTTTAATGTTCCAACGATGTAGGCCTGATGGAACAAAATTGACAACTTTAATAAAAAAATTTGTGGCTTCGCAGTTGTCAATATCAGGAAGGACTTTTGTAACTGCAGCAATGATATATCATGACGGTCCTTCAACAACATCAGGACATTACACAGCTTATTTAAAGTCTAGGGGCGGTAGGAGGACGGTGGCAGTGTCTTCCAACCCGCTGACGCCTAAGCTGAGAGCAATTGTCTGCTGCACATGAATTTTAAAAAAACTGATTGAATTGAATCTGGTAACGGACTGATTTTAAAAGCGCCGGATTTTAACTGTTTACAGTGAATAGATATTGCTGTGTCTTATAACGCTGCGAAAGCGCTGCTATTCGAGATAATATCCCTCAGGGCATAATTCAAAGTAAACTTAGCCTGGGCTCGATCACCTGTCCTGCCCGCCCCGGTCCGACTCGGCAACCAGTGCCGTTGAGCGGAGGGCGGGTCAGGCAGAGCCAGGCCACTTCCTACATCGAGCGGTCAGCGCTCTAGCTGATGCGCGCTGAGCAGTACTTAGGCAGCGAGGAGCAGGCGGGAATCGCGGTAGGAGGACGGTGGCAGTGTCTTCCAACCCGCTGACGCCTAAGCTGAGAGCAATTGTCTGCTGCACATGAATTTAAAAAAAAACTGATTGAATTGAATCTGGTAACGGACTGATTTTAAAAGCGCCGGATTTTAACTGTTTACAGTGTATAGATATTGCTGTGTCTTATAACGCTGCTAAATCGCTGCTATTCGAGATAATATCCCTCAGGGCATAATTCAAAGTAAACTTAGCCTGGGCTCGATCACCTGTCCTGCCCGCCCCGGTCCGACTCGGCAACCAGTGCCGTTGAGCGGAGGGCGGGTCAGGCAGAGCCAGGCCACTTCCTACATCGAGCGGTCAGCGCTCTAGCTGATGCGCGCTGAGCAGTACTTAGGCAGCGAGGAGCAGGCGGGAATCGCGGTAGGAGGACGGTGGCAGTGTCTTCCAACCCGCTGACGCCTAAGCTGAGAGCAATTGTCTGCTGCACATGAATTTTAAAAAAACTGATTGAATTGAATCTGGCAACGGACTGATTTTAAAAGCCCCGGATTTTAACTGTTTACAGTGTATAGATATTGCTGTGTCTTATAACGCTGCTAAAGCGCTGCTATTCAAGATAATATCCCTCAGGGCATAATTCAAAGTAAACTTAGCCTGGTCTCGATCACCTGTCCTGCCCGCCCCGGTCCGACTCGGCAACCAGTGCCGTTGAGCGGAGGGCGGGTCAGGCAGAGCCAGGCCACTTCCTACATCGAGCGGTCAGCGCTCTAGCTGATGCGCGCTGAGCAGTACTTAGCCCCCTCGTCACAGAAAGCGCGCAGCAGTCGCGCGCAGCGAAGCGCCTGAGACGCGCCAGAGAGAAGCCCGTATGCGCCCGTCCGCGACAGGACGGGACCAGGGGCCATGGCAGACCCCGCTAGTACACATAAGGTAACTAGATTGCGTTATACCTCACGGGCTTTGACAACTGTGCGTGATAACTTATGTGTGTCAATCTGCCCTAATCACCACCATTGTAGTCCTGAAGGACCTTTCTCATGTAGATACTGCCGCCATCAGTTTACGCCATATAAAGACACTTCCTCTATACAACATATTAACAAACATCACTCTGTTGCTCTTCAGGGAGGAAAAAACATATTATGTAATGTTCGATCTCTGGCCAAGCACTATACTGAAGTCTGGGATCTTATCTCTACTTACAGGCCAGACATGTGCTTCTTAACGGAGACGTGGCTTAAACCCCATTCTACTCCAGTCATTACGCTTGGAATACCGGATGGCTATAAAATAGCAAGATTAGATAGACCCTTAAAAACCGGTGGGGGTATAGCCATTGTATTTAAGGACAGTATTTTAGTCTCTGTTCTTGATCAAATCTGTAATATGGATTTTGAAATGCTGATTTTTACGTTCGGATCTTCGGCCAAATATTGTAGGAAAGGTGCCTTGGTTTATCGCCCCCCAGGCCCTATGAAGAACATATCCAAACAGTTATTAGAAGCACTGGTTCCCTATGTATGTTCAGATAAAGATTTTTTGTTGGTTGGAGACTTCAACATCCATAGTGAAGAATCCAGCAATAGTGAGGTACGATCCTTTTTGGCTGATTTATCCCTAATGGGACTAAAGCAGTGTAATTCTGGACCGACTCACCAAGCAGGACATACTTTAGATATGATTATATCTAATTTTTCTGGAATCAAATGTCAGCCTCCCTTGCCATGCCTTTGGACAGATCATTTTGTGCTCAAATTTTCCATGCCGGAGAGGGCTGTCTGCACTATTCCTACGGTGCAAATTCCTCCCAAACGGAGGCAATGGCATAAAATTTCCAACACCAATTTTCAAAGGGAATATTGTCCTCTTTCTATTCAGCCCACAGATGATATAGACTCCGCTCTCACACAGTGGAATTCAGCCATTGAAACCACAGTACACCTAAATACCCCGCTAAAAACCTTTAAACAACGTTTAGCTAGGAAACAAGAGGTTTGGTACTCGAAAGAGCTACGTACCCTAAAACAGAAGGCTCGAAAGATGGAAAAACATGGAGAAAGTCCCATCTGGATGATGACAGAGTCGCCTATCAAAAGGCTTTGAGTGTTTACCACAAAGCTATAAGATCTGCACGTAGGCACTATGTCACCACCCAGTTGGAGACAGCTGGTAATGACTCCAAAGTTCTATACCAGATTGTTAATACCTTCCTAAAACCCTCAGCATGTGAGAGCATGGACATGGCATCCCAACATCTATGTGACAGTATATCACATTTTTTCACTGAAAAAATTGATGCCATCTATGATAAAATAAAGGCACATACTCCTGTTAGGACTGATCCAGAAAATATTCCCTTGGTGCCTATCACGTCTACCAATTTGCACTCATTTCTGGATTTCCCTGAAATTACCATACAAGAGGTTGAGAAGTTGTCCTTGGATATTAAAAGTGGGAGTCCTGCAGATCTTCTCCCAGCTAGGCTCATGGGGCCTCTGGGGGCAACCCTTGGTTTTGATATCCAGCAACTTGTAAATCTTTCACTTAACACTGCTAAAGTCCCTCAGGAATGGAAAATGGCCTTGGTCAGACCTATTCGGAAAAACACATCACTTCCTTGGACCAATCTGTCCAATTTGAGACCAATTTCCCTGTTACCTTTCTTGGGGAAAATTATTGAGAAACATACCAACAAACATCTCTCAACATATCTGGAACATTCTAACAGCCTCGATCCATCACAGTCAGGTTTTAGGCCAAAACACAGCACTGAAACGGCCTTGTTGTCGATAACAGACGATCTACGTATGTACCAGGACAACGGTTTTTCAGTTGTCCTGGTGCTACTTGATTTATCGGCAGCGTTCGATACCATATCTCATAACATCTTGATCGAACGCCTGTCTGTGAGTGGAATCGGTGGTAGGGCACTGGACTGGATCAAAAGCTTCCTCTCGAATCGCACCCAACGTGTCACCATGGGTGACTTTAGATCTGAAGAGGTTAAAATCACCAAGGGGGTTCCACAAGGATCGTGCTTAAGTCCGACCCTATTCAACACCTATGTGGCCCCCTTGGCAGAAATAACTAGAGCTTTTGGTTTCAGCCCAGTATCATACGCTGATGATACGCAGCTACTCTTTCCTTTTAAACATCTTACCCCGGAGATTATACAATCTTTCTCTGACGGGATGAAGGCAGTAGCGCGATGGATGTCCCGTAATTTTTTACAATGTAATGTTGGGAAAACAGAAGTGATGCTTTTTGGGAAAGCTAAAATCCAATGGTCTCCTGATTGGTGGCCTTCGGACCTCGGCCCAGTCCCTGAACCCAAATCTATAATTAAGAACTTGGGAGTACGGCTGGAACCTGAGCTGACCATGAAACAGAATGTTAATGTAACAGTGGGATCCTGTTTCCACGTGATTGGTCTTCTTCGCAGGATATTTCCTTTTCTGCCTGACTCTTACAGAAGAACCTTAGTCCAGGCTTTGGTGATCAGCCATCTGGATTACTGCAACGGTCTCTTAGCAGGAGCTAATGAAGAGGTTCTTGACTGTTTGCAGGTAATACAGAATACGGCGGCCAGATTGGTACTAAATGCACCCCCCAGATCTCCATCTAAGCCTTTATTACACAAACTACATTGGCTGCCCATACGTTTACGAGTCAAGTTTAAGACGTGCTGTATTATTCACAAAAGTCTTCATGATTTGGGACCTGTATATCTGTCCACCAAATTTGCTCCATATAACCCCACTCGTACCCTTAGATCCAGCCAACAGCTGTTGTTAAAAGTACCTAAAATTAATAAGACCAGACTTGGCGGCAGGGCCTTGTCGATAGTGGGTCCCACATACTGGAACATGCTCCCTCTGTCATTAAGGCAATGTTCTGATCACTTGCTTTTTAGGAAAAACCTGAAAACTTTCCTATTTAGTCTAACTAGCTAAATTAGTTTTGTTCTCTGGAATCACAGTCCTAATTCTACTGCCATTGCTGTTGTTCCATCAGATTAGATGTCAGAAGCGCGGAGATACTCCTTCGGGAGTCTATTCATAGCGCTATACAAACCTGCAATAAAAATAAAAATAAATAAAATAGAAACGGCTGGTCATTCTGCAATGATTCTGTTTTAACTTTAAAAAAAATATTGCCTTTTGACCTTAAAAATTCTTACCTGGTGTTTTTAAAACCAAAATTTTAGGGAAGGAATCTCTGGATTTGCTCTGAGGAATTTCAAGAGGTTCTAATGGCTCCTACACAATTTGGCCTTGAGGGTAAGTGTAGTACAGAGTCAAAAGGTATTTTTGAGTTTTAAATACTTCCTGGAAAAAAAGGTTTTCTTACAGAAAGTGGTGGGCACGGATTAGTTAAAGGACAACAGAGTATTTCCCGAAGCAAACGGTGTTCTTACCATAACACTTAACGTCATGGAAAAATAACTGCACTTTGAATGAGTTCAGAAAAACTGTTTCTTTTTATAAGCTAATTCAAGCAGCCAATTAAAACATGGAGTAGAGGTAATGTAAGTCTGCAATGCTGTCTAGATTATTTGTCCAAACTTTTGGTTATAATGTCATTTTAAAATTCCAACTATATAAACCTGATGAAAGTAAGTCTTCAACTTTAATTACAAATGTTGTGGCTACACAGTCGTTTATTTTAGGAAGAACATTTTTAACTGCAGCTATTATATGACATGATGGTCCTTTGACAAGATCCGCTTATTACACAGCTTATTTAAAATGTAAAAAAAGCTGCTGTTTCGTAAATGATTCCTATTTGACTACAATACAATGTTGCCTTTTTACTTAAAAATATTCTTACTTTCTGTTTTCAGAAAAGAGAATTTAGGGTAGGTAACTGGCCTATAATGATTCTAGGGGTTGATATAATTTTATCTACTCTTTTAAATTGCTTTGTGATTAAAAGTGATGTAGAGAATTAAATAATTGTAGTAGTCATAGAGGTAGTGTAAGTCTGCTTCATAGTAAGCAGTATCAGTGTCATAGGAAATGTAGAACATGAGTGAGCAAGAAGGGTAAGATATTACTAGTCCAGGATTGTGAAAGTGATCTTGAACGTTTTCTTTCTGAAAGTTGCGGAAATACAAAATGACGGGATTTGCTTAGAAGAATTCCAAGAGTTATAAATGGCTCTTACACGATTTGGCCTTGTGGAAACGTGTGGTAGAGAGTGAGAAGTCATTTATTGTATGTAACATATTTTTCAAAACGATGGAGGTTTTCTTTCAGAAAGTGGCGGGCTGAAAATATTAACAGCACAACAGAGTGTAAGCTGTTCATAGGACATCCTTCGACGTTATGGAAAGTAAGTTAATTTTAAGGAGTTCTGATTTTTGATTAGTTATGTTATGTGGGTTTTTTAAACACAATCATTTTGATTGTGTTTTTTTTTCCCCGCTGTTATATGATGAATACCTTCAAGTCACTGTTTTTAGTGAAATTTGATAAATTCTGAGAACGGCAAAAATAAACCATTTAACATGTATAATTAATTCTGTACTTTTTGTATTTATGATATACATTTAGAACTGTGTAGTAGGCATGGAGAAGCTGAGGCTTCTGTAAGTGTCAAAGTTGTTGCATACAGTGCTCACATTCTACGTAGTCTTTCATATGATAGACTACATCTGCACAATGAGATTCCTAAGCAAAGGAAACACAGGTGATGTGATTGGGGAATGAGCAAAAAAAATTGCACGTTTTTCAATTAAATTACCTGTGTTTCTTAACATTACACATCACATTGTGTAGATGAGGTTTAGGCCTGTTCCAGGAGACAGAGGAGGTCTGACATTTGTTCAAGAGTGCAGTGGACATGACTCACTTCGTTGGTAGGCCTGCACATGTATTATCTCCTCTGTACTCTTCAACAAGCCTAAATTTCATCCGCAACCCTGAGTAGGACTTACCTGAAACAAATCTCTGGATAGGCCACACCTTATCAGCATCTAGAAACAATCATTTAAAATGTTAAGTGCAGATTTATGATGGCCGTGCGCCTCTTTTGCGCCGCTGTTCCGTCACTTTTGTGACGTAGCAGCAGTGTAAAAGATGCACCATGTTGCAAGATAGGCCTCAGTTCATCTCCAGCAAGATACCGTCAGTTTAAAATGTATATAATTAAGACTGTGTAGGGGGCATGCAGAAGCTGAGGCTTCAGTAAGTGTCAAAGTTGTTGTATGCAGTGCTGCACTTCTGCGTACTCTTTCATATGCTGGACTACATCTGCACAATGAGATACCTAAGCAAAGGAAACACAAGTGATGTGATTGTGAAATGAGCAAAAGAAATTGCACGTTTTTCAATTACATCACCTGTGTTTCCTAACATTACGAATCACATTGTGCAGATCAAGTTTAGGTCTGTCCAGGGAAACAGAGGAGGTTTGGCCTTTGTTCAAGAGTGCAGTGGACATGACTCACTTCATTGGTATGCCTGCAAATGTATTATCTCCTCTGTACTCTTCAACAACTCTAAATTTCATCTGCAACCCTGAGTAGGCCTCACCTCAAACAAACCTCTGGATAGGCCACACCTTATCGTCATCCTGAACCAATCATTTAAAATGTTAGGGACAGTTTTATGATGGCTGTGCACCTCTTTTGCGCTGCCGTTGCATCACTTTTGTGAGACAGTAGCAGTGCAAAAGATGCACCATGTTGCAAGATAGGCCTCACTTCATCTGCATCAAGATACTGTTTAAAATATATATTTTTAGGACTCTGTAAGGGGCCTGGAGAAGCAGAGGCTTCTGTAAGTGTCAAAGTTGTTGAAAAACTGTTTTTCCCTTGTCTTTTCTAATTTTTAAATACATGTTTTAATATTTTTCAAATGTTTGTTCTGTCTTTCACAGATTGAAAGTATAAAAATAACAAGTGACTAAGTTAACGACAATTATAAGGTAAATGTTTTGTACTCTTTTCGTTACATTTCTATCACATTTAACTTCTATTAGTTCCACTGCTTCATTTCTTTAACCCTCACTTTCCTGCCTTTGCTACTTCCCTCATTCCTTTCTCTATTACTTAATTACTCTACTCCTTCCACTCTTTTTCTCAGTCCCTCTCTTCTCATAGTTCCTCACTCCTGTTCACTCACTCCGTCTCTATTACTCTCACTATCTCTGACTCATCACTCTTTCACTACTTGTTCATTATGCTTTCTCCCTGTAGTTCAAACACACTAAGGGGCATATTATCAACACAGGTGATAAAATTATCGCTGCTTTTATCGGCAGAAAACTGCCGCAAAAGTGGCTTTAGCGGCAGTTTTCTGCCGCAAAAGCGGCTTTAGCGGCAGATTTCTGCCGATAAAAGCAGCTAAACTTTTATCGCCTATGTTGATAATATGCCCCTATGTTATTTACATTTCTTTGCTGTTTCAATCATTCCTTTTCTGTTACTTCTTCTTTTCTGCATTCTGTTTTTTCTCTCTGTTATTCCAATGTTTTAATCTTAATTTGATCATTCAGTCACATTCTCTAAGAAACTCTTGTTTGTTATTCTTCTACTCTCCTTTTTTCTTTCACTTCCTTATCTATTTTGTTTTTCACAATTATACCCTCTTCCATCTTTTCTTCGGTAAATAGATCTATTAAACAGTATCTTTGGTTTAGTCTCTATAGCTGTCTTTCTTTTAACATTACTCTCTGTTTCCTTCCCTTATACTTACTCTTCTTTTTTTGAGAAAATTTTTTTTGGTTCGCTCCCGGTTCGCGTACCGGCGAGCGAACCGGGAACCGAACTTAAAAAATAGAGGTTGGCAGAGTGCTAAACATTCTACCAATTTTTTTATAAAGGGGAGGTAGTTCTGAAAAGAACTTTTTTTTTATTATTTTTGTTGTTTTATATATTTTTATTATTTTTCTGAATTTTTTTTTGTATTTTTTAACGGTTTTATATTTTTTTTGGTTTTTTTTGGGGGGGAAACAAAAACGATTCATTGTAAAGGGCTCAACAGGAGCAACAAAAAAAAAAGAATTTATTCTCTGGGGCGTTTCGGACAATCATGATTGTCGATAGCTCTGTTGATTAGATTGATGCTACTTTCTCTGTAGCAAATGATCTGATTACAACGCACGCACACTTGTTTGATTTCCCCAAACCTCATCTGTATATTTGGGAAAATCTCCCTCGCCTCTGGTCCCATCACTTCCTGTACAACTGATCTTCTGGCCACAGAAGGGGGATTATCTTGCTGGTCACGTAACTGCGCAGCACTGTAGTTGATAGGGTGCCACCTCTCCATATGGCGATGCATTGTGTAATTACCGTAACTATATTTTTTATCTGTCCCTCTGGACAAATCTTTCTTACATATCAGGCAAGTTACGTACCGGGCATTGACTTTTTTTTGGCCCCGGGGATATTAAAAAAATTGCCAAATAAAGTTTTCTTTCAAATGAGACCTCCTGGGCTCCTCAGGCAAAAACTGCCTCTCTTCCTGCTCTTCCTCTTCTTCCTCTTCTTCCTCCTCTTGCTGAATGATAACTTCAGCAGGTGGTCCTCTCTTCCTTGGAGGTGGTGGAGGTGGTGGGGAAGCACCAGCTGAAGCTACTAATGAAGCCATTGCTCAGTACTGACAATAGGTCTTCCTCTCACAAAGATGAAAGTCAGAGTGAGGAAAGAAGGAGGGGTTTTCATCATTTGGGAAAAACAATAGTTCTAAACCAATGAAAAGTGTTACTTTTAGGTCACATGACCTAGTCTTACATCATTAGGAAACCAAAAGTGAAATGAACCAATGAAAAGTGTTATTAACAAGTCACATGACCTGTTGTGTTTACGTTACGCGCTTCGCGCCGCGTCCCCGACCGCTTCCGGGAAGCTGCGCTTCGCGCCTCGCTTCGCGTACCGGTTCACTTCCGGGTACGCTAACGCGGCGCGTCATATGACGTATCACGCGACAACGCGATACGTCACGCTGACGCGACGTGTCACAATGTTGTTTTCTAACGCGGCAGTTGCGCAAACGGAACGTTTACCGGTTCGTGGACCGGGTCGCGGCACCAAATTGAGCTAACGGGAAGCTAACCGGTGCGCGGACCGGTAGCAAAACAAAAAAAACATTTTAAAAAATATATATACATAAAAAAATTGTATTAAAAACATATAAAATATATTTTTTGATTTAAAGAAGAATACATTTTAAACCTTTTGATATTTGCTATTAAAAAACCATTGAAATTCACTGAAAAAACCATAGGTTATAGACCATGTATAGTTAGGAATTAGCATTTACAAAACCTTATTTTACTCATCAGTGATGTCATTTGAGGTGTCATCAGTGATGTCATCAGTGATGTCACTGACCATTTCATGAATGATGTAATATGTGACATGATCAGCAGTGGATTGCGGGTGCGCGATATATAGTTAGTACAACTAACTATATATGGAATTTCAATGGTTTTGTGTGAGTAAAATAAGGTTTTGTAAATGCTAATTCCTAACTATATATGGTCTATAACCTATGGTTTTTTTCAGTGAATATATATATATATATATATATATAAGTGATAAAGCAGATTTATCTGCGAAACGCGTCGAGGAAGCCATTTAATAAACACGCTTTTCATCTCCAAGTGGCCCGGATTGCTTTTCTTACCGAGGAGAAGGTTTTGGCTGTATATATATATATATATATATATATATATATATATGCTCGCTTACAAAAATAGAACCAAAAATAATCAATGTATTCAAAGTAGGCTTCAGCTGAGTTCTTACTGTATAAAAATATATTTTATATATCTTGAAAACTGAAATGGGGTCTTTGAAAGTCTCTGAGAAGACTGAAATAAAAGTATGGAGTAAGCGCCAAACTACAAGTCCCAATACTAAATAGCTTCAAAGTATTAGACCCACTGAATTCATTGGTGCCCAAAAAAAATACAGTCTCTTGTCTCTTTAGGAAACTCCAGCAGAATTAATTAACATGTGCAGATCTGCTGATAAGAGAAATGAAACGCTTTAAATGCTGAAAAGGATACTCTGGCAGACTGAGTTCAAAAAGCTTTGACCTTTTCCTTGAATTACAAACTGAAACACCTCACAGAAAATGCTGCAGTGAAGGAGATAAACTCGAGTTTCCAGGAAACCAAATATTCTGTCAAAATACTTGCGAACAGAAATGCTAGTGAAAAAAGCTCATCGAAGAATGTCTGGAAATGACAAATGACAGGCTTCAAAATCTTTTCAGGAATACTGCCGGGACGAAACATACTGTGGTGCAGACAGGAATTCTCGTGAACCACTGGCTGAAAACTTCAGTTGAAGTGCGCCGAGGAACAGGTGAACACAAACAACAATCACCCTGTCACACGTCAATGCAAAGGATAGAGCGCTGAGTGAGTTGAAAGCGCCGCCATGTTAGGGATTATAAAATGCCAAAGATCAGTGCATTTAGAAAAATGCAGAGGAACCTGTCATTAACTGGTTCCAACTGACTGGAGAGTACAAAAATGAATAGCCCTGCTTTACCTTAAAGGTATAACCAGGACGCTTGTGGCTGTTTGCTCCTAGACCAGTCCTGAAAACCTGAGAGTTAAGAACAGGTTTATTCAGTGACTTTTGTGGTTCGCCATGACCAGGATTGTGTCAATTTCATGAGTTGGGCGCTTATATTCTTCAACTGGTTCAACTTCATCTGTAGAAGACATATAGGGGCACATTAGTATGGCGGACGGACTTTGTCCACCCGCCATACCAGTGGGAAATGGGAGCGCCCGCTAACGGTGCAGCGGTGCCGTACATCCCATTAGGATGCGCCCGCCACACTGGCGGGCGCAACCTGCATCTTTAAAATTGAGCACCGCCCACCGCAATGCCAAAAATGCATGTTCAATCAATCAGTCATGACATTTGTAAAGCGCACTACATACCCGTGAGAATTTCAAGGCGCTGGGGGGGTGCTGCTAGTAATCGAAGAGCCAGGTCTTGAGGAGTCTTCTAAAGGCCGGTAGGTCTGGGGTCTGCTGTAGGTTGGTGGGGAGGGTATTACAGGTCTTGGCGGCGAGGTGGGAGAAGGATCTGCCGCTGGTGGTTGTTCTTCGGATGCGGGGGACAGTGGCGAGGGCGAAGCTGGCAGAGCGTAGCTGGCAGGTGGGGGAGTAGAAGTTGAATCTTCTGTTGAGGTATGCTGGGCCGGTCTTGTGGAGAACTTTGTGTGCGTGGATGAGGAGTTTGAAGGTTATCCTCTTGTTGATGGGGAGCCAGTGCAGGTCTCTCAGATGGGGTGAGATGTGGCTGCGGCGGCGATGTCGAGGATCAGATGTGCCAAATCGTTCTGGATGCGTTGCAATCGTCTCAGGAGCTTGGCCGACGTTCCTGCGTAGAGGGCGTTTCCGTAGTCCAGCCTGCTGGTGACGAGGGCCTGGGTGACTGTTCTTCTTGTCTCGGTGGGGATCCACTTGAAGATCCTGCGGAGCATTCAGAGGGTGTTGAAGCAGGATGAGGAGACGGTGTTGACCTGTTTAGTCATGGAGAGGGTGGATTGAGGATGACCCCCAGGTTGCATGCATGGTCGGTGGGTGTCGGGGCTGTTCCTAGGGTTGTTGGCCACCAGGAGTCATCCCAGGCTAAAGGGGTCGATCCGAGGATGAGGACCTCCTTCAGCCAACTGTTCCTCATCCATTCGGTGAAGCATGTTGTGCTTTTCAATGCACAACGTGACAAGTACTGCGCGGTGCCTACCACAGTGTACATTGAAAAGCAGGGTGTACCAAAGGTACCGCCCATGTGCACCCCCCATAGTCCCTGGGGGCTTGCAACGGGCCCTCCAAGCAGACTCTGCATGCCTTTCCGAAAGGCATTTCCAAAGCCACCCCGTAATATGGCTGGTGGTGTCTTTCAGACACCGCCACCATATTGAACCCTTTTCTGCCATGTCGACTGGACGGAAAAGCGGTTGATGGGTTTTCCGTCCGCTGCGGAATAACCCACCCAATGTATTATGGCGGGGGTCATTTTTGCAAGGATAGGCGGGTGGATCGCCCCACCGGGCCGGCGGTGGCTACTGCCGGCTCGGCGGGGGCAATCTGCCTGCCATCCTAATGGGGCCCATAGTTAGTGGATGGTGCTCTTTTATAACGTAATAAGTAAAAAATAACCTTTAGTTGCTTTCCTTATGATTCATGATTACTAGTAATTCCAGACTGTCCAGCATTCTATTCTGTTTGTGTAAAACATATCACTAAAGGCTTCTGACAAATATTACTAAATCAAGTGATAAACAGTGAAGACCAATGTCCCAATGTAAGTAGATAACGGTTTCACACCCCAAAATATACATTGTGAAGACCAGTGACTCAATGTCCCAAGACCCAAGATGAGTGATAAGGTAATGGCTTCACGCTCCAAACCATACATACAAGGTCCAACATGATTGACTTTGGTGTATCATTAAATCAATACTTTTACTTGGTATGTTTCTCATCGATTTTCACCATCAGCCGCAAAAGTGAGAAAATGAAAGATCTAAAATTCAAATGTTCCTAGGCAACATGAAACCTAACGCTGGTTAGGTAAGAGATATGGCTAAAGGATGATCTAGAGCCTCAATGTATCAACTAAGGACAGATATCTAGCTTCATTAGAAGTTATTGAAAGTTATTGAAATGAAAGATCTATAAAGCCTTATCCTTCCCCTACACTTAATTTCACCAGCTTTATAGCTCCTCTTCCCTTGTCCTTCTCTAAGGAGTGAGTGGTCAATTATGAAGTGAATTCAGAATTCCTTTGCAAATCCAAGACATTACCATGTTAACACTATAAATGCATCAATTTATTGAGAACATCTAACAGCACAATAGCTGGTGAGATTGCTCGGTGGGTTGCATGCCTTTTCTGTAAAAATATGTGTATAGTCGAACTGACAGGTTTGTGAAACTGCTCAACCTTTCACCGATTTTAATGTTATGATCATTCGGGGATCAGTGAGTTAGAGGACCGATTACGATGACTGTGGGACTGCCACCGACAGCCAGTTGGTGGCGGTCCCACCACAGTTAGACCCATGGAATCCACCCGCCATATTACCATGGCGGGCAGATGGTTGGTGGTCAGCATCCTTAAGGCCGCCAGTGCGTTGGAGGGACATCCAATCCCTACAATGGTGGCAGTGCCTGCTAGGACCATCATAGGGATTATTTCATGACGGTTAACCCACCATGAAAAGGCAAGCAGAAAGGGACTTTGGGGGCCTGTATCAGCCCCCCTTCCCCCTTACACTAAGCTGTGGGCTGTGGCATGCACCTCATGGTGCCTGCCACGTAGTGCAGGGATATTTAATGTATCCCCTTTTTGTATTGCAGAGTGTGCTGCAACCAGCAGCACCCGCCGCTATGCAAAAGATAGGCTTTGCGACTGCCGTGAAAGTGGTCGAATTGTAATGCCTATGTAGGGACCACATACAGTCTGTTGAGTGGTCCTGTTTACAATAGGAGCATCCTAGTCAGCCCCATAGCACTTAAAAGCAAGAAGTCTTTTGTATGAGGTGCTACGTAAAAATAATTTTTACTGTTCTGTGGAGTTTTCGGTGTTGTAGGGTAGTACATTTTCAGAAATACTACAAGGCTTTGGCTGCTTTTGAATTTCAGCTGACAAGCAATCGATCACATGAGAATGTGCGGCCAGTCCCAGGATAAGGAGGGAGCCTGGAGCTGTGGTCAAGTGCTGCTCCCAAATGGTGGACGTTTATGTCTAACATGGTGTTAATCATCCTCTGACCTTTTTGTGAAGCTATTTTGTACAGTTAACATGTGAACTGTTCGACAGGAATGGCAACAATGATTCCATAAACTTTCTCTTATGGCATTTGTGTCAAGCTTGAACGTAATAAAATTGTGACCTGGACACGTTTTGCCTTTGGTGAAGCTGTCAATCCTTTTTTTGTTATGAGTTACCTGACCTTTCAGTAATTTATCTCTAGATTTCCTCAGACAGAAAACCATTACCTTTTGCAGTTCCTTTCAAATTCCACCTGAAATGAAACCATATTTCTCTTATGGTACACAATAATATATAGATACACTTAATTTACATAAATCGTTTTACATTAAAATGAACACAGCATTCATTTTTAGAATTGCGTCAGAACTATACAAAATGTGCTTACTGTTCATTTGCAGGGATTTCATGTGCGTATAGCCAAATTTACTCATTCATAACAATACTTACTTTGATGTGGGTCAGAAGTATTAATAAATAGTGAAATAGACTGGCATAAAACAAGGACAGCCTTTCTCCTTACATATTCCACGCATGACGTGTGGCTCACACTTAAAACACACAAAACACTCTGGGCCAGTGCATCTATTCTGCCACTCTGACATTTCTTCTACCAGTTGCAGGCTAGGTTGCTTAGAGTTACACACAAAAAAACATAATATGAAAAAGACCATGAGGAGTATATAGTCGGACCATACACTTGCTATTGGATGCCCAAATCAAGGAGGTGACGTGTGAGAAGGGGTATGCCAAAGAAGGGCAAAAGTCTGAAAAGAAAAAGATACCTTACAGGTCACAGGTGAGAAAACTGTCAGGTGCTACGCAGTATCATCCCACACCAGGAAGAGTGACTCAGAGGGGCTGATTACGACTTTGGTAATGCTGTGCCAGCTCTCCTCCTGCACAGCTCTGCCAAAGCTGCGCAAAGACTGCCTGCCTGATCACCAGTTCAACTCGTGGAGGTGGACAGTCTTTTTGCCATTCCCATGGCAGTGATGAAAAACTACACCACAATGGGAATGGCAAAAATGATCCAGCACGGCATGGACTGTGAAGTCCATTCTATGCTGAAACTTGGGGCGCAAGCAGACAGTGGGGCACATGATGCATCCCAATGGCAGCGGGGGCATAGGGGCAATGTAGGCCTCCCCTTAGTTTCCCCACCACCAGCTTTTCATGGCAAGCTTACCAATATGAAAAGGCTAGGGGTGGAGGAACTCAAAATACGTTTGGCGAGACTGCGCCAGGCCCATTCTGCATTTTGTATTGGCCATCGGCCTTGCCAGCTCAAGGGAACCGCGTTTCCCTGGTGCAGGTGGGGGTTCACCGCTGGTACGGTGGTGAAAGTCATAATAAGGCAGACTTGGACCCCCGCTGCTGTGCCACCACAAGTGCAGTGGGCAGAAGACCGCGCACTCAAAATCAGGCCCAAAGTCGTCTGGTTAGATGATCATAGTGGAAGAGTGGTAGAGGGCAATCAGATTAGAAACTGGTTTGAATGCTATTCAGTGCTGCTGGAGAGGGCATAATACAGTGGAATCATTGTTTAGTTTTTTTGCGATACTATGGCTATGATATGAGTGACTGGAAAGTGTAAGCAATAATTATCGCACCCAATAAAATTTGACATCATTAGGTAAAGACTTTATTCGGACAATAAACAGCACCTACTAGTTGGACTAAAAATGGGCTCTAACATTCAGAATTTGTTGCTTTCAACACCAAAATCTATATGCCCTCAGCAATTTCCTTTGACCCACTGTTCTTCAACATTGAATAATTATTTTTCTCCATGTTGCTCCTTCTCTTCATTCATTACCAACTAGCCTAAGCTAAATTCAGGTGAAGAAAAAAAAAGAAAAGGAGAATAAAAGAAGGAGGAGTGAAAGGAGAAAAATATGAAAATGGGATTGACAAAGATGAAGAGTAGGAGTGTGGGAATAGGAGGACATGTGGCAACATTCTGACAGAAATGTGTCAATAAAGCATTAATAGTGTGAAAACTGAAACTGGTATGACAATAGTATTTCAAATGCTGGTGAATAAGGGAAAAGAAAGGGTTTAAGTATGGCTCGGGCTGTTTAGGAAACAGCTTGACTATATCTACCACACATGCCAGAGCAACGTGGAATGGAAACAGGTATGGGTTACTGTGGATGGTGCCTTGGTAATATGTTCTGCAGATTACTGGTACCAATATTGATATATGAATGTGTGATTTTCATACTTGGGCAGGTACATGCACTACACAGGATTTACCTCCATCACCTCTTCTTTACATCCATATCCTCATCTACAGTTAATTCTGACTTAAAAGGCATGCTTATTTCCCCCACTGTGTCCTGAAATACCCTACCTATTACTCTTCTTAGAAATTGTTGGCCATTTATCAAAGTTAATAAATAAGATTTGTTGACCCCAAAGCTGTGCAGGACACAAGAGTTTAAAATGGGAATCTGATAAAGTCACAAAATGTCCTTGTGTGTAACTCCCTGGTAGATTAGCACAAAAGCAGTCGGGCTCAATTTAAAGGCACTGTAAGAAATTGGGTTACTTGTTGAGGGGGAGGAGACCCTTCTCAAGCCGCAAATTCGTTCTTTAGAATGTGAAGTCACAAGCAGACCCTAATGCTTAACTATGAGGTAGCTTGGCACAGGGCAGTCAGGCTTAACTCCAAAGCAATGTGTAAAGTATTTTGCAACACTTTAAACATTAACACAGTGAAAATACACAACAAAAGGATCCCACACTGTTAGACCTGGCATCCTTGGGGAGGTCTTCCCCCAGACTGTTTGCCTTTACATCCTGTTCTTGCAGATTCTTTTTGTTGGCCTTAAGATTCTGAGCACTTTACCACTGCTAACCACTGCAAAAGTTCACATGCTTCTCTCCTCAACATAATGACATTGGTGTATACCTAGTAAGGCTCTTCTTAAGTGATATACCATATACCAGGGCCCGTACTTTAAATGCTATGGTGGAACTGCAGCACTGATTGTGCCACCCACATAAGTAGTCTTTCAAACCTGTCTCAGGACTGCCACTGCACTGCCTGTGCGTGCAGTTTTCTGTCACTTAAGCTTGGCATTTTAACCTACTTGCCAAAACTGTAACCTCTTCTATGCTCATGACGAGCTCAGCTCGTCATGAGGCACAGTGCAGCTGCACTCATGACGAGCTGAGCTCGTCACAGCCCTTGGAACGTTGCACTTGGGGATAATTACCCCGATGTGCTGAACGTTTGAAAAAAGGGTGCGGTTGACTTGTGAAGAGCTACGCTCGTCATGAGTGCAGCTGCACTGTGCCTCATGACGAGCCAAGCTTGTCACAAGCACAGCGGCGCCGCGCACGGTCCCCCTCCTCACAGCGGAGGGAAAACACCGCAGAGCGAAGGGGTTAAACCCCTTTTATTCCATATTAGTCACTCCTAAAGAAGGTTGAAAGTGACCCTACGGGTAGGGTGCTATGTACCTACTGGTAGGACATGCGTGTTTAATCTGTACATGTTCTGGTAGCGACAAACACCCAAATCCATTTTTTCGCTACTGTGAGGCATACCCCTCTCATAGGTAAGCAAATGACTGATTACCCCCCACAGATAGCATGGCAGACAGGACTGGGTTGAAGTCACCCCCACATCAAAGGTATTTTTGGGTACAAGGATGGGATCTGTGGCCCCCTAAAATCAGACACTGCTGGACATGTACTGGACATGACATGGATTGCGAAATAATTTCTGTGCTGCTTAAAGGACTCAGCTGGACTGCTAATCTGGAAAGCCTGCTTTTCAGTTTGCTGCCCTGGTGCCTGCTGCTCTCTATCCACGGAAGCCGCGGACGAAGGAGGAAGCACAAGCGTGCTAGGGGCACATTGAGACCCCACCATACCCTTCTGTCTTAAGCTGGCTCATGAGGCATTGACCCCCCCACTGATAAGCAAACTACATTATTAGTGTGGTAGCATATGTGTTGTAATTATTAGTTGTAGTTACTCACATAGTCCTTTTTTGTTCACTTTTTGTACATACACTTTTCTACCTCTGTGGAGAAACACTAGTGAGTGACAGGGGGATCTCCCCAGGTCCTGACGAAGAGGCCCCGCACCTCGAAACATGTTGACCCACTTAGGAGAGAGAGCCCATTAACCTGCTCCATCTCTCCGCTTCACTTTCTTTTAATAATACCAGCCAGTGTTTAATAAAATTCTTTTTTCCACTAGGCCAGGTATTTTTTAACTCACACTTATATCACTCCTGACCCCACTGACACTCACCCCTAACACATAGCACCTCCATCTAAAGGTGCTCCAGCGTATCCGCTTGTCGCAGCACTGCCCCGCCCCGCAGCGGGACGGGAAGACCCCGATGATGAAGCATGACACCAAGGGCCCTTTTGGTGTGTGAGGGGTATTTTAACAAAGATGGTGTATTCCAATGACATCTGGATACACATCCACCCAATGTGAGGTGGCCCTTTTTGATTAACCTACAACCCTGATAAGAGGAGGACGTGCCCACCTCGGTGCCCACCGGCACCACCTCTTCACTCCCCCCTTTTGATTTCCTTAGCCTGCTGCTCTCTGACTGCTGAAGGAGCGCTGGACTCTGCCATCACTTTAAGTGATCTTCAAGGGTTTGTTGTCTTGCCTCCTGTTGCTTGAGACTCAGGGAGATCATTGGAAGTGGTCCAGATACTTGCTACATTGATTCCAATGCATCTTAAGTCTGCGTGTAGCAGAATCAGTGCATCAACCAGGTTGTAGGAGTAAAATTAGGGCATCGCTAAAGAAGCGGCGCTTTGCCTCCAGAGATTAACATGTCGGACAATGTTTTGCTGGCGCTGCAGCTTTGTGAGAACAATGCATCTCCTCGACTGCATGGAAGAATCCAGCACCTCACTTGACGCCTCTCGACTCTAGCACCCATTTTTGGAACTGATGCATCACTTTAGCTTCATGGAGAAAATCGACGTATCCTTCATCTGAGAGACTCGACATTGCCGCATTTTGTTGTTTGCGACCAAAATACCTACTTTGTTCATCTGGGCCTTTGTGGGTCCTGTAGGCAGGCGGTGCTCCATCATGGTCGACAAAATTTTGACTTTGCCCCACTCCAGAGCAACCTAAAGTCACAGTTTTAGGGCTATTTGTTTCTAATTGCTTTACTACATTTATTCCTTTAAAATTCAATATCTCAACTTCTATACATTTTATTTTTGTTGTTTTGCTCTTGTTTCATAATATAATAATCTGTGTTTATAAACCTGCGTGGAGACTTTTTGTGGTGTAGTCAATGTGTTACTGTGTGTTGCACAAATATTTTATTTTCAAAAACAAGTTGGACGGACCTGTCTAGCACAATGTCCGACACTGCAGTGTCTGGCACCGCAGGGGTTTGTTAGAAGAACCCTCACACACCAACCTAGTTGGTGTCATGCTTAATCATCAGGTTCCCAGCTGAGTAGCCGAATGCTACTCAGTTGTGCTGTGACACCTGATTACAGTGGGCATGTTTTTTGCGATAGTGTGATGAAGTGGTGTATTAAAAGAATCTCTGGGACTCTGACTGACTAGAAGTATTTTATTCCCAGTGGCCCAGGATACAATAAAAACAAGTGGATAACTCAATAGGACTGTTTAGTTGAGTCTTAGTTATCTATTAGGTCGGCATGTTTCAGCCCTTATAAAAATAAGAAGGGCTTTCTTCAGGACTGTACTCAAAGTTAATTAAAATGTGGTGAAAAGTGAAAAATTTGTAAGTAAGTGGCAAAAAGTAGTTACGCCACGTGTATTTGCATTATATGTAGCACACTCGCTAAGGTGCGCTAGCTTATGCTGTGGGGACTAACCATATTTCGTGTCCACCTGCAGTAATTTACCTGTAAAGGAATATAACAAGACAAATACAGTACAACATTTATCATATAAATTCCTATAAAGTCATTCATACACAATGTGTGCTAGTTTGTAAAGTCATCCATACGCGGTGTGTTGCTAACATGTAAGAACACTTTGTGTTTTTTACACTGTACAACATTTCCGCACACAGCATGCCTGTTAAAAAAGAGAAGAATTTTCTGGTGGAAAAACACATGCTTGTGACAGGGCTAGATATAGCACTTCCATTGTGCTTCTAGTGGAATAACAAATGCATCATGGACGCAGTAGGTCAGGTCAAGGTTACTGCATTTATATTCCATGGTGTAGTATTGGTGGAGCACTATATGTAAACATAGCAGTAATTTTTGTGTACAATGTATGCCAAAAATGTGATCCGTATCACTTTAGCTAAGTAAAATTATATTTACGTTGGTTACGAAAATACAACGTAAATCCGGACCCGTGGGCGGGGGACCCTTAGGCTCACTACAAATTTGGGAATGGAGAGAAAAGGTTATAGCCGTCTTGCTTGCTACTACGTAACCTGGAGAAGGATCAGCGATAGTGACAGCGCGTGTCCTGCACGCTTAGCTTGATAGTGCACTTACTTGTGGTTGAGGGTTCACCCGGCTGCAAACTTGTTTGTGGATCTCACTGGACCTGGCTGGTGTTTGAGCCGAGCACCGCTGAGCAGTTACATAGCTGGAAAGCGCGGGGAACAAGCCAGTCCGGTGGGCGTTTCTCGGGTTTGTGGGAGTAGCGCACAGCCACTAGACTGCAAGAGTCTCTAGCGTGGAGGGCTGTCTGCCTGTAGGAATTGTGGAGCAATCTGGGTACTGCAGGAGTTGCATACAGAGTGACGTATTGCGCTTATTAGACGATCGAAATGCAGATGCTGGCGCGCATGCGCTAGATCGCCGTATTTTCACACTAGAAGCATTTTGTATCGTGTTGACTTGTTGTACAACTTTGAAATAACACATCTTTTTAACCCTGGTAACCCACCTATAACAAACATACTATTCTTTAACAGACATATAGATGTACTCCTTATCTGGGAAGGCACAGAAAAAACACTGAACACTTTTTTTATGTGGATAAATGGTCAAGATCCCAACTTCAAATCCACTTACACAAAAAGCCGACAAACTATCACGTTCCTGGATCTAGACATTTCCCACTCGAATGGCAAACTAGACACAAGGACACACTTTAAGACACCTGCGAAGAACTCATTGCTACACTACACCAGCTTCCACCCTCGCCCGCTCAGAGAGAACCTACTATATTGGCAATACTTGTGACTGCGGAGGAACTGTAGCAACCTACATGATTTTAGAGAACAGGCTGACACATTGTCACATAAACTGGAAAACAGAGGTTACCCGAAAAGAATCACTACAAAAGCAATGAAAAGGGCGTGCAACCAAAACAGAGAAGCCCTTCTTGAACAAAAAGCACCCAGTGAGAAATCTATTCCATTAACCTGTGTAACCACTTACAATGCGGTGTCAAACAAAGTTTCAAACATAGTCCAAAAACACTGGAAAATACTGAACTCAGGCAACCTACATTGGTAAAAGCCCCTCTTTTCTTATCGGAAAGGAAGTAGCCTAAAAGATAAACTCGTATCGACCAGACCACCACAAAATGTACAACAAGTCAACATGATACAAAATGCTTGGGGACTGCCTAAGGTTACTGCCCATTACCCCTGCGGTGATTGTAGCGTCTGCCATTTGCCAAAAGCAGCTAAATCCTTAAATTTGGAACCAGGCAAAGTGTGGGAAATCCGGAGACATACAAATTGCAATACCAACAACGCAATATATCTAATCACGTGCCCGTGTTGGCATGACCAGTCGAAAGGTCAAAACCAGAATATGTGAACATTGAAGCAATATTTGGTGTAAAAGAAATACTACCAGAATGACAAACCACTTCCTTGAACTGGGCCACATCCCCAATTGACAAGGAATGGACTTTAATTGAACACCTGGATAACTCATCCTCTCAACAACAACTGCTGGAAAAAGAACAGAGATGGATATATCAGCTATCCACTCATCTACATGGATTAAACTATAACATTCCCTGGAACAGTTTGAATAAGTAATCCACATTCGCAATTAGACCAGGACACTTGAATTAGGGATCTGGCTTAACGTCAGCAACTTTATCCAGTATTGCATAATCTCCTGACACCCTTAGCTAACAAACATCGTCCACACAATTTTGCTCATAGTGTCAAAACAAAAGGCAATTTGGGTGTAAAGTATAAAATTTAGTAATTATCTCATAGCATGATAACTTTAGTATGCATACATCAAACTTGAAAAGCAGAGTATCATTATGCCTTTTATTTTATTACATTACTTTATTTAGATTCTGGCTCTTCGCTATTGGTAGACTAGGGGACTGAATTTCTAACCACTGTCTACAGTACAGGGATGCCAGTGAGGAAAAAGACTCCAACATCGCGCTTTAGCATATGCGCATCTGTTCATACTTTCCAAACACCAAAATTACCATTTTAGTGTGAAAATACGGTGATCTATTGCATGCGCGCCAGCATCTCCATTTCGGTAGTCTAAGGAGCGCAATACATCCCTCCGTATGCGACTCCTGCAGTACCCAGATTGCTCCACAATTCCTACAGGCAGACAGCCCGCCACGCTAGATACTCTAGCAGTCTAGTGGCTGTGCGCTACTCCCACAAACCCGAGAAACGGCCACCGGACTGGCTATGTAACTGCTCAGCGGTGCTCGGCTCAAACACCAGCCAGGTCCCGTGAGATCCACAAACAGGTTTGCAGCCGGGTGAGCCCTCAACCACAAGTAAGTGCACTATCAAGCTAAGAGCGCAGGACACGCGCTGTCACTATCGCTGATCCTTCCCAGGTTATGTAGTAGCAAGCAAGGCGGCTATAACCTTTTCTCTCCATTCCCAAATAGGTAGTGAGCCTAAGGTTCCCCTTCCCCTGGGTCCTGATATACGCTGTATTTTCATAACCAACGTAAATATAATTTTACTTTGCTAAATTGATGCAGACCACATTTTTGGCCCACATTGCACACAAAAATTACAGCTATTTTGAAGTATAGCGCTCCACCAATACTACACCAAGGAGTATAAATGCAGTAACCTTGACCTGACTTACTGCGGCCATTATACATTTATTACTCCACTAGAAGCACGATGGAAGCGCTATGTCTAGCCCTGTCACAAGCATGTGTTTTTCCACCAGAAAGTTCTTCTCTTTTTTAACATGCATGCTGTGTTTGCGAATGTTGTACACGTATAAAAGACGCAAATTCTTCTTACATATTAGCAACACACGGCGTATGGATGACTTTACAAACTAGCACACACCGCGTATGAATGACTTTATTGGAATTTATATGTTAAATGTTGTACTGTGTTTGTCTCGTTGTATTCCTTTACAGGTAAATTACCACAGGTGGACACGAAATACGGTAGTACCCACAGCCTAAGCTAGCACACCTTGCACGTGTGCTACTTAAAATGCAAATACACATGGCGTAACTACTTTTTGCCACTCACTTCCACTTTTTTCACTTTTCACCACATTTTAATTCACTTTGAGTACGGTCCTGAAGTAAGCCCTACTTATTTTTATAAAGGCTGAGACAGGTCGACCTAATAGATAACTAAGACTCAACTAAACAGCCTTTTATTGAGGTATCCACTTATTTTTATCGTATCCTGGGCCACTGGGAATAAAATACTCTAGTCAGTCAGAGTCCCAGAGATATTTTTAATACACCACTTCGTCACACTATCACAAAAAACAGTTCCACTGTAATCAGGTGTCGCAGCACAGCTGAGTAGCATTCGGCTACTTAGCTGGGAACCCGATGATGAAGCATGACACCAACTAGGTTGGTGTTTGAGGGTTCTTCTAACAAACCCCTGCGGTGCCAGACACTGCAGTGTCGGACATTGTGCTAGACAGGTCCGTCCAACTTGTTTTTGAAAATAGTTAACCAGGGACAAGGATGGCCCACCTCTATTCCTAGCTCTCTCCTTAGGTATTTCGGCACAAATACTTTACACATTACCTCTTTAGATAAACCTGACTGCTCTGTGCTAAGTTACAAGAAAGTGAGGATAGGTGCTCTTTCAGTGTGTACCTAGCTTACCCTGAATACAATGGTGGTTTCTGCCCAGCCTTGGTGCATACCTCAGCCAAATAGGAATCTAATTTCTAAAATTGAAGAATAAGTGGACCAGGAGGAAGGCTCTGAGTCTAAGGAAGGATCAGAGCAAGACCTGACAGAGGATCTTGTCATGCAACATAGAGAGTGGGGGAGCAATTTTCTCCCAGGACTGGAAGTCCATTCCAGACCAGGCAGCAGGGTGTCCTCCGAGAACCTGTGCCAGAGGAGCTGGTAGACTGGAGGGATGAGAGGAAACTCAAACTAGAGCTTGCCAAGATTGACAGGAAGCACGTCTTGGCTAAATTAGAAAAACAGCAAGCTCTTAAAGAAAAGAGGCTGTCCATAGAGAAAAGGAAGATTGTCATGATTTGATATCGGAAGCACCAGTTGTGATAACGTTACACTTAAAGTGACATAAAAACTACAGCTACCAGAAGGCTTAGCTGGTAGGAGGCGTTGTCATCTATTTAGGTCCCTGCCTGCGGGGGCACTGTGTACGTGATTTTGGTTCCTTGGATTTCGGTGCTTTGAACCAGTGGTTTCCCGCGTCTGGTAGTGCTGCCAAGCGGAGTCCTCTTACGAAGATATACGGCGTGAGGCTTCCGCCGTGTGGCTGTGTTGCCTTTTCTTGGATCCCCCCTCTCTCTCAGTCCCGGCTGGGGCTGGAGGCAGTGTTTTGGCATCTTGGCTGTTGTTGGGGGAAGCGCCAGTGTTCCAGGCGGCTGCTTTGTAAGGCTCTTGTTCTCTCGGCTCAGAGGAAAAACAAGCAGGGAGCGGCGGCTTCCTGGTTAGGCGTGCAGCAGCTGCTGTACGCGGTTCAAGCACCGGCTGGTGTTTGATCATTTGGATCCTCGTGAGTAATAGCGTCTTCTTAGAGGCGCGTTCTAGTACTTTGGTAGCGTGCATTTGACTTTGCCAGAACACTGTTTATTTGGAGTTTTCTTGGATTCTGGATTTTGAGTTTGCGAGACAGTGTTCTCTATTTGGATATTTTGGAATCCCAAAGGACATTAATCCTCTTATGGTTCAAGAGGAATTACCCTATGGATATATTTGTTTATAGCAAAACCCAGGAAGGCTGGAAGGTATGCATGGAGGGAGTATAATTGTAGATGAGTGTTTGGGGTGTGGAACCGCCTTATGTAATGCTGTTTTTGTCTTCTGTGTTGCAGATTTATTTGTGTAGGTGAAAGTAGTTCCTTTCACTACCTACCAAGAAGGAGAAGAAGATAATACAGGTAGTAAGCGTGGTAGGTGGTGTCTTAGCGAGAATTACCAAGAGTAGTCAGCATTGTGTACAGATTACCAATTGTGTGTTCTTTTGTTTTTTCTCGTTTCAGCCTCCCTTCCCGTTCCAGTCCCTTCCTACCCTTTCCCTCGCCTGATTTCCTTATGCTCTATGGTATTTGATATTCAGAGCTTAGGGCAGTCTGGAGGTGGACCCCTTATAGCATCGCCCTGATCCCGAGGATACGCGGTCGTGACAAAATCACGTACCCAAGTATTGTTTTCCTCCTGGTCAGGGGGTGCTGTGGGGATGGCCACTCTGGATGATGTGCTGCATGCGCTGAGTGCGGTTCAGCACGAACTTGAGGCATCTAGAGCCGAAACCGCAGCATTGAAACAACGTTTTGAGAGGCAGACTCATAATCCTTTTGATGCCACTACTAGTGGATCGCCTATTCAGGTTATTGTGTCTCCCCCTATACCATTGGCCAGTCCTGAAAGGTATTCTGGGGATCCTGATAAAATACAGACCTTCCTGACCCAGGTCAACCTGCACTTCTCGTGTAGACCCGCTTCGTTCCCTTCCCATTTGTCACGGGTAGCGTTTGCTATTTCCTATTAGACGGGGGATGCGGCCAACTGGGCTGTGCCTCTAGTGCGAACAGATGACGCTCTTTTGTCCGATTGGGATGAGTTCCGTATGGAGTTTGAAAGGGTCTTTGACAGGCGTGCTACAACGCTGAGTGCAGATAGGGAGTTGCTGGGGTTGCGTCAAGGGAAGTCAGAACTTGGAACCTATATGACTGCTTTAATAGGTTGGTGGTGGAGACATCCTGGCCTGAGGAGAAACGGATGGCGTTGTATTATCAGGGTCTGAATGAGGAACTCAAAGATGTGTTAGCACAGATCGACCCCCAGCCTAAAACGTGTATTGACTTGATTAACCTCACTCTAGGATTAGATCACCGTATGACTGACAGGGGTGGAGAACGTAAGAGGGGTGATAGATCTGTGGGGGGGCTACCTTTGGGGGGACGTTCTAGTGTGAAGGATACGGGACCAGAACCCATGGAGATAGGGGCGATTCGACCTCCCTTAACTAAGGCAGAGAGGGAGAATAGAAGATCCTTGGGTCTCTGCATGTATTGTGGAAAAAAGGGGCATTTTGTCAGGGAATGCTCCATGAGGCCAAAGAAGTCGAATTACTATTCTCCAGCTAAACAGCTAGCTGTCACTAAGGCAGGGGCTAGTCATGTTGGTCTTCCTAGTGCTGAGGGTACAACTGTGGAACATAAGCCATCTCCTGAGTGGAAGATTCCGTCATTGGAGGTGTCCACATGTAAGCAGTCTGAGAACCATATTGTGTTGTCCATGTTCTTGAACACAGACCATGAAAGTCATCCGGTAGTATCCATGATTGATTCAGGAGCAACAGGCAATTTTATCGATCAAGGTTTGGTCGACAGACTGGGGTTGGTGAAGGTCCCTCTTGGTATTCCAGAGTTGGTGTTGGCTGTGGATGGTAAGCAGTTGAAGTCTGGTCCTATTACAGCCCATACTGAGGATGTGGAACTAGTTATGTCCGGGGAGGTATGTAGCCATCGAGAAAGAATTGTGTTGAACATCAATGAGGCTCCTCAATATGAGGTGATTCTTGGGATGCCCTAGTTGTGGCAACACAATCCTTCTATTGATTGGAGAGTGAGAACGGTTAGATTTGAGTCGGAGGAGTGTATACGTTGTTGTTTATCGTCTCCGGTATCCCATGCGACCTCTTTGGCTCGAGTGTTTGCTATAGCCACGCAGTGGAAAAGGAGGTGGAGTTGCCTTCCTCATACGCTTGCTTTCAGGATGTTTTTAGCGAGGCGAAGGCGGAAGTGCTGCCCCCGCATAGGGATTATGATTGCCAAATTGATTTGATAGAGGGGGCGGTGGTTCCCTCTTGTAGGGTGTATGCCCTTTCAGTCTCCGAAACAGAGCATCTGAGGAAATATCTAGATCATTTTTGTTCTCTTGGCTTTATCCACCCCTCGTGCTCCCCTGCTGCCTCGCCACTTTTTCTTCATTTTGAAGGCCAATAAGGAATTGAGAGCATGCATAGATTATAGGCAGCTGAACAAGGTGACTGTGCGTAACAGGTATCCGCTTCCGCTCATCACTGTCCTTTTGGATCAAGTCCGGGAGGCTAGTATCTATACGCGCCTGGACTTGAGAGGGGCGTATCATCTAGTTAGGATAAGGGCGGGTGATGAGTGGAAGACGGCTTTCAAGACCTGTTTTGGTCTTTATGAATACCTGGTGATGCCGTTCGGGCTTTGCAATGCCCCGGCGGCATTCCAGTTCTTCATAAACGACATTATGAAGGAATACCTTGACAGGTTTGGGATCATCTATATCGATGATTTGTTAATCTATTCGGTGTCATCAGCCCAACACGTGAGCCATGTATTCCTGATCTTGCAAAGACTGCAGGAACATCACTTATTCTGTAAACTGAGTAAGTGTGAGTTTGGAGTGGATGAGGTGGAATTCTTGGGGGTGATTCTTAGCCCTCGAGGGTTCAGAATGGCTGATAGAAAGGTGAAGGCGGTTCTAGAGTGGCCGGTCCCTTTGAATGTGCGAGACATCCAGTGCTTCCTGGGGTTCTCTAACTACTATAGGAGATTTATATCCCATTTCTCCCAGCTGGTCTCTCCTATAACCCGTTTGTTGCAAAAGGGAGTTCCTTTTTTGTGGACACAGGAGGCATCAGAAGCTTTTGACCAACTGAAATCTGCGTTTAGTACGGCTCCTGTTCTGATGCATCCCCAGATGGATATCCCGTTTGTGGTTGAAGCTGATGCCTCTGAGGTAGCGATTGGGGCAGTTTTATCACAGCGAGATCCAGTGACAAGACAGCTGCATCCCGTAGCCTTTCTTTCAAAGAAACTTAATCCGGCGGAGGTGAATTATACCATTGCCGAAAAGGAATTGCTGGCAGTAAAGAAGGTGTTTGAGGAGTGGAGGCACAACCTGTGGGGGGGTCGTCATCCGGTGAAGGTGTATTCTGATCACCGTAATCTGGTGTACTTGAAGACGGCACGACATCTGTCTCAACGCCAGATGCGCTGGATGCTATTCTTTGCGGAATATGACTTTACCATTACGTTCCGACCTGGAGTAGAGAATAGAAAAGCTGACTCTCTGTCTAGGTGTTTGAGTACGGAATGTGATGAGAGGATGGCTCCTAAATCTATACTCTCCCCTGAGGTGGTGGTGTGTTCAGTCCGAGTGGAACAGTTCCTGGAGGAAGTGGCTAGGCAACGTTTGCCACAGCAATGGAAAGAGTGGGCAGACGTGACTGCTCATCGGTCACTGAAACATGGCTTACCAATGGTGCAGAACAGGTTGTTTCTTCCAACCCATACCCTTCGTTTAATGGCTTTCAATTGGTGTCACAATGCCTTAATGGCCGGACACCAGGGACATCAAAAGACCGTGCATGAAGTGCGACGTCATTTCTGGTGGGATGGCTTGGTAAGGGATGTACGGCTGTGGGTAACCCAGTGTGAAACCTGTGCTAGAGCTAAGAATATACAGTCTAAGCCAGCAGGGTTGCTCATGCCGTTGCCCACCCCCTCGCGGCCATGGCAGGTGATCAGTTTGGACTTTGTGTTGGGTTTACCCATGGATAAAGGGAACGATGCCATCTTGGTCGTGGTGGATAGTTTCACCAAGATGGGCCATTTCATCTCCTGCAGAAACCTTCCCTCAGCTTCCCAGACAGCCCAGTTGTTATTGTCTCAGGTGGTTCGGCTTCATGGGGTTCCGCAAGTCATCATTTCGGACAGGGGTCCGCAGTTCGTAGCCAGGTTCTGGCGTACCTGGTGTAAAGCATTGAATATCTCTGCGGCCTTGTCGACCAGTTTCCATCCGCAGTCTGACGGTCAGACAGAGAGACTGAATCAGACCTTGAAAAAATATCTTCGCTGTTATGCGGATGAGGCGGCGGATTCTTGGGTTTCTTTGCTCTGGCTTGCGAAACTGTCGTATAACAATGCGTGGCACTGTTCCACTGGGGAGACTCCTTTCCGAGCGAATTCTGGTTTTCATGCAAACATCCTGCCTGTGTCAGTTCCCAGTGATGTGGTCAATCATCCGACAGTGACCGGCCAAGTGAAGGCGCTGTTGAAAATCCATAGGAAGGTGCAGGCCTTTTTGGATAAGGCGAAGGTGTCATATAAGAAATGGGGAGACAAGCATCGGAGGGTAGGGCCTGAATATAAGGTGGGGGATAGAGTGTGGCTCTCCACAAAAAACATCCGTTTTCGCTTCCGGAGCGTTTTTCATCCCCGGTACATTGGGCCTTATACTGTGGTGAGACGGGTGAATCCTGTGGCTTACAAACTTAAGCTTCCAGCTTCTTTAAGGATTCATCCTGTCTTTCACTGCAGTTTATTGAAACCAGCTTTTGCAGCTCGCAGAAGGGCTGTCCCTCCTGTTGTGCGAGATGGGAATCTGGAATACGAGGTGCGCAGGATTGTGGATTCCCGATTCCGGCAGAAGAAATTGTGGTTTCTAGTGTCCTGGAAAGGGTATACTGCCGAGGACGATTCATGGGAGACGAGTTCTGAGGTTCATGCTCCCACTGCTGTTTGCCGCTTTTTTACCAGTCATCCGGGTAAGCCTGGGGCAAATAGGCGCTGGTAAGGAGGGATATACTGTCATGATTTGATATCGGAAGCCCCAGTTGTGATAACGTTACACTGAAAGTGACATAAAAACTACAGCTACCAGAAGGCTTAGATGGTAGGAAGGTCCCTGCCTGCGGGGGCGCTGTGTACGTGATTTTGGTTCCTTGGATTTCGGTGCTTTGAACCAGTGGTTTCCCGCGTCTGGTAGTGCTGCCAAGCAGAGTCCTCTTACGAAGATATACGGCGTGAGGCTTCCGCCGTGTGGCTGTGTGGCCTTTTCTTGGATCCCCCCTCTCTCTCAGTCCCAGCTGGGGCTGGAGGCAGCGTTTTGGCATCTTGGCTGTTGTTGGGGGAAGCGGCAGTGTTCCAGGCGGCTGCTTTGTAAGGCTCTTGTTCTCTCGGCTGAGAGGAAAAACAAGCAGGGAGCGGCGGCTTCCAGGTTAGGCGTGCAGCGGCTGCTGTACGCGGTTCAAGCACCGGCTAGTGTTTGATCATTTGGATCCTCGTGAGTAATAGCGTCTTCTTAGAGGCGCGTTCTAGTACTTTGGTAGCGTGCATTTGACTTTGCCAGAACACTGTTTATTTGGAGTTTTCTTGGATTCTGGATTTTGAGTTTGCAAGACAGTGTTCTCTATTTGGATATTTTGGAATCCCAAAGGACATTAATCCTCTTATGGTTCAAGAGGAATTACCCTATGGATATATTTGTTTATAGCGAAACCCAGGAAGGCTGGAAGGTATGCATGGAGGGAGTATATTTGTAGATGAGTGTTTGGGGTGTGGAACCGCCTTATGTAGTGCTGTTTTTGTCTTCTGTGTTGCAGATTTATTTGTGTAGGTGAAAGTAGTTCCTTTCACTACCTACCAAGAAGGAGAAGAAGAGCTTACAGTTAGTAAGCGTGGTAGGTGGTGTCTTAGCGAGAATTACCAAGAGTAGTCAGCATTGTGTACAGATTACCAATTGTGTGTTCTTTAGTTTTTTCTCGTTTCAGCCTCCCTTCCCGTTCCAGTCCCTTCCTACCCTTTCCCTCGCCTGATTTCCTTATGCTCTGTGGTATTTGATATTCAGAGCTTAGGGCAGTCTGGAGGTGGCCCCGTATAGCATCGCCCTGATCCCGAGGATACGCGGTCGTGACAAAGATGGCCCATTCATTGAGCCTCAGAAAGATGAATAGTGGGGTCTAGCAACAACAAGATTGGTAGCAGCATACCTGGAGTGTCTTCACATGAGTCCAGATGGCATTTCCCAAAAGATATGGTGCCCAGCTATGGAGTAGGGATAACTAGTCCCAGGAGGAGATCGAGGAGTCACGTTAGGCAGAACTCTGTGAAGTGGTTATGGAACTCTGGCATGCTATGCGGAGTTCTGCGAGCAGGCGGAGTAGCCCAGTGCACCAGTTAGTATTGAGTTTTACATCAAATGCAACCCAGAGTGTGTCCTTGCATTCAAAATCACACATGAACCGTGCCATGCAGTTGGCATCTTGTTTTTTTTATTCTGTTCATGGTGCTGTACCTATTTTTCAATCTGCTCTAAATGTTATCAGTCCTTTGCCCTCCCAACTAATCTACCCCTAATTTTTAATTAGTAAATTGGTGTGTGTTTTTTCTTTGTATTTTGCATTTTTTTCAATTCTAAGGGGCCGATTTCGATCTGGGTCGGAAGGGCACCGAACACGATCCAGCTGGAAAAACTAAAAGCCGTACGCATGTTTTCGGCCTGACTCATACAGCTGTATGAGCGAACAAATACGATGCGTGCTATGTGACATTCACCGACCGAGTCGTTTCCGGGTCCGAAACGCTCCATACGTTTCGGTCATAAGCTAACCGTGGCATGCAATGGATGCGATTTATGACCGAGCCAGTACGATGCACGCATCGGACAACCGGTGTGAGCCAGAATGTCCGGCTTGCAAAACGTCTAGGAAGTTATCTCTGGGGGTCCGCGTCGGACCCCCTGTCACTCGCAGCCCTTTGACACAGACACAGGGGGAGACCCAAGGGTCTCTCCAACACAGGCATGGACAGTGTGGATGGCACGATGCATACCAACTGTAGGGGGTGCCCTTGTGCGAGACATACCCATTCAGTCAATGGGAGCCCATGTACGCCTAGTACGACTGGCTCCCATTGACTTCTATGGGAGTCCGACCGAACCGAGTCCGGCAGCATACGGCCGCATCGTACTCACTCAGTCGGACTGCAGGACTCCCGCTCGGTCCGAAAACACTCCGAATCCGGCTCGGTCGGAGTGCTTTCCGACCCAGATTGGAATCGGCCCCATAGTGTGTTTTTCATGACTTTTTATTCTTTTTTATTTTTCTTTACTTTATTGTATTTCGCTTCCTTCCTTCCTTCCCTCCTTCCTTCCTTCCTTCCTTCCTTCCTTCTTTCCCATGTTTTCTTCCCACCACAGCACCATGTCGGATTAGGGGAATGGCAAAGCCAGGTCCCAGATCAGTCGCCTACCTTGCGGATGACAGCACCGCTCAGGGATGCAGCCCCTGGCTATCTTCAGTGAGGTGGAGGTGGCAGCACTGCTCTTTTTTTCTCCACCTTCCCTGCATGCTGGCAGCAGGCGGCAGGCCCAGCAGTTGTTACCCCCTGCTTTGTATGGCACACCAACCAGGTTCGGCACACCGTCTGGAACGTTACTCATCTCTTGATGGATATTCTTGACCGGGAGCAGGACTTGCTTGACCTACTCAGTGTCGCGATTCCAGGACAATTCATTACTTTTTTGTGTCTATGTTCTACGATGCTAAAAAAAATTCTGAATAGCATGCTGCTCACACTCAAAGGTAAGATACGTTTGGTTTATGTTTGAATATTTTTATTAAGGCATCCAGTTTCAGCTAGACAGATGCTCAACGCTACCTAATCGTACCGATTGGTGATCGCTTTGGCTGATTAATTAAGGTGCCATTGCAAGTATCTTCTGTCCTCCTGTCACCATAGTGAATCAGTGATATCAGTCAATTAGCATTCTCTGTGACTTTCTTTATGTAGCTCGTACATTCCCAAGCTATTTCACATTGATGTGTAGTACACATATATGCAATGCATACAAGGCAGACTGAGTTGGTCTATCAAGGGGAGTTAGAAATGAGAATAGAATCAAAGATCATTCATTGCAATACATTAGTATCAAATCTAGATTTTGTTAAGAAACTTTGGAATAGGGATTTTAGGATTATTATTGGCAACTCAACGACAGTCGATAGACTTGAATCTAGTACTATAGGCAATCCATTTTAGATAAGTATAATGTGTCTGTGTTTGCCTGTCATAATAATTTTGTGGAGATTAATTCTACTACTAATCTATCTTTTTATTCTCTTTAATTTCTTACATCAGCAGCCAAGGGCAGGAAGAGAGGCAGTCCAGAGAAGGGTCCAGGAACAGCTGGTTTTAGGGGACGACCACCAGTGCCACTGCTGAGGGCTCTGCTCAGCCTAGTAAGTCCTATTATTTATTATTATTATTTCCCTAATGCTGATTTTTTTATTGTTGTGGGCTTAGGTAGGAATCTTGCGGTGCTGGAATGTTGGTGATGGGGTTCCAGGATGAGAGTTGCTGCCTGGAGCCATGTGTTGCAAGAGAGAAATAAAGCTGCTCTGACACTCTTACCTGACATCTTCCTTTCACATGGTGACAAGGATGGGATACAAACCCATGCATGCAAAGCACAATGAATTAGCTCTGTTTCTTCTGCCCACTCTGCTACTTATAGATTTTGCCTTGTTTATTTTTTATACTGTCTCCTTTTTTTCCAGCTCTCTTGTACAATGTTTGTTCCATTCCTGTTATCCCTGCATTATCGTTTCTTTTTTTCCTTATTTTGGGTGTTTTTATTGGGGGTAGCTTTCTTTTTCCAGTTTGTACTAGTCTCTAGTTCACTTATCTTCTGCTTTGTTGGCAATCTTTACCTCTCTCCGATATATCTGTTGGTAGTGTAAGACTAGTAACAGTTTTTTGGTACTCTACTTTCTACTGTGAAGATTGCAGGACCAAGTAAGCTAGTATTATAAATGATATTCACCATATATGGTTATTGAGATGGTTTTCTTTTTCTTGCTCATGCTCAAATTGTTGACAAGAGAGTGGATATGGTCATTGACCCGCTCCACCCAACCCCCTAATGTTGTGCTGTGTAATTTATTTAAACTGTCGACCAGCAGTTTCCATAACAGTCCAGTATGGCTGGAAAGTCTGAGGTCCTATTGCATTTGCCAACAAATAACATATGTCTTTCATCAACCATTATTCCATCCCTTCATTGTGCTTCAATACTCAGAGTCATCATGATCATCAAAGGCTATAGCTCTGCCCTTCTAGTATGAAATCTTGTTGGCTGACTTCAATACCTGACTTTGCCCAGAGTGATATTTTTGTTATAAGATACTACAGTGCTAACCGAACTGTAATGATGTATTGCGGTTGTATTTGTTTAACTATTAAAAGTAAAGGGTGGCGTATCTGGTATCTAAAAAATGTGTAACGTTTTCTTCTAGCCACACTGACCACCACAGGAGAGTCAGTTGGAGGGGGAGAAGCAGTGGCAGGGATAGGGAGGTAACTCACATTGCTTGCTTTTTGACAATTACTCTTATACTTGCTAGCTACAAGGGTGTCATTGTGATTGTGACGCCAGCGCTCTACCATCTGCAGTGGTGGTTGAGTTATGGTCTCTTTCTTCTCTCTGCAACTCAGCAAAAACTCACTTATTAAGCTCTCATAATGATGGATTGAGGGTAATGGGAAAGAACGGATTGTTGAAAGTGAGGATGAGTGAAATTGTAAATGAGTGAAAGGATGCATGGGTGATTGAAATGGTACGTGGTTGAACCCTTCCTCCCCCCAAATACCTGAAACAGGCCACTCAGGCACTTGTGCTTTCCAGAATAGACTATGGCATCGCAGTGCTGACTGGAACTGCCAAGGCGCACCTGGGACCTCTCACCTCCACCCTCAACGCAGCAGCAAGAATGGTCACAGGAACAAAGAAATTTGACCACATCTCCCCAGCACTCAAAGAACTGAAATGGCTCCCGATTGACCCACGAGCCAACTTCCGCACAGCTTGCCTCACTCATAAAGCCCTGCATACAGGCAAACCGGAATACCTGGCTTCCAAACTCAAAAGGGCTGGTCAGTCCAGGAACCTCAGAAGCTCCAACACACTTTTACTCATCCCTCTGAAATCACAGAAACGAAAAACCTCAAATAAATCCTTTGCGGGGAATGCCCCCAGGTTCTGGAACTCCACCCCCCATATCAGAATGACTGCCTCCTTCCCGCAATTCAAATCGCTACTCAAAGCCCTCTTCCTTGAACACTCTGGTGCCTAAGGAGAACCCCATGCGTGATGGTGGAAGTCCGCTTTCTATCTGAACCCAGAGCCGGTTGATCCACTCCAGATCTCCGTCCCTTATTCCGCTCAAGTTACACACAGACTTTATTTCCTGCTTGTTGGTTTTTTTTCCTCTGCTGCTTATCTGTATTTGCTGTGAAGCGCTCTGATACCCCCGGGTCCAGCTAGCGCTATACAAAAACTTCAATAAATAAATAAATAAATACTTAATGGATGGATAATGGATTTAACATTTTTATGAGAGACTGGAAGAGACCAAATAAAACTTAAATCATGGTGGCTAAGGACGAATATTGAAGAATTAAAGAATGAATGAATAATTGGTTTGCTTGGATGCTGCTCATGTATGCTGCTTACTTTGTTTTATAGTTATCAAAGCTATTGTTCAAATTGGGGGGTATTCTTCTAATTTTTGTTGTACTCTCTTGACTCACTGTATATGTTAAGTGAGGCAGAAATGTATCCCATCATCATTTATCACCCCCCTCCCTGCCCATGGGATTTTGCAAGCCACGACCGAAGAGCAATATGGTTTAATTTCATGACTGCAGTTTAGGCTGTGCAATGTGCATCTGCTTCAGTTAATTGCATTGCAAGCCGAACACACATTGTGTGTTTCCCTTCAACTAGTCAGTCACCTCTTAGTACTTCACTCTTTTATTCTGTCCTAAGTTCTTCCATCCCAGCCTATCATAAAAATTGAAAAATCCATTCTTGGCATCTGTCATAGTTTATGGGCATTTAAATTGATTTAAAAATATATTTCATATTTTCCCATAACAGATTTACTTTACACTTGTTGAATAAGCTAAAGCCTAATAGTCACATGACAAAACGATGATCAATGCCACCCCTCATTCCATATCAAAACTAGGCCTGGGTGGTAAATTCACTTCCGCTTGCGGAATTTGCGGACTTTGGGTAATTTTGCGATCCGCGGAGAACCTGAAATTGCCCAAAATTCTGCGTTCCGCGGCTTTGCGAAATTTTTTGCTTGTTCGCGTACTAAAAATGTTTGTTTGCAAGATATTTCCTCCCGAGCAAGCAAACAGCAATTGCGAACAGGAAAAAAGCATCGCGAACAAGCAATTCGGCATGTTCGTGAAATTCTGCGTGTTTGTGGAGATTTTTTACAGTTTCGCAGAGATTTGCGTAACGCGATTACGCAAATTCCGCCCACCCCTAATCAAAAGTTCTACCTAAGCCCCTTAATCCCTGTACCTTACCCTGCAGTAGAGTAAGTCAAGTTTCCTTTCCTGCCCGGTGAATTAATTTTTTGGAAATAAATTGTGGTGGAGGGCGGGGCCAGTGAGTATATTGGGACTAAGGGCCTGATTTGTTTCCAACTTCAAGTATGGCATACAATCTATATAGCCCATTCCTTCCCCTGTAGTGCAGCACATCCTTTTCCCCAATAGCAGACATGTAGAATCCTATTTATTATTCATCTGCCTCCTTGGAGTCAGGGTAAAAAGGAAAGTCCTTTGGAGAAGAGCTGGGCCATTGGAAATAAAGATAGGCAATTATCAACTATAGCTGCCCCAGCTGCAGATAGTAGCAAAGGACCCAATGCACTGGCTAGCATTCCTTTATTAATTTAGCACAACGCAACTTGTACTCCATAGTGCATAATGCCTTACTTATTAATGAGAGGTAATTTATTTTTATTTTTCCACTAAAGTGTCTGTTTAGTTTCTAGAAAAACCTTTGAAAGTAAATAAATCAAATCAATGTTTTTTTTTTTTATCCGGTGTTATTTCTTTTTATATGAGGCATATGTGGGCAAAATATAACATTGGCCTTGTGACTCTCCTATTCATAATCACATTGATATCCAGTAGCACTAGGAAAATAGCAACGTACTGCTACTGTGCCACCCACTAATTCTAAACCCTTGTTTGCACAGAGCATATTTTACAATTCCTCTTTTTTTCTTCTTCTTTGTTATACAGATTCTGCTGCTGATCCACCTGCACCACCTAACAGGCAGGAGATAGTGGCCCGTCTGCGGTGGCAGAGGCTGGACCTCAGCAGGCTGGAATATCGGCAGCTGGTGGCCCAGGAAGATGAGGAAGAAGAGACTGGGACATCTGCCTCTCAGCCAGGCCCCATGCTGCCAGTCAGCCATATTCTCCAGCCTCCGGGCCATCTCATCACTGCTACCATTCAAGGGACCTAAATGGAACTGCTGCAACCCCCTCCCACTCTGACACTGACAGGAGATTGCTGCAACTGGACTGCATGGAGAGGCATATGGAGACTGGAGAGCCTGTTGGACAGGATCAAGCAGAGTCTGCACTAGCTCTGGACAAGGTTATTTGTTGGTCATTTGGAAATTGTTTGTTGAATGGGGATGAATCAATTTGTTTGGGGAGAGGGTTGGGCTTGTTATGGGAAACAACGGAATGAGTATGACACAGTACAGTTATATACATTGCAAACAGTCCTTCTGCACCAGAGACCCAGGTTATTAGATATCTAAATGTTCTGTCTTCTTGGTTTGAAAAAATAAAATTATGGAGGAGTGAATCAACCCATCCAGTTATTAAAATATGATTGTTTAAAAAAATGATACTGAATTGCGAAATTAGGTGGTGCATCTGCATTCTTCTCGGGAATGTCCATCACTCTTGGGTGCCTGTCTGGACTGGTCTGGTAGGTAAGCAGGAGTGTTGAGCTCAGACTTTGCCTTCCATTTGGGCAGGAGATGAGAAAACCTACAGCTTGCAAGGCAGAAACTGTATTTTAGAGTCAAGGAGAAGGACAGAAGGAAGGTAAGTTACTTAGTAGTAGTCCAAGAAGGCTTGAAGACAGAACAAAAAAAAGAGAACTCAAAGTTTAACTTTTGCCACTAGTGCAACACATACATTCAGCAGCATTTCGCAAATCAATGCACCTCCCTCAACTCCACTCAATTGAACAGTAGGGTTCAGAGTCATGGTTTCCCATTGAAGTCAATAACTTCTTTCTTCAAGCTGCTGGTGAGGTAGTGCTGCCCTGCATTCTTCAATCCTCCTCCTAACTCCTCCTAACTCCATCCCAGTGATGACCCGAGCAAGATAGACATGTAATGCACTTCTGTTGAATAACAAGTAGAGAAACAGAACTAAAGTAGTTTGTATAGGTATTTGTTTGTAAACTACTGTGACCAGAAAAATGGAGTGAACCCTGCAAGTAAATCTGGTTAAGTGTTAAAGGGCCAATCACTCACAGGAAAAAATATCACCCATCATTCAGGCCCCAAACTTTGCAAATCATCTCAATCAAGTACCCAAATTACAGCTGAAAACCCTCCCTCACTGTCTGTCACCACATCAATCATCAATCATAATTCACAATCCCTCAATAATATATCACTTGTTGGTGCAATGGTTACATGTTCCAATCCAAGCAGGGTTTTAGGTTCACCATGCTAAAACATCAATGAGTTTTGATCCAAAAAGACCTCTTTTGGATCATCCAGACACTCATGGAACTTCCCCTGGATGGTTGTTGCTGCTGCCACTTGATCATCCTCTTTTGCCATCACCTCTGTTATGGACCTAAGCCCTGCTAATTGAAACCTATACAATGCAGACGTTGTGTCTGGTCGTTCTGTTGCTGTGATGGCCAGTGTTGTGGTTGATGGTGTTGTTGGCTGCTGTGAAAAAAAACTGCCTTCTCTGAAAGTTGAAGGCGGCATCCCTGAACTGCAGGGTGGGACTCTAAACTCCAGATGTTCTTCTTCCAGGTCTCTGGCTTGCTCAACAATCTACCACTTGTATTTGGAAACACCCTCTTCAGAAAAAGGAATGAAAGTAGGTACTTGTTTTTACCGTGGATTAAATAGTGTGGCAAGGATGTACTCTTTGGATGAGATAATGTTGTGTAGCACCCTTGAAATTGGAAGTAATTGAAAGAGTAAGCTCTCAACCCAGGCATGCACATCTGTATTCTTGTTCACACCTGCAGGGGCGAGCCTTTCAGACACAAAAGTATAGCTTGGCCCATCAAACTGTCCCCCTTTCTAACTTCCCATATAAAAATCTCAAAAGGGAGTAGCATCTGAGTCAGGCATTTGACTAGGCTCCATTTCTCCGCATATATGGTCGCAGCTTTCCCAACTGCATCACGCCCTCTTTGAATTACATAGTCATTGATCTGTTTGTACTGCTCAAATAGATGTTGCAACATGCAATAGGTCAAGTTCTAATGTGCTGCCACTTCCTGTATCAGTACTTTAACAGGTACTCTGTTAGCATGCTGAATAATCCACAACTGCTACCCAGCTTTAAAATAATGGCTGAAATGAGTGCAGATTCTTGTGCAGGTGGTCAGTATTTTGCTGAATAGGTCTTCGTTTTTAGAAAGTCTTTCACCACCAGGCTGATACAATGGGCCAAACACAGGACTCTGAAACAACCGCCATCTCTCTAGGCCTTGACTATGTTACTGCTCTTGTCTGTGTCAACAAATCCAATTCTGGGACCTCTAGTTCACAGTCATTCATACACCTTGCTGTTAAATTTGTCCAAGAACTAAACAGCTGTATGCATGCCACTGAACGCTCTTAAAACTTTCCTAAGGGCTAAGCCCTGTAGATATCCTTTGCTTTACCCTTACAAAAGATTTCCAGGGTGTGTCATGATCCTTCAGGTCCAGCAGCTACTCCTGAACCTAATTCCTCACAGAAGAATCCTGCGATCTCTTATTGCCCGTCAGAAACCCACCCCTGTCCCGTGCATCCAACATGTAATGCCACTTGCCTTTGCCTATGTTTGTTTTGTTTGTTATTTCTTTTCTTCGTATATTGAGCAGAACGTTGAATTTTGACATTCTCATTTGACTCATTTTGTTTAAGAATCGCTGTGTTCCGTTTCCTTACTCATGCCTTGGTGTAAGGAAAAGGAAAGACAAAGTTTAAAAGACACGTTTATTTCTGCACTGTTCTCACGCTGTGTGAAGTCTGGAAACACAGCGTGAGAAGGAAGAAGACGCACGCAGGAAAATGACGTTCTGGTGTGGCTCGGATATAAAAACCACACCCGAACTTCCAGAAGGTGCTTAGCCTTCCAGCTTCCTTCGAGTTAACATTGCGCCTGCCTGAGGGCACGCACTTGAGATGCTTCAGAGGATTTCCAGTGGTCCCAGCGGAGCTGAAGCTTTGGATTTGCATCTTCACAGTCTTCGAGTTGGAACAGGAATCCATGGTGTTATCTGCAAGGAAAGAAAGAAAGCTAAGTACATTTCTTTTAAGAAAAGGCGCCCAGCGCTAGCAGGACCTTTTCACCTTTAAGCAAGGATAAAGAACAATTTTTGGACACTCTCTCAGTTAATGAGGGAAAAATACTGAATCTTAGAAATCTTCAAGAGACTGAAGTAATGAAAATGTGTTAGCATGCATGTTGTAGTTTTCATTTAGTTTATTAGATGGAGCTCATTGGGGGAAGAATTCCTTTCGGAAGTTGTGCAGAGTGCCAAGCGGAAATACAAGTGTAAGTGTAAATTAAGGGAAAGAAAAGAGAATTTAGTTGACTGAGTTAGAAAACAATCCAAATGCTTATGTTGTATTATTTTTTGTAGAAGTGATAGAAAACTTTGGCAAACATAACAAGGGGTAACAACCAACTGAGTCAAGCCTCCAAGACGACGCCTTCGCATCTCTGCTGACCTGACTAAACTCTCGACAACTTCCTGGACGCGAAGCCTGACTTAGTAGATCGCAGGTAGGCAATTAGATGATAAAATATTGATCCAATTAGCTGTTCTTTTAGGAATAGGAAACTCAGTAAAAATTTAAAGAAAAGACATAACTAAGGAGTGTCTTGTTGCTTCGCAGGTCGACTACAAGAAAACTCACTTTCGTCAGACTCCGGCCTCTCTCCCTAATTGCTATCCAGCACCCTAGTGTAGTAAAAGAATCACAGGAGGTAGGATAGGATTCTGGGAGTTTGGCTCATAGCGTCTCTGCAAAACCTATCAAGCACTTTACAGGTAAGGGTTCGAGAACGTACAGGTAAGAGTGTCTTGATACACCTGACAGAAGGCTAAGCCCACGGACACAGTTTTGCCCAGGCGCTATGAATCAAACTCCGCAGATATCTTTGCAGGATATTGCTGCAATGTTAGCTGAGATTAAATCTGAAAACGCAGAATTAAGGAGAGACATGTCAGCACTTCAGAGTAAGATACAACCACCTAGCCCAACTACGTGGTCCTTTCCCTCCGATAAAAAAACAATCTTGAAGCCGGCAGCTTTTCAACCAGCCATGCAAACGGTCTACAGCGGAAATACCTTATCTTCGACCTCTGCCCAAAATCAAATACAGGTAGTTACACCGGTTACAGTACCCCTAGCACCCCCAGAAAGATTTTTTGGTGACTGTAACAAGTTCACGATATTTTTAAACCAGTGCCATTTACATTTTGTGGCAAAGCCCGCTGCATTTCCAAACGAATTCTCCAAAGTCGCCTTCATTCTTTCATATTTAAGTGGTGAAGCAGCTCTGTGGTCAGTACCGTATGTAGAGAGAGATGATCCCATTCTTTATGATCTAAGATGCTTTAAAAATACCATGAAAAAGTTGTTTGCTAAACACGTTTTTGTACAATCAGCTGACCATGAACTGCTAAACTTAAAGCAAGGGTCTTCTGATCTGTTACACTACATATCCTCTTTCAACAGGTTGGTCATAGAGGCAGAATGGCCAGAGGAAAAACGCGTATCCTTATTTTATCGTGGTCTGCGGGAGGAATTAAAAGACATGGTTACACAAATTTTAGACCCACCTACTGACTGCGAAGACTTTATTGACCTGGTAGTAAAACTTAATCATCGCATCTCAGAAAGGAAAGGCGAAAAAGGGAAGACAGATTATAGGATGACTGTATTTAAAGACAGGTCTAGCACAAAGAGCGACTCAACAGCTAAATTAGACCCTGTAGAACCTATGCAGATAGGAAATATTAGAGGGCCTCTGTCAAAAGATGAAAGAGAAAAGCGTAGAAAATTAAACCAATGTAAGTACTGTGGAAAAACAGGACATTTTGTTAGAGATTGCCCAACTCGACCTGTAAAACATAAGACAAAAACTGCAGACGTCATGTCCCTACAACTGTCGGAAAACTAAAAGGCTCGGTAGATAAGGAGGTCGGTTTACTGAGTGCTCATACTAGTTTGGCCTCCATGACACCAACTCATTGTCATCTCAGCATACGAATTTTACTGCAATCACAAATTAATAAAGATTGTTCCTGGTCAGTTGACGCATTATTAGATTCAGGGGCCATGGGCAATTTCATAGACACCCAATTATTCATCAAATTAGGCCTACAGAAAACAGTGAAAGATTCCCTAGAAATAGTTAGAGCAGTGGACGGGAAGGAATTGACTTCAGGACCTATACAACATAATACTGAGCTATTAACCATGACTTGCGCTACAAAACATGTGGAAGAAATAACCTTTGATATTATTGATGCACCTCAGTTTGGTTTAAATTTAGCCATTCCTTGGTTGGTTCTTCACAATCCCTACATTGACTGGACAAACAGGACTATACTGTTTAAATCTGATTCCTGTCATTCCAAATGCTTTCGACAATATCCTGGCTCAGAACTTTTCGTACAAGGCTATGATTTCCCAAAAAATCCCAAGAGTGTCTTGACAGTAACGGGGGTCCCAGAGGACTACCATGACTTACTAGACGTATTTGATTAAAAAAAGGCCAACACATTGCCGCCTCATAGGGACTATGATTGTCAAATTGACTTGAATCCAGGGGCCACGCTACCATGTAGCCGTATCTATGCCCTGACTGAGAAAGAAAATGAACATTTCCGTACATACTTGGACAAATATTTAACTAACGGTTTTATTCGACATTCCAAGTCGCTGGTTTCTTCCCCTTTATTTTTCATTCCGAGGAAAGGGAGGGAATTGCGCCCCTGTATCGATTATCACGCAATCAATAATGTTACTGTAAAAAATTGGTACCCCTTGCCTTTAATTCCAACATTGCTGGACCAAATCAAAGATGCCACAATTTATACAAAACTGGACCTACGCGGAGCTTATCATCTGGTAGGAGTCCGAGAGGGCGATGAATGGAAGACAGCATTCCGTACGAAATTTGGATTATATGAGTATCAGGTCATGCCCTTCGGATTCTGTAATGCTCCAGCTGCATTCCAGTTTTTTATAAATGAAGTTTTAAGAGAGTTTCTTGACATCTGTTGTATCGTCTATAAAGATGATATTCTTATTTATTCAAAAAACAAATCTGAGCATGTAAAGCAAGTACGAGCCATTCTACAACAGCTTTTACAAAATTCCTTATTTGTAAAATTGGAAAAGAGTTTGTTTCATGTCACCACAGTGGACTTTTTGGGGTACATTCTCAGTCCATCTGGCATTGAAATGGACCAAAAGAAAGTTCAATCCATAGTAGATTGGCCAAATCCAACCAGTGTAAAACAGGTCCAAAGTTTTTTAGGATTCGCAAATTTTTACAGGCGATTCATTCAAAATTTCTCTAAAATTATCACTCCAATCACAAAATTGTTGAAAAAGAATACTAAGTTTGAGTGGGATTCCGAAGCTGAGTTGGCTTTCCATGAGTTAAAAAATCAGTTCACTACAGCCCCGATTTTAAAACATCCGGATCCCTCTCTACCTTACATAGTAGAGGCTGATGCCTCCCAATTTGCCATAGGAGGTATTCTATCCCAAATAAGTTCAAGTACAGTACAAATGCACCCCATAGCATATTATTCAAGAAAATTGACTCCCACAGAACAAAATTATGCCATAGCTGACAGGGAACTGTTAGCTATCAAAGCTGTTTTCAAGGAATGGCAACACTACTTGCTAGGGGCTCGACATCCAGTGACTATTTACACTGATCACAGGAATTTGCAATCACTCAGATCTGTCATAGCATTATCTGCTCGTCAATTGCAATGGACTTTATTCTTTAATGACTACGATATTATAATCACCTACCGTCCTGGGAAAGAAAATAATAAAGCTGACGCTTTATCAAGAATTGGAATCAGTGACGATATGAATGTAAAACAAAAAACTATTCATCCAATTATTCCAACAGAACGTTTTATGATAGGTCTTATTGATTCTGATGTTTTATTTGACATAAAAGATGCTTTAAAAACACAATGGAAAGAAAATGTGTTATGTGTGAATGAGCAAGTGTTTGTCCCAACCGAATCTCTTCGGAAACGTGTATTACAAACGTATTATGGCTCTTCTCTATCCATCCATCCAGGAGTTACGAAAATGTATCAATTAATTAAAAGAAGATTTTGGTGGTCATCAATGCTCAAAGATATACAACACTATGTAGACACTTGCTCTGTCTGTAGTCAAAACAAGGCCATTCACCATGCTCCTAGTGGTTTGCTTTTGCCCTTACCTCTACCACCACAACCTTGGCATACTGTATCTTTAGATTTCATTGTGGAATTGCCTAGAACTAATACTGGTTTCACCACAATTCTAACAGTTGTAGATCATTTCTCACGATATGCCCATTTCATTCCTCTTAAAAAGCTTCCTTCAGCTATAGAACTGGCTCAAATCTTTGTTAAAGACATTGTGAAATTACATGGCATTCCATCAGTCGTAATTTCGGACAGAGGCCCCCAATGTATTTCTCATTTTTGGCATAATTTGGGGAAATCTCTAAACATGGAAGTGCGTAACTCATCCAGTTATCATCCGCAAACCGATGGACTACCTGAACGCACAAACCAAACTATCAAACAGTTTTTACGCTGTATGTTAGCCACTTGTGATCAAGAATGGTCTGATATTTTATGGGCTACAGAATTTGCATACAATGACTCTGATCATTCCTCTATTGGTATGTCTCCTTTTTTTGTACTCATGGCTTTCATCCCAAAGACATGTTGGGAGTAGGAAAAGTTTCCACCTCAATTCCAGCAGTCTCAGATTATGTGAATAACTTAGTTGATGTTCAACAAAAAGCTCAACAATATTTGGCTCAAGCAAAAGAAACACAAAAATCATTTGCTGATAAACATCGCTCTAAACCACCGCTTTACTCGGTAGGAGACAAGGTTTGGTTAGCAACAAAAAATTTAAAGCTGATATGTCATAAAACCTTTCGTCCATGATTCATAGGTCCCTTTTCCATTGAAAAGATTATCAACCCTGTATGTGTAAAATTACAGTTACCAGTTACCTATCGTATACATCCAGTATTCCATGTCTCTTTGATTAAACCATGCAACCCAGGAATCAGAGAGTTACGTCATCCTCCAGCTATTGAAATTGACGGAATTACAGAGTTTGAAGTAAAGGCAGTCCTCGATTCTAAAAGAATGAAAGGCAAATTATTTTACCTAGTAGATTGGAAGGGATACGGCCCAGAAGAACGTTCATGGGTACCACTTGCTAATCTACAAAATGCTCCAAGAATTCTGAAAGCCTTTCATGCCGGGTATCCTGGGAAACCAAAACCCGTTCCTACTGTTTTAGGATGGATTCTACGGGGGGGGGGTACTGTCATGATCCTTCAGGTCCAGCAGCTACTCCTGAACCTAATTCCTCACAGAAGGATCCTGCGATCTCTTATTGCCCTTAAGAAACCCACCCCTGACCCGTGCATCCAGCACTCCTGTGTTAGTGTAGTGTGTGGTGATGTATATTTGTTCCAACATGTAATGCCACTTGCCTTTGCCTATGTTTGTTTTGTTTGTTATTTCTCTTCTTCGTATATCGAGCAGAACGTTGAATTTTGACATTCTCATTTGACTCATTTTGTTTAAAGAATCGCTGTGTTCCGTTTCCTTACTCATGCCTTGGTGTAAGGAAAAGGAAAGACAAAGTTTAAAAGACGCGTTTATTTCTGCACTGTTCTCACGCTGTGTGAAGTCTGGAAACACAGCGTGAGAAGGAGGAAGACGCACGCAGGCAAATGACGTTCGGATGTGGCTCGGATATAAAAACCACACCCGAACTTCCAGAAGATGCTTAGCCTTCCAGCTTCCTTCGAGTTAACATCGCGCTTGCCTGAGGGCACGCACTTGAGATTCTTCAGAGGATTTCCAGGGGTCCCGGCGGAGCTGAAGCTTCGGATTCGCATCTTCACAGTCTTCGAGTTGGAACAGGAATCCATGGTGTTATCTGCAAGGAAAGAAAGACAGTTAAGTACATTTCTTTTAAGAAAAGGCGCCCACTGCTAGCAGGACCTTTTCACCTTTAAGCAAGGATAAAGAACAATTTTTGGACACTCTCTCAGTTAATGAGGGAAAAATACTGAATCTTAGAAATCTTCAAGAGACTGAAGTAATGAAAATGTGTTAGCATGCATGTTGTAGTTTTCATTTAGTTTATTAGACGGAGCTCATTGGGGGAAGAATTCCTTTCGGAAGTTGTGCAGAGCGCCAAGCGGAAATACAAGTGTAAGTGTAAATTAAGGGAAAGAAAAGAGAATCGGGTTGACTGAGTTAGACAACAATCCAAATGTTTATGTTGTATTATTTTTTTATAGAAGTGAAAGAAAACTTTGGCAAACATAACAAGGGGTAACAACCAACTGAGTCAAGCCTCCAAGACGACTCCTTCACATCTCTGCTGACCTGACTAAACTCTCAACAACTTCCTGGACGCGAAGCCTGACTTAGTAGATCGCAGGTAGGCAATTAGATGATATAATACTGATCCAATTAGCTGTTCTTTTAGGAATAGGAAACTCAGTAAAAATTTAAAGAAAAGACATAACTAAGGAGTGTCTTGTTGCTTCGCAGGTCGACTACAAGAAAACTCACTAGCGTCAGACTCCGGACTCTCTCTCTAATTGCTAACCAGCACCCTAGTGTAGTAAAAGAATCTCAGGAGGTAGGATAGGATTCTGGGAGTTTGGCTCATAGCGTCTCTGCAAAACCTATCAAGCACCTTACAGGTAAGGGTTCGAGAACGTACAGGTAAGAGTGTCTTGATACACCTGACAGGGTGTAGTGATGCACATATAATCAGTCACCTGACATCTAGCTCACGTCTGCCATCCGGTGGAAAAGAAGAACCACACTTTGATGCAAAGCTTTTCCAAACAATTGCTGGCACATCTTGAAGCAGCACAGGCAAAATTGGTCTGATTTGGACCCTTCCATTTTGGGCAGATGGGTGATACAAGTTCTAAGAATCTCACTACTTCCACAAAAGAAAAAGGAGAGGAGGGCCAGCTCCAACATTTTTGCCAGCTTCCTCTTGTACAAACTTTCAGTTGGGTGGTTGTAGTCATAGGGCCCCTACTGCCTGTACATGCCTTTATTAGTAGCATAGGTTTTCTGCTTTTTTGGGGCCACTGATGCTGGTGACTTGAGAAGCAGTTGGTGGCAGACTCAGTGTGCATTGTGGTGGGCAGTCTCCAAATGCTGTGGTGTTTCCATCTGACTCCTAGGCTTGTGCCATTGTGAAGTCGCTGAGTTTGATGAACCTGCTGGCACGACTGGGTACAGGGCTGCTTTGCATGAGGATGTCACCCTCTTATTCCTCCTCATCACCTCCCACCATGATTGGACTTGTACCTGATGTTCCCTGCCTCTCCTCACCTTCACACCGTGTCCATGTTCAGCAATGTTTTTAAGGAGTTGCTCCTACCATATTGAATGTTTTTTTTTATCATCTGAGTCGTTTCACTTTCAGTAGCAAAATTTGTATCAGGCTTATCTCAACGAACATCTGTGTTGCAAATGCTGCACACTGCAATTTTCTCCCCCTCTTTGCTAACCATAAGAAAGTCCTAATCTGTAGAGAAGTACTTTTTCACTAGGCCACTGCTGAAGGCAAAGGAAAAGCTGCCAGTAGGTGGATGTGTCGTTGATTGCCTCTCTGCAGTGCATATTCCTACTTAGGTAGTCGTTAGTGCAGGTCTCAGAGGGGGCTTTGCAAATATGGGAGCTGGTGCTACCAATGCCACATCCCTTGGAGTGGATTGAATAGCAATGTGTCACATTCCACAAAGACTAGTCTTGCTGTCGTCATCCTCCCCATCATCCCCTTGCACAATTCTAGGACTTTCAGGAACTTTTCTTTTCCCTTGCCTCTTCAAGCATCTTCCGGAGTCCACTCCATGTTCCTATCATCATCATCAAAAATGACCCTTGGAGAAGTTGGTGGAGTAGCACCCTTTCTTTTTCTTGCTGGAGATCTGGGAGGCAATAATTCTAATAGAGGAGGTTCTTATTCAGGAGGACGCTCAACCTCCAATTCTAATCCAAAATCAGTAAGATGTTGTATTGCCGGCTGTAGCTGTTGACTTTTGGCCTGTTTCCTGAAACGATTGGATACTACTTTGCGAAAGGGACAAATCAAATTCAGTGTCTCTGCTTGTAGGCGTCGCCATGATTGCAGTGGCCACCTCACTGACATAGATGGTCTTGGGCTTAGGTTGGGGTGCTGCTGTTGATGCGGGAGTGCTGCTCCCAGCTTACTCCCTGTAGGCCAGTGCAGCAGGCACACGGCGTGACTAAAAAAAGGTTTGGGCTGGCAAGCCACTAGTGGGAAGCTGCTTCTTCTCATTGATCACCTTCTTGGAAGCATCTTTCTTCATGGCCATCTTAGAGCTTTCAGTTGGCAGTTGCATTATGCTACAAAAGCAAAGGAGATTGGACAGGCCTTTCGCTTGGCAGTACTGTGGATTATGTCTGTTCTGACAAGCAAACAATCAAAACATACATTTACTGAAATGTGGCATTGTTGCAGTTTGATATAGTACAGACAAAGGCAATATTATTGTGGTTGGTTACTTAGGTGATAACCACTCTAAAGGCAAACCACACCGCCATACCAGAAAATGTAATTTCCCATCAGGATAACACTCAATATTCAGAATGATAGAGATCTTTTCTTTCCTTTTTGTCCATTTATTCTGAATGAGGCACCTGTGGCACTCAGGGCCGGACTGGCTACCTGGCGTTTTGGAATGCTGCTGAGCTGGGGGCTGATTTCGATGATCGGACCTGCGTGTGCTGAACGAAATTCGTTTTGCTTTGTTTATTTCAAAGCGATACAAAAGGGGATGATGGACGGAGCGTTTGAACAAATCAAACGCTCTCCACACCACTGGAGTCAAGCTATCCAGTCTGAATGAAGGCTGATAGCCAGAAACCGGTCCTTGGATGCTTGATTCCGGTCTGGGAAAGACATGGCTTGGTAGTTCGGACTGGACTGTTCCCATGAGGCACAGGGTCAGAGCTGATTTGCATATAGCCAGTGTCTAACCCAGGGTGGTGTGGAGTGCAAAAAAACGATGGATTTAGGCCCAGATCCTTGTACTGGGGTGAATGTATGACATTGTTCTACATTCTGTCCATCAACTGTGTTTTTTGTTTATTTCAAAGCACACCCAGGTCTCCATCAACCAAATCAGCGCCCACCGCAGTGAAATCAGGCCCCAGCTCAGCAGCATTCCAATACGCCCAGTAGTCAGTCCAGCCCTGGTGGCACTCAGGGAACTGCATGGGTAAGATGGAATTGTAATCTTTTTAAAATGGAGGTTAATGTGTGCCTATGGCAGGCAATATGATTCAGTAAAAATGGAATAATCATTAAACAAATGAATGATGCTCATATGTTTGAAGTTCAGAGCAGCCAAGGTGTCCAGGAGGAAATGGAATTATAAAAAAAATAGTGAATGCTGTTGCACGGCTGTGCGTCTATGGTGGATAAATGGATTGACCGAGCCAAAATGAAAAAAAGTCAACAAATGTAATTTAATTTTTTTTAAATAACAAAGTGAAATACTAAAAAATAAATATTAAAATAAAAACTAAATAAAATGAAAATAAAAGATTAAATACAAATTATATTTTTTTTTTTAAATCAATAATTGCCAATGTTTATACAGGAGGATGAGAAGCAAATGCATAAAATCCATGTAATATATAAGCACTGTTTATCAAAATCATATTCATTTTTTTTTTTTTACTTTTTTATTGAACAATTAAGGTGGAAATGCCATTGCATACAGTCAATCGTTAATTACAGCAGTGTCACATTTACGCAAATCAAGCAGTTACTTTGTACATGATATCAGGTGTGGTAGAACAAGATAGTCGCTGTCTATACATATCAAGGTGTCAATGGTTTGGCAAGGGTGGGGACATTTGGGGGCTCACAAATATTACCACGATAAACATTCCATTTAGTCCAGAGCGCTATACATTTTCGGGGGCAGCCACGTGCTACATATACCCGTTTTCTTCCTTACCATACCGCAATCCATATCCACCTTCCAGGCGCTCAGCATTGGTGGTACCGCTGCTCCCCAAAGACAGGCGATGTTCCGCTTGACAACCATCTGATCCAGCGTTGCCCAGAGTTTGCCCTTGGTGTTAAGGTCCGTGGACTCCCAGACATTCAGGAGACATCTCTTAGCTTTGAGTCGAATTTCCACTCCCCAGACTGTGCTCATAAATTTGTGTATTTTTTACCAGTAGTTTTGGATTAACGCACACTCCCTGATAATGTGCAAAAAGGAGCCTTCCAAGCCACATTGCCTTTTACACGGCCCTTTATCACTTCTGCCCATCAACACCAGCCTAGAGCCGGAGAGATACACTCAATGTAGAATCTTTAATTGAATCAGCCTCAATGTGGCTGAGATAGCGACCTCCCTTGGAGAGGAAAGTGCCTCCTGCCATTCCTCATCATCCAACTCCAGGCCATCCCGCCCCCATTTCTCCCTCAATGATATTAGGTGATCTGGAGTGTTGTGTATTAGCCTTTTGTACGTGAGGGAGATAGCTTTGTCCTGCAAGTATCCATCCAGCAGTCTATCTTCTAAAGGAGAAGACTCCGGAAGGGAGGACGCCGCTGGGATGTTAGATTGAAGAGATTGTCTGATTTGCACATATCTAAAATATTCTGAATCGGCTAGCTCATACGTCTGTTGGAATGAAGCGAATGAGACCACTCAGTTTGTTCCCCATAGATCCCCAATTCGAGAGAGCCCAATTAGGTCCCACTTGTCAAACCCCTTGGTTTGCCCCACTGTACCCAGGCATTTGGAGTTCCACAGTGGAGTGGCGAGCGTGAGTTTTTTGGCCCATCCTAGGCTGCAATTTACTGTGTGCCAGAGTTGGACTGAATGTTGTGTGGGCCCTGTCAGTAAATATTTATTTGGCCTACAATAGAGCGCCCTAGTGAAGCCACCACCTTGGAGTACCCATTTGTCCATCCTGTATCCCCGGTCGTCCCCACTGCAGTAGGTGCATTGGTTGATGGCTGAAGCATGTGCCGCCCAGTAATATTTTTTTATGTTAGGAAGTGCTATACCCCCATCATACCACCGAGCGTTAGTTTGTGAAGTAATATGCGCAGTTAACCATCCACAGTAGGTCTCTTTAGGTGGTTTTGATGTCTTTAAAAAACCTGGGCGGAACTGGGTCTGGGAAGTTCTGGAGAGCATATAGGAATCAAAGCAATGCCATCATTTTAAAAAGTGCCGCCTATCCCAGTAGGGATACTGGCAGCGTCTTCCAGGTCGCAGTGTCTCTCTTGAACCTCTGCAGGGGTGGGAGGAGATTCTGTTCGTGGCAGGTTATAGCATCAGTTGTGATAAAAATACCCAGATAGTTAAATCCATCCGTTGCTGTCTGGATCGGGCAGTCTCTTGGCAGGAGGGGGGTCTCCGTGCAAGAAATATAAAAACAACTTGCTCGAGTTAATTCTGTAACTAGAGTTTCTCCCGAAATTTGTGAAAATATCCAGGACCACCCTCATTCACTTCCGAGGGGAGGCAAGATATAGAAGGATGTTGTCTGCATATAGCGAGACTCGATCCTCCCTCCCCTCAGTCCATTTGAGTTCCACGATGGAAGGATCCCTCCGTATCCAGGCCGATATTGGCTTGAGGGACAGGGTAAAGAGTAAGGGCGTGAGGGGCCATCCCTGCTGCATCCTCCTGCAGAGAGTGAACACTTCTGACATTTTATTGTTTACTACCACTTGGGCCAACAGTTCTGTGTAAAGGAGCCGCACCCATCAAATAAAGTTGGAGCCAAAGCCCACCTTTTTTAGGACCGCCATCAGGTATGCCCTTTCAAGCGTGTCGAAAACCATTGTGGCATCTAGCAATACTACTATTGCGTCTTCCTGGATGGTAGCCTGACGCCCCAATACTCCATGAAGTCTTTGCAAATCGAGTGCAGAATTTCGGTGTGGCATAAAGCCCGATTGGTCGGGATGAACCAGTTTGTTCATTACCTGCCTTAGTCGGTTCGCCAATAGCTTAGCAAGGATTTTGGGTTCTGCATTTAATAGGGAGATAGGTCTGTAGGAAGTGCACACATCTTTTGGTTTCCCTGCCTTAGGTATGGCCATCAGCGTGGCGATACGTTGGTCTAGCGGGAGTATGCCCAGTTCTTTACAGTCTTCAAACATCTTCTTATGGTAAGGGGACAATTTGTCGGGTTTGAGTTTGTAAAGCTCGATGGGCAGACCATATGGGCCCAAGGCTTTCCCTGGCCAGAGATCTCTAATTACCGTAGCCAGTTCGTCATTGGTAAGTGCACTCTCTAGTGCCTCCCTATCGGAGTCAGAGAGGATGGGCAATTGGATGTCTGCCAGTAGTGCGGAGGAATCCTCCTCCGGTAGTTCCAAATAAGCGTGGGCGTAAAATCCGTTCCGCTCGCGGAATTTGCGGATTTTCGGAAAATTCGCAATCCGCGAACTCTCGCGAATTTGCCGAAAATCCGCAAATTCGCACGCAGTGGATTTTTTTGCTTGGTGATACAATTTAGCGGCGCACGGCATTCACTTACCGTCATTCAGCGTTTGCAGAGTTGTTTTTTTCCATATTTTGCGTGTGCTGCGCCATTTTGGATCTTGCTGCGGGATCACGCGGGAGTTTGGCGACCGCGATTACGTCATCGCGGCTTGCCACCTTGCACAGCACGCATCGCGAGAGTTCGCAATTGCGAACACGTAGATGCGGCGAGCAGCAACAATCTCGCACTCGCGAAATTTCAAAATTTGAAATTTTGCACAAGAATACACCAGCAAGCAGCATAAACCTTCTAAAAAGGATGATTTTTATCAGAATAACTCCTAAGGTTGACATTTGCCTGCACTTTTTTTGCATATTTGCAAGGAGTCCATTTTGGGGGGAGGGGGTGGGGGGGTGGGAGGAAGGAAGTGCCCCACAGTCTCCAACTTCCTGTTCCTGTCCAGCAGGCTCCTCCTAGTGCTTTCTTCATGTGCTGGTCACTTTCATTTGGATGGCATGGGATTGTTTTGATTTCTGTTTGTTTTTTTCGATTTTTTGGCTGTTGTTGGGGCATTTTGCCCAGGGGTAGTGAGTGGTGCATGGGCCTAGTCTTTCTGTGGGGTGTCTTGAATTTAAACATCATTGAGGGCACGGATGGCATGGGATTGTGCTGATTTTTGTGTGTTTTTCAATTTTTTGGCTGTTGTTGGGGCCTTTTGCCCAGGGGTAGTGAGTGGTGCATGGACTGAGTCTGTCTGTGGGGTCTCTTTAATGTAAGCATCATGGAGGGCATGGATGCCATTGGATTGTGGTGATTTTTGTGTGTTTTTCGTTTTTTTGGGATGTACTGTTGATGGGAACTGGCCATGTGGGTGGGGGCCATTTTGAGTGCTGGTACAGACAGGCCCCGGCCATGTGCTTGGGGTGCAAGGGGCCATTTTGAATGCAGCCAGTGTTGTCAGGCCTGCACCCATTTTGCCTAGCTTCCATCCATTATGCCCAGGGGTAGTGAGTGGTGCATGGGCCTAATCTTTCTGTGGGGTGTCTTCTTGAATTTAAACATCATTGATGGCATGGGATTGTGCTGATTTTTGTGTGTTTTTTGATTTTTGGGGCTGCTGTTGAGGCCTTTTGCCCAGGGGTAGTGAGTGGTGCATGGACTGAGTCTGTCTGTGGGGTCTCTTTAATGTAAGCATCATGGAGGGCGTGGATGCCATTGGATTGTGGTGATTTTTGTGTGTTTTTCGTTTTTTTGGGGTGTACTGTTGATGGGGACTGGCCATGTGGGTGGGGGCCATTTTGAGTGCTGGTACAGGCAGGCCCTGGCCATGTGCTTGGGGTGCAAGGGGCCATTTTGAATGCAGCCAGTGTTGTCAGGCCTGCACCCATTTTGCCTAGCTTCCATCCATTATGCCCAGGAGTAGTGAGTGGTGCATGGGCCTAGTCTTTCTGTGGGGTGTCTTCTTGAATTTAAACATCATTGATGTCATGGGATTGTGCTGATTTGTGTGTGTTTTTCGATTTTTGGGGCTGCTGTTGAGGCCTTTTGCCCAGGGGCAGTGAGTGGTGCATGGACTGAATCTGTCTGTGGGGTCTCTTTAATGTAAGCATCATGGAGGGCATGGATGCCATTGGATTGTGGTGATTTGTGTGTGTTTTTCGTTTTTTTGGGGTGTACTGTTGATGGGGACTGGCCATGTGGGTGGGGGCCATTTTGAGTGCTGGTACAGACAGGCCCCGGCCATGTGCTTGGGGTGCAAGGGGCCATTTTGAATGCAGCCAGTGTTGTCAGGCCTGCACCCATTTTGCCTAGCTTCCATCCATTATGCCCAGGGGTAGTGAGTGGTGCATGGGCCTAGTCTTTCTGCGGGGTGTCTTCTTGAATTTAAACATCATTGATGGCATGGGATTGTGCTGATTTTTGTGTGTTTTTCGATTTTTGGGGCTGCTGTTGAGGCCTTTTGCCCAGGGGTAGTGAGTGGTGCATTGGCTGAGTCTGTCTGTGGGGTCTCTTTAATGTAAGCATCATGGAGGGCATGGATTCCATTGGATTGTGGTGATTTTTGTGTGTGTGGTTTTTTTTTTTGGGGTGTACTGTTGATGGGGACCGGCCATGTGGGTGGGGGCCATTTTGAGTGCTGGTACAGGCAGGCCCTGGCCATGTTCTTGGGGTGCAAGGGGCCATTTTGAATGCAGCCAGTGTTGTCAGGCCTGCACTCATTTTGCCTAGCTTCCATCCATTATGCCCAGGGGTAGTGAGTGGTGCATGGGCCTAGTCTTTCTGTGGGGTGTCTTCTTGAATTTAAACATAATTGAGGGCATGGATGGCATGGGATTGTGCTGATTTTTGTGTGTTTTTTGACTTTTTGGGGCGTATAACTGATGTTCCTCTGTCTTCCATTGCTTTTAGGTGCACAAGAGAACCACCAGTGCCAGGAAGAAGTCCTGCAGCGGTGTGTGTGCAGCATAACGTCACGCGACGTCACGTGTGGCCACAGACAAGACTACTCTGCAACTCGTGCAACTGCGGCCTGCTGTTCTGACCTCTGAAGAAGATGGCCCCAAAAAAAGTTCCCCGTAGCTCCTCAAGCAAGAAAGTTGCCAGTAAGGAGCAGAAGAAGCAAGTGGCGCCACTTACCAAGGAGACTGGTGTGACGACCGCCACATTTTTTGGGAAAAATATAAGTACGCCTGCAGCAGCAGCGGGGTCTGCTGGGGACCAAGCTGCCGGGAGCAGCACCCCCGCTCCATTGGGCTCAGTGCCACCACCACCACGCCAACTTAGGTCCAAGACCTTGAGTGCTTAAGAGGCCGCCAGTATAGTTGTTCAATCACCATCGACCAGTGATGTTGGCTCATTGCAAGAAAGTAGCAACAATGTCCCACAATCAACACAGGTTGTTGTAACTCATCTGACGAGTGTTCAACAAACACAGCCGCAACAACAACCACCTGTGCAAGTAGTACAAGCCCAAGTACATGTGGAAGAAGAGGCAGCGCAAGCAGATGCGCAAGCAGAGGTGCATGGAGCGGCACAAGTGCCCACAATAGTTGTTCCTCCCGTAGTAGGGGCACATCAGGAAATCAACATTCAAGCCGAGGTATCACATGAGGAAGCCACTCCTCCTGATGATTCATTGTCTTTCAGATCCCCAGCAAGGAAAATATCAAGGATGGTGTCAACTTCTTCTTCAAGCCCCCTTCCTTCTGATGATATGGATGAAACTTGTGAACCACCACAGCCGTCTGAGAGTGAGGCACACCATGATCTGACAAAGGTAGCTAAGCGTAAAAGGAAGGTCCCCGAAAGTCTCAGAGTTATGGAGTGTGATGATGACGCTGAACAAGAAGTGGCGTATACTACTACTGCTGATGAAGACTCTCACGACGATGACGCAGTCATCATAGACGTCACTCCAGCCTCAGCGGGCATGCAGCAAACAGACATTTTTACCCTATCCCGAAATTCTGCTGAGCGTGATGATGGCGACGTGACAACGGGACCACCACAAATGCAGTTAACTAGTACACCACCACCTACCGCTTCCATAGTTTCTCGCCAGAAGGGACGTCCATCCACCTCCACCTCAATTAGTGGTGATGCAAGTGCACAATGTAGTAAAGTTTGGCAACACACATCCTCCACTTCATCTGGCATTAGCAGCATGACCAGCAGTATTGCCTCCTCCGCCCCCCACAGACATTTGAAGACCGCAGTTTGGGACTTCTTTAGTGTTTTCCCAAAAAGGGAAAACATAGCCATTTGTAGCATTTGTAAGCTTGCAGTTAGTCGTGGTAAGCTTGGTACCAACTATGGTACCGGAGGCCAGAGAGGTCATCTTAAGAGACAGCACACTGTCCAATGGCTTGCGCACCTAACGGAGATCAAGGAAGCCCGAATTGGAAGTCAACAAACTGTATCCGTTGATGTTTCATCTGATGATGACAATGAGGAAGAAGCGTCAAACATTTCTTCACCTACACCCAGTACCCCTGTCAGCAGCACACCCCCTGTGCGCCACACTAAAGGGCCTATTAGGATGGCGGACGGACCTGCGTCCGTCCGCCATCCCAGAGGTGGAGGGACCGTCCGCAGGGGCAGCGGCGGTCCCTCCGTGCGAATTAGGATGTGACCGCCACCCTGGCGGTCACATCCTGTATGTTTAACATTGCGGCGGGTGCTGCTTGAAGCAGCACCCGCCGCAATGTTAAAAATGCATGTTTAGCCTTTACATGTACAAAGCGGCAGGCACCGCGCGGTGCCTGCCGCTTTGTTCATGTAAAGGCAGGGGGGTACCATAGGTACCCCCCATGTGCACCCCCCACCCCCTGACATCCTGGGGGCCCGCAACGGGCCCCCAAACTGAAAAGACCACATGCTTTTCCACGGCGGAAAAGCCGCCGTGGAAAAGCATGTTTACGCATGCATCCTAATATGGCTGGCGTTGTCTGATAGACACCGCCACCATATTAGAGCTTTTCCGCCGCGGGAACGTGGCGGAAAAGCTGCGTACGAACTTCCCGACCCCCTGCCATCCTAATCTGGCGGGGGGTCTTGTGAATCACCGCAGCGGTGAATCCGCATCCTCTGGGCCGGCGGTGGCTTCCGCCGGCCCCGAGGATGCGGATTCACCGCAGTCATAATCGGGCCCATAGAGTGTGGGAGAGAGTGAGACACCAATGCGAAAAATTTCATCATCACCGAGCGTAACTGGGTCGAAGAAGTCATCATCTTCCTGTAAAAAAACGGTCCAGCCCACCATTAGAAGCATGTTGTTTTCAGATGCACCATTTGAACGCAACTACCCAATGGTGCGTCTGTATAACACTAAGCTGGCTAAAATGCTTGCACTGGACCTTCTCCCTTTTTCTTTCGTGGAAGGGGTTGGTTTTCTTGAATTAGTGGCAACGCTCTGCCCTAAATGGAAGGTTCCTAGCCGGTTCTATTTTGCCAGAGTTGCGGTTCCAGCACTACATGCAGATGTGCTGGAGGCGATTGGGGCAGCTTTGAAGAAGAGTGCTGTTCACACTATACATCTGACAACAGACATGTGGACCAGTGGCGCAGGCACTGATTACATGTGCATCACTGGCCACTGGGTCTATTTTTCAGGAGTTACAGCAAAGCTAAGGGCAGGTGTTGAGACGGACAACGTTTTTAAAGATGCTCGGAAACATGCAACACTAGCCATGTTTGGCATGGAGTCAAGTCATACAGCAGAAAACATTTTGCAGGAGTTTACCACAAATGTCTTTCAATGGCTGTCCCCCAAAAAACGCATGATTGGTTATGTTTCCACGGATAATGGCGCCAATGTAGTTAAGGCCATGGATAAGGGTAACTATTTCAGAGTGCCGTGTTTGGCGCACTGTATAAACCTGGTTGTTAAAAAATTCTTGAGTGAAGAAAGTCCAGCGTGCGAGTTACTGACCACCTGCCGAAGAATGTGCACACCTTTCAGCCATTCTTTTAAGGCCCGGAAGCATCTGAGGGGCCTGCTACATGAACGTCGACTGCCACTGAAAGCACTCATCCAGGAGGTGGCAACACGTTGGAACTCAACCTTCTACATGCTTGAGCGTCTGTATGAGCAGTTTACGGTACTCGATCAGTATTTCCTTACACTGGGTACAGCTGTGAAGGACCTGAGGTTACATGCGGAGCAATGGGAGCTAGTTAAAAGCCTGACAGACATGCTTCGTCCTTTTGAGGTCTTCACGCGTGCAGTCAGCAGGGAGGACTGTACTTTGGGAAAAGCATGCTAGAGCACCAACTGAAGGCGGTGTCTTCTAAGTTTCAAAAAGATGAAGAAAAGCAAGAAGCTTTTGATTTGGCGGAGAAATTATTACAGCGCCTACTTTGCGATGAACGTCTTCAAAAGATCCACATAGAACAGCATTACATTTGTGCTACTATTCTGTATCCACGCTACAAAAAGGCACTGGCAGGCAGAGCATTGTTTGCTTTTGGTGACACAGAAGTTTCAAAGTACAAACGTTGGCTAGCTCTGTCAGCCATGAGGCTTGAAAGAGAGCGGAAGGAAATTGAATGAAAAGGCAGTACATCAGCAGGCCATCCGGAGTCCAAAGAATTCACTTCTGCACCTGTGGCTGTGGCAGGAGTGACCTCTCAGCCGTTAAAGACACCAGCAACCGGATCATCTGCACCGGACACAACAGCAACATTGTGTGAAGAAGACGATTGACTTACTGAGCTTGGGTTTGCTTCGGAAAAGGTCCCAGCAAAAAGTACGCAAAGTGGAGGAACCGTGCAGAACCTTGAGTCGATGGTGCAGGACTATTTGAATGACCCAACAGAGGTCTATATTCATGATGACCCATTGGCGTATTGGCATGGGAAAAGAGAATTGTGGCCAGAGATCACCAACCTGGCTATAAATTACTTGTCTTACCCACTCGCAAGTGTGTCTTCTGACCGTGTTTTCAGTGCTGCTGGTGGCATTGTAACTTGCAAAAGGACCCGCCTCTTGCCCAAAAATGTGGAGAGGTTAACAATGATAAAGATGAATCAGCATCTCATACCACCAGATTACAAAGTACGAGAATACACGCCGGAAGAAAACGAGGAGGACACCAACTTAGATGAGGGAATTTCTTCTCTGTTAGGTGACCTACTCCCGCCTGAATTCGCAGAGTATGAGGACGAACTCTGCTTCCCTGACACCGAGCCCTGAAAATGAGGCAATGAATCAATAACTTTCTTTTTCGTCCTTATTCACGTTTATTCCTGTGTGTATGTCTTTCTTTGTTTTGCAAAGTCAATATAAATAAAAAATGTAATCACCCAATCACAAAAACAAGCCCATCAGCAGAACTGTCTTCACTTATTTGCCTATTGATTTGAAGGTGCCGCAGTTTGCATTCCTCAGGTTCACAAGTTCACAAGAACATGCTCCTCTATCCTCCTCCTCCAGACTCCTATTTCCCTCAAAGCCGAGGGCTGGATTACGCCCAATGAAGAAAGACTCTGCACTTGTGGGGGTGTTCTACTTCTTTGCGGGTGAGTTGACGGCTCTGGGGCCTTTGCTGGGAAGGTCTAATACCGGACAAAAAAGTGGTTTGGACAAAATCGGAGGCGAATTGTTCTTTGCGTTTTTTCTGGCTTGCTTGTCTTTGAGGTGCTGTTTGGGGGTGTTCCGGGTGTTTGTGGGTGGGTTTTGTGGTCTGGCAGCACTGCTGGCACAGTCTAATTTTGATTGCATTTTTTTTCAGGAAATCCTTGGTGGAAAATGGGAGTTATGACCTAGCTGCACAGCGCGTTTGGACAGAAGGCCAAAAAATATTGTAAGTATGAGATTTTCCATTTTTGCTTTTTGCCTGTTTGGCGGTGTTGTGCTTTTTTGCGGGTGGGTTGGCGGGTCTTGGGGCATTGCTGGGAAGCTCTAATACCGGATAAAACTGGTTTGGACCAAATCCATGAGGAAAAAGTTTTTGCTTTTTCTGACATTTCGGTCAATTTAGCGTTTTCGGGGGCCTGTTTGGGGGGCTTCCTGGTGTTTGTGGGTGGGTTTCGGGGTCTGGGAGCACTGCTGGGTGTGGATAGTTTTTATAGCAAGAGGTTTGAAGAAAATCCATGGTGGCAGAGGGGAGTTAGGGCCTAACTGCAGAGCGCGCGCAGAGTGATTTTGGAAATTGCCCAGAAAATAACAAAGTGCCCTTTTTTGTACTTTTGCTTTTTGGCTGTTTGGGGGTCTTCTACTTGTTTTCGCCTGGGTTGACGGCTCTGGGGCCATTGCTGGGAAGCTCTAATACCAGATAAAACTGGTTTGGACCAAATCCATGAGGAAAAGCGTTTTTGCACATTAACTTAGGGCTCGTTAGGGTTAGCACTAGCAGCAGGGTTGCATGTGTTTCGGGGTGTTCTAGGTTTTTGCAACTGAGTTCTGGGGTCTTAGAGCACTCGTGGTAATGTGTAATTTTGGTTGCAAGTGGTTTGAAGAAAATCCATGGTGGGGAAGGGGGGATTTGGCCTAGTTAAAGAAAGCGTTTGCCACTATTCTTAACTTATGGCTCGTTAGGGTTAGTAGTATTGTATTGCATGTGTTTGGGCGGGGGGCTGTTTGTGGGGGGGTTTACGAGTCTTGGAGCGGTGCTGGGTATGGATACTTTTGCTTGCTTGCAAGTGGTTCGAATACAATCCACGGTGGGTACGGGGGGATTTGGGCCTACTTTACTTTCAAAGTACATTTTGTCACCATTTTCTACTAGGCCTCGTTTTTTGAGATCTGATTGGGGGTCTTCTTAGGGTCTTCTACATTTTTGCGACTGGGTTTAGTAAGGGTCTGGGAGCACTTCTGGGAAGGTCTAATTTTGTTCTAAAACACAGTTTACAGTACACCTAGCTTGAGGGGAAGGATCCGCTAAATTAATTCGCCCATGCTTATTTATCCTTCAAAAAGAGACTCAGACAGAGTAGGCACTTTCAAAAATATTGTACTGTCTATTAGGAAACTCAAAGTGTGACTTTTTGCACTACACAGCTTACATACCTTATATTTATTTGTCAGTGGTGTTCTAATATCACTTCCTGTTTTTCCATCAATAATTACAGGCCGGGTTTCAGCCTGTGCAAAGGGAAAAAAAGGATGAAGTCAGGCTTCACATTAGCGAGCAGCAATTCAGCATCCGGCAGGCAGTGGACAGGGTGTCTTCTGGTCACCAACATTGATGGACGGAGCGTCAGATGGAATGGAGGAGTCCCGCTAATAAGAAGAATGGTTGGATGCATCTTACAACTTCCCAAATTCAACAGGACAACTACAACAACATACAGATACAGTATCCGTTCTTTTCTAATTATCTTTTAAGTAATGTTATTGCTGTGAACTTCTATGAGTGTGACTCTGCATTTCTTTGATCTCTGCTTCTAAATTCATCCCTACAGCCATTGGATAGGTTTTACTTCTGCTATTTTTCAAACCTAATTTAATGTACGAAGTGTTTCTCTGAGTGCAGAGATAGGCAAGTGAAAACGCATAATTATTACTGCAGCCCTGTACTGTCGCATTCTTTCATTAACGGTTGTCGAATGTACTACTTACTTTTCAGTAACCATGCATGCAGTAGTGCATGCACTTCCTTTATGTCACTTAAAAGATTCATGGTTAGCGTTGTACCCAAAGATTTGTTTATCTTCAATTATTGTTTGTCCATGCTGTGCTTTTTTTTCTTCTCTCAACAAAACTTTCCCAAAAACCCCCATTCCCATCCATTTTCCAAACCCTAACCGTCTTCCCCCGGGCTGTGTGGTTTTGATTGATGTGTGACTAAATGACAGCAATAATTCCACACACTTGCTTGCGAGGATAAGGTCATAGCAACAGGCTGGTGAAGGAATCCGAGGATATATTCTTACTCAGCTTGACACCGAGTCACTATTGGCAAATGAAAGCAGATTTTCATGTGCGCCATCAACTTGATTGGTCATCAAGAACATCCTCCTCCTAGACGTGGCAAATGAAATTATTACGCTGCTGTGTCCTTCACCTTCAGTACTATTTCTTGTAATAGTAGCCAATGTCAAAGAAATTCAACGCAAGTAGTAGTTATACTTTAAATACTTTACCATTTGTTAGGCTACATTGTGGCACTGTTCTAGTGTACTGTCACCTGCTATATTCTCTATCGTACCGTTCTAATGCTACGGTAAGGACAAACAAGGTTTCATTTTGTTTTTTTTCAGATGCTGCAACTGCCACTGTGTAACACCACAAGTACCACCGCAATGATGACATTTCATCCGCCCAGGATTGCCAACCTTAATCGCCATTTCGCGTGCAGCCAGCCCTGTGCCGAGCCCTATTTCCAAACACAAATTACAGGTAAGATAAGCCTTTGGGGGGAGGTAGTATAATGAAGTATTAGGAGAGACGGGAGACTGACTCTAGTCCTAGGACTATTGAATTCACTTACTCTGTGAGAAGCACTTAGTTTTGTAAACATTTGGGCCATTAGTACTTACACAACTTGAATCAAGATGCCACTTAAGTTTCAGGACTAGTGTTAAACCCCCACCCACCAGCCTCCAAAGCAGTAAAAAAACACGTATGCTAAGATAAAGTTTAAAGTATATTTACATTTCCAGTAACATAAATCTCCCGCAAGACCCAACCCACTCCCTCCCCGAACCCCAACGAATGTCCCTGAAAACGAAGTCCAAAAAAGTAGAAAACCCAACTCCCAATTCCCACCCCCCAGAAGTCTTTAAAAAAGGGGCAAGGGACAGTCTCCTCCTACTGGCTGCTGTTGACTTTTCGGGCCAGGTCAGCATGCTCCTTGCGGAGGGTCTCGAGCATGGTCTTGGTGTTGAGGAGCTCCTGCTCGAGGTAGGAAACTCTCAGGGAAAGGCGGTGCATCCTTTTTTTGCAACTGCTGTGGGGGGCAGCTGATTTCTTTGCTGCTCGGTGGTGGCGGGTGGCTGCGGTACCCCGGCTCCATACCGCTGGAGACCTGCGCTGACTGGCTGGCCCAGGGAGCGCGGAGGAGGATGTAGATGTCGCCGTGGATGTTGTTGACGTACTCTGCGTGTCCTCCTCCTCCTGGGCCACCAGCCGCCGATATTCGGCGACAGTCGCCTCCAGCCTCCGTTGCCGGGCCCTTTCAGCCAGCTCCTTCCTTGTTGGTTTGGAAGGAGCATCTATATGAAGAAAGAAAGACATAGTCTGTAACCAATGCTCTTTAAGATTAACACAAAAGGATTCAGCAGAAAGTTGTGTCACAGTAGAACTAAGCATGGGCGTAAAATCCGTTCCGCTCGCGGATTTTGCGGATTTTCGGTAAATTCGCAATCCGCGAACTCTCGCGAACTTGCCGAAAATTCGTAAAATCCGTGCGAAGCGGATTTTTTGCTTGGTCGCACTTGCCAACTAGAATACTATACAATTTCGCGGGAGTAAACACTTGCGAACACGTAGATGCGGCGGGCAGCGACAATCTCGCAATTGCGATATTTGCAATTTCGCACAAGAAATCCACCAGCAGGCAGCATAAACCTTGAAAATTATGATTTTTATCAGAATAACTCCTCAGGTTGACATTTGCCTGCACTTTTTCTTTGCAAGGAGTCCATTTGGGGGGGGGGTGGGAGGAAGGAAGTGTCCCACAGTCTCCAACTTCCTGTTCCTGTCCAGCAGGCTCCTCCCAGTGCTTTCTTCATGTGCTGGTCACTTTGATTTGGATCTTGACCTGGAAGGATTACTTTTTGTGGATGCTGCTGGATATTTGGATTTTTGCAAAACTGAAAGCACTCAGCAGGTGCAAAAGTTCAATCTTATCATTAGTAACCATACTCTGTAGTGCTTCCTGAGGGGCCCCCTCAGAGTTCAGTTGCCTACTTGCAACTATTCTATGACCCTGCTCCGACCCTCACAGCAGGCTCAGAGAATAGCTACAAGTAGGCCACAAAGGTCCTGTGAAAACAAATTGCACTGCAACAGAAAGCAAATTACAGATAAGGAAGCAGGTGCCAGCCAGACTGGAAGTTTAAATTCAGTGACACATTAATCAACCCCAAATTAATTCATGTCAGTTGCAGCAGGGCAGGTGTGCTTGCTTTTTTTCACCCCCATAATCTACAGTGATAAACCAACCAGAGAGTGGCAGTGATGTACCAGAGGGTGGCATGGGTGTACCAGAGGGTGGCAGTGGTGAAACAGAGGGTGCTGTGAACCTGTGATGATGAACCAGACGTACAAACAACATAGTCGCGGCCGTTGCGAGCCGACAAGTAAGTTCACAATTGCGAACTGGTACACAACCCTCGCGAACTGGCAGAAATCCTTGCGAACACAAAAAATCCGCAAATTCGCGAGAGTTCGCGGATTTTGTGGATTGCGAATCCGTAAATACGCAAGTTCGCGGATTGCCAATTCGCAAAATCCGCCCATGCTTAAGTAGAACTAGCAACTTGGAAGCGCAGTACATAACTATTGTGGCCAGTATCTATCTAACCTCCCACTTCTTCATCCTTGCTCTAACATTAGTGGGTGTTAAAGGAATCAATTCTACGAGCACTATGGACTCACTCCATTAGAGTCGACTATGACAGTACACCAGTCTTATTCTTCTTCTTCTCTCTTGTTTAGCAAAATTGGTACGTTAACTTCTGCAAGCCTATTTACAAAGGGGGTGGTGATGGACAGAGTATTCTGAATTAAGCAGAACACTCCTACCCAGTCCACAGATCAGGGCTTGATCCATCACCGTTTTTTAGCTCACTGCACCATCCCAGTTCAGAACCTGGCTATATGCAAATTAGCCTGTTCCTGACCCAATGCATCATGGGAACAGGGCAGACCAAACTACCAAGCCAATTCTTCACTAGAAAGGAAACAAGCTTCCGGGGACCGGTTTCTGGCATTACAGCCGTCTTCGGCCCGGCTTGCTTGAATCCTGATGGTGCAGTGAGCAAGGGACTCGCATCCGAGCATACCCTTCCACGCTTGTGGTGGCCAAGAAGACGACTGTAATGCCAGAAACCGGTCCCCGGAAGCTTGTTTCCTTTCCAGTGAAGAATTGGCTTGGTAGTTTGGTTTGCCCTGTTCCCATGATGCACTGGGCCAGGGACAGACTAATTTGCATATAGCCAGGTTCTGAACTGGGATGGTGCAGTGAGCTAAAAAACGGTGATGGATCAAGCCCTGATCTGTTGACTGGGTAGGAGTGTTCTGATTAACTCAGATACTCTGTCCATCACCACCCCCTTTTTGTAATTATTTTGGCCACCATGAGTGTGGAAGGGTATGCTCAGACATGAGTCCCTTGCTCATTGCACCATCAGGATTCAAGCAAGCCGGGCCGAAGACGGCTGTAATGCCAGAAACCGGTCCCCGGAAGCTTGTTTCCTTTCCACTGAAGAATTGGCTTGGTAGTTTGGTTTGCCCTGTTCCCATGATGCACTGGGCCAGGGACAGACTAATTTGCATATAGCCAGGTTCTGAACTGGGATGGTGCAGTGAGCTAAAAAACGGTGATGGATCAAGCCCTGATCTGTTGACTGGGTAGGAGTGTTCTGATTAACTCAGATACTCTGTCCATCACCACCCCCCTTTTTGTAATTATTTTGGCCACCATGAGTGTGGAAGGGTATGCTCAGACATGAGTCCCTTGCTCATTGCACCATCAGGATTCAAGCAAGCCAGGCCGAAGACGGCTGTAATGCCAGAAACCGGTCCCCGGAAGCTTGTTTCCTTTCCAGTGAAGAATTGGCTTGGTAGTTTGGTTTGCCCTGTTCCCATGATGCACTGGGCCAGGGACAGACTAATTTGCATATAGCCAGGTTCTGAACTGGGATGGTGCAGTGAGCTAAAAAACGGTGATGGATCAAGCCCTGATCTGTTGACTTGGTAGGAGTGTTCTGATTAACTCAGATACTCTGTCCATCACCACCCCCCTTTTTGTAATTAACTTCTGCAAGCCGGCATAATGCCAGCGCAGTCAACTTGCACCCGAGAAAAACAGACGCCCGCCATGATGAGTGAGACAGACTTGCGTTACTGTACCAGTCCAGTACATGCAGGTGGTGATGCTCTTACTTTTCTATTACGGGTGGCAGTGAGAATACTCTGTTACAAGGGCTACTGCTTAATTAATTTAACTTTCACCCTACAGTGCCAATGAATAGATACTAGAAAAGGAAAATTAAGAAGATAAATAATCTGATTATCTATCACTGCACATGGTATGTATTTGCTTACATATGGGATGACTTTAGGTGCTTTGCTTTTTATTGAGTGAACAGTGATACATCCACACAAGAATGACCGAGTTCTACTAAACTTATTAACAGAGGTAGTGAGCGGCCATCGTAATAGCCGGATATATGCTGTGCTTGCAATACAAACTACTGCTACTATTCATGGTAGTATTCGGACAAAATAACAACTTCTTTTCCTTGCCTTTCCTACACTGGGATGGACATGCGGGCGCGGTGTTACATGCTCTTCAAAGTAACACTTAGTTCATCCATTGACTGTCTACTCTCTCGAGATACACATATGCTATCTAAGAGTCAGATAGTACCATGATCCAGGCATCCATCCATTCAAACTATATGTCAATCATTCTTCTTCATGTCTCTCATCTGGACAAACCTTACGTTTTCTCACGGAGAGCACACTATGCAGTCTGCAATATCAATAAGTAAGGAATATAAGAGCTTACCACTGCCCGCCACTACCGTGGCAACCCGCACAGCAGTTTGGTCCGGCACTTGCACCGCCTCCTCCCCAGAACTTTCCTCCTCCACCTCCGCGCTGGGCCCAGCACCAGATGTTCCACCTACAAAGTACATTTAAGAATGTTAGATGTCATAGACATACACCAATCACTAGTATTTTGTCTAGGAATGAAGAAATGTGAATACCGAAAACAAGCTAATAATTTGTGATTGTCTACTCTAAAGTAAAAATGTCCCTTTTTCCAGGTAAGGGTGTTGTCTTGCTGCACTTTTTGGCACAACTGGTGAATGCTTGCTTTTTAACACGCACCATTTGTCTCATAACAGACAGAATCTTCACTTCTAAGAACAAATCATCATCACTAGGACGGAGGGACCAACGATTCAGCACCAAAAAGAAAAATTAAAGTTCAAACCAGGAGAGGGCTCGGCTCACCCACAATAAATGTGTGAAATAAATCACTATAAGCACTTTTCCATTTTTAATCAACCGTTTATGTTTTATGACAAGCTTGATTTTAATAAATATTGTTACTTTTAATAAAGTTTTAAAACTTAAATAGACTCTGTGGTTTTTGGTCATGAGTGAATGAGCAAAAGGTTTTGCAATTTGCAATGCATGAGCCCGTGCCTCTGACACTTCTGGACTCTGACTCCGTACTCTTGTCCTGCAATGGATAATCATCATTGGGGATCAATCATCGATGAATTCGGGAGCTAAATGATTCTGCCACACTATCTAGTCATTAAGGAGATTGGGGGTTCTTTAAAGTCTGATATCACTGAGGTATGTGGTAAGTCTACCTGCGCTTATTATAATTGATAAACAATGCACTTCAGTGCCATAGTTCTGTTTGTACAGATTTGTCCCTGCAACAGTAGTAGTATGGATTGCCCTCCTATCCAAACCAAAAGTAAAGTAGTATCCTATTCTTTCTTGGTGGTCATTCACCTTTTTATTGATGGTAATTGTCAAAGCATAAACATTTAGAAGACTTGAAAAGACATTATGGACAATCCCAGAGGACTGCACTCAGTGCATAGAGCTATTGCTGACTAGAATGGGAGTTTCGTTTTACACCTTTTGCCAAATGTTCAATCTTAGTTAGCTACACAGACAGACAAATAAGAATAATCTAGTAATACCACAGGAAGTCATAGTTGAGGCAGGATAAGAATTTAGATACAGTCTACAAGAAGATCAAAGACGATTTAGAAAAAATCGAATGAGGAACGCTAGGAAAAAATAGGTACTCTATATTAAAATTAAAACTTACCGGGGCCAGCAAAGGAGCCCTCGCCTGACCGATCCTGGCCTTGTTCAGCGGCAGCAGCCTCCTCCAATGTCCTCTTGCCCCTGGTGGGAGCTGATGTACAACATGAAAGAAAGAAAGACCTAAAAACATGGATGATTGTTGTCAACCAAATCAAACATTTCAAAAGAACAATAACAAAATCTTTTGGCGAAATAGCAAATAGACAACTATTGAACGGGATATATTGACCTATCTCATGTGGTCTACTACGATATTAGTATTGCTTGATTTGCGGACCGTCGACTTGGAAAGTTATGCAACTCACTAAACAAACTACTAAAAAGGTTCGCCTAGGACTGGCAGGCAGCAGTCCGCAGCACGCGAAGTAACAGACAAACTCCATCGTGATTGCAGATCAGCGACAACACTAAAAAGCTTTCTACTACATTAACCAGTCATTAAAATACTCAAACTATCAATACACCACCACTATTTCTTCTTATTGCCAGGTGTACAAAGGAAGGACTGGACTGGAGTCTGTAGGGTCACATTTACAAGCCCCTTGCGGCTCTTTGCTCCATTGTTGCGTGACTTTTGTGACGCACAGGCATAGCAAAAGAGGCGCCATGGTGCGGCATATATTAACAACGTGACGCATATGGGAGATGAATCACGTTGTAAAGCCCTGCGTCATCAGGGGGCGTTCCGGCGCAAGGGAGGGCGTTCCTGCGCAGGAACGCATCTTCAAAGTGGCTGAGGGAAATCTACAAGATGTCAATCAGTCACTTTTGGGACAATGATGCGTGACTCAAACCCTGCGCCTGCTTGAAGCAGACGTATGGCTTAACGCAGCATTGGGGAGATAGGGCACCCCAGAGCATTCCTGGAGCTGCGCCATCGTTGTCACGCAACTCCAGCAATGCGCCGCATTTACGGCACAGATGCGTAAGGCTTCTGTGAAGTTTTGGGCCCATGGTGCGCCGCATTGTAAATACGGCGCACCATGGGTGGTGGTGGCGTGGCGCACAATTACTGGCGCATCCCTGCTACTTTGCAGGGATGCGCCGGTAATTGAAAATCTGACCCTTAGTGTCTAGCATTACGCAGTTCTTTACACTACACTCATACATAATTTCTCAGGCCAATGAAATGAACACAAAATAGAAAACAAATAAGCATAGTAGCAAGGCTACTGAGAAGGAGAGCAATGCACCTGAAATGCACAGAAGATTTTGAAATATAATTTACCTACAATGTAATCGGCAGCATTATTGCTCTTGGTAAAAAACAAAAATTTGCAATATAATAACACACAGAGCGGGAGAAAACAGAGTAGTGATGAAATAGCTAGAAATAGCTACTACTACTCACCAAGCCCGGGGATCTCAATGCCGAGCACGTCCAGCAAGTCGCGTTCCCGGTCCATGAGATCTGTCCAGCGGTGGGTGGCCTGGTTGTAGGTGCGCCGGACCCCAGAGTGTTCAAACATGGCCCGGGACACCTTCTCCCACCGCTTCCGGCGCTCCCGGATCCCGTAGCCGGTAGCGATCTTGCCGCCTCCCATGATGGTCTTGGGGAGGCGGCGCTGGACATGAAAGTCTAGTGCGGCCACCTCCTCCGCACTTAAAATCTCCCGAGCTATTACTTGCTCCCCCCTTGCAGGACCCTTCCTCTTCGCGGGCTGCTTCCCGGCTCCCTATACCATGGTCTAGGCAGAAAGGAAGGTAAATAATAAAGAAGAAATAGAATAGGGAAGAAGAAAAGAAAAGAGTTAAAAAAAGTAGTTTAAAATTAACCCAAAGTAGCCGAAAACACAAAAATATAGAGCTAGAAAAATAGAGGGATAGATAATAAGTAAAATAGAACAAAAAAAACTCAAACAAGCAAAGGATGGCTGAGATTGACAGAGGATACAGAAAGCATGCCCAGAACCATAGCAATGAATGAAAAACAAGATGGCCGCGCCCGTTGACGACCGTGTGGGTAAGTTCGCGTGAGATTTTTCCCGCGATCACACGCGAACATGTACTAGCGAGCCGCACACTTTGCGAGATTTCACATAGCGCCCGGAAACGGAATTACGTCACGCAAACAAGATGGCCGCGCCCATGTACGACCGCTAGGGTAACTTCGCAAACGTTGCGCTACAAGCGGCTTGCGAACACGCAAAAAATCACGCGAACAAACACGCTGCAAATAAAACAAATCGTGTATTTGCGGCTTCCAAAATCGATCTCGCACGAATTTGCGCCCCGCGAATCGCGTCAAATAGCAGAAAAACAATTTTTGCAAAACTGTAAGCACTCAGCAGGTGCAAAAGTTCAATCTTAACATTAGTAACCATTCCCTCTAGTGCTTCTTGAGGGGCCCCTCCAGAGTTCAGTTGCCTACTTGCAACTATTCTATGACCCTGCTCTGACCCTCACAGCAGGCTCAGAGAATAGCTACAAGTATGCCAAAGGTCCTGCTAAAAAAAATTAGACTGCAACAGAAAGCAATTACAGATAAGGAAGCAGGTGCCAGACTGGAAGTTCAAATTCAGTGACACATTAATCAATCAGCCCCTAATTCATTCATGTCAGTTGAGGCAGGGCAGGTGTGCTTTTTCCCCCATAATCTACAGTGATGAAACACAGGGTGGCATGGGTGAGCCAGAGGGTGGCAGTGGTGAAACAGAGGGTGGCAGTGGTGAAAAAGAGGGTGCTGTGATGAACCAGACGTAGAATCAACATGGTCGCGACCGTTGCTACCCGACAAGTAAGTTCGCGTTTGAGAACTGGTAAAAAACCCTCGCGAAACGGCAGAAACACTTGCGAAACCCAAAAAAAAAAATCCGCTAAATTCGCGAGAGTTCGCGGATTTTGCGGATTGCGAATCCGTGAATGCGCAAGTTCGCGGTTTGCCAATTCGCAAAATCCACCCATGCTTAGTTCCAAACAACTCCGATACACTCGTTTGAAATGGGTAGCAAACTCAAGCACTATGTCGTGGGGTTCCATTAATACAATGCCAGAACTACTTTTGAGCACTGGTACCAGCCTTTTTGCCCTTTCTTTTTTGTCCAGCCAAGCGATCAGCTTGCCTGCTTTGTCTCCTTGGTTGTATAGGCGTCCATCCCTGTCCCTAGCAAGGGTTTTTGGCAGCATCAGTTACCACTGCTTTGTATTCAGCCGCCTTAGTTGCAATTTATGAAGAGCAGCCTGATGCTTTACATTTTTTGCTGCCTCCTCGAGACAAAGGAGGTCATGTTCAATTGTAGTCATCAGTTTATCTTTTTCTTTTGTGTAACCCGGCTATGACCGAGAGGATGTGTCCCCTGATTACCGTTTTAAATGCCTCCCATATGGTGGTAGGGAAGTCAACTGTGCCCTCGCTATCTTGGAAGTAATGGTCGAGGGTTCGGGTGAGAGCAACTTTGATTTTTGGGTTGTGGAGATACCACAGGTTAATGGGTGCTACACAGGCTACCCTTTTTTCCCAATTGCTAGATGGACCCACAAAGGGAATGATCAGAGATGCCCCTTGCCAAGTGTTGGATGTCTTGCATGATCGTGTTTTGTTGTATATGCATAAGGATATAATCTATTCTAGAGAAGGTGCGGTGCAATCCCGAGAGAATGTGTATTGTTGGAGGACAGGATGGAGCATTCTTCAGAGGTCCATGAGGCTGAAGGCCTCAAGGAAGTTTTGGAGCCAGTTATGCCCTGCGCTGATGTCTTGTGGTGGATGTCAGTCGAGCGAGCCCTATACGACTGCGTTGAAGTCCCTACCCAGTACTAGTTGTCCCTCAGGAAGGGAGAGTATGAGCACCCCATGCTCTTTGTGTGATTGTGTTTGGAGCCCTGGTGGAATATAGAGTACTAGTAATGTAAGGATGTGCCCTTCCCAGTGTCCCGAGACTGCTGCGTAGCGCCCCAGTGGGTCAGTCCAAGTGTGCTTGATGCTGAGCGGGAAGGTACGTATAAGTAGGATGCCCACCCCTCGTGAGCCGGATGTGTAGCCGGCATGTGCCACCATTGTGTATCCCCATCTATTTAGTGCCTTATTGTTGTTACTGATCAGGTGTGTCTCTTGGAGTAGGGCGACGTCTGCGTTGTGGCGTTTCACTTGTTGGAGAACAATGCTTCATTTTACCTTATCCCCCCAACCCATTGACGTTCCAGCTTAGGAGCTTTAGACTCTTATCCCACTGCGTACTCATTTTGACAAACAATATTTCCGCCAAATCTTTGAAACATGCAGCACTGCCAGGTTAGAAAAACTCTCTTCGTGCATGGACAATAATCACCCCCCATTTCCCTGTCCCCAACTTCCATGTGAACTGTTTGCAATAACACCGAAGATAGAACCGCCCTGATACTAATCCTCCCTCCCTGCTACCCTGCTACGTAGGTTTAAAACTACCCACATCCCCAACTAGCAGAGTGCCTATCGCCCCAGGAACAAATCAACAGTTATGGGTGAATTTGGGCTAGTACTGACCCCGGCTATCGGTGGCCTGCCCCCACCCTCCAAGGAAAGTGTCAGTTTGAGGACCCCAAAGTCTGGCTGGGCAAGCCTCTCAAGACATACCTCCCACCCGCCTTCTCATAGTAAAGCTTTATACATTACAGTTTGCTGAGGCAGATCCATAAGTCCAACACCACAAAGCTCAGGTTTGTTCAGTCTCTGTTGCCCGCTAGTGTCCCCGGGCTGCTGGACCTCGATCTCCAGGATCATTGACTAGGCCTGTCTATGTCAGATCTGCCATCCGCTGAGCACGGCAAATGGGCGTAGGTGTCTCTTCAGTTGTCTCCTGCAGTCGCTGCTGATCTATGCATGGTCACCTTATCCAACCAGTCTTGTATCTCAATTTGAGTGGTGAAAAACAATGATTTTCTGTTTGCAATGATTTTGAGCTTTGCGGGGAAAAACATCATGTATTTGATCCATCTTTCTTTTAGCGCCTTCTTAATCCCATCGAAGGACTTTTTGTGTAAAGTCAGGGAAGAATTGAACCATTGCATTTTGGTAGTGTAGGTCTACTTGTGTCTGGGCTGCCTGTAGGATTGCGTCACGGTCCATGAAGTTGAGGATTTTTGCGATTATAGTCCTGGGGGCCGCACCGGGCTTAGGCCTGGGAATCGGTGCCCTGTGTACCCTCTCAATCGTGAAAAAGGAGGAGTGCCGTTTCGGTTTGAGGTAGTTGAGGATTAAGTCTTCAAGGAAGTGGTCCACATTCGGCCCTTCTGAGCCCTCCAGGACCCCGACCACTCTTATGTTGTTGCAGCGGAATCTCCCCTCTTGATCCTCGAGTTTCGGGGCCATCTGATGGTGTTGATGGACTAGCTGCAGGACCCGCTCCTCAAGATTTTTAGTGGATTTTTGGAGCTCCAGAACATTTGTGTCATTCGCCTTGACTCTGTCTGCAGTTGTATTCATGCTGGCAGTTAACAAGTTCATTTTTATGGATACCTTTTCGATTTTAGCTTCAAGCATGGCTACCAGCACCTGGATGGCTGCCTGCCATTATTGATGTGAGGGGTGGCTCATTGTCTCCAGTCTGCTCGACCTGGGCTACTTCATCTGGGGGAACGTGCTTCGGAACAGCATATTTGTCAAGTTTGTTTGTTTGCACAGCTGTGCCACCCTTGGGCTTCATTGTAGGGGCGCACATGTCTGGTCCCCTCAACAACGGGATAGTTCCTCAGCTCTTGACCACCCCAACGCTATTCCACAGTGTAGTGGAGTCTTCTCTGCCAATATTTTAATCTGTCCTAGCCGGGTGTTCAATTGCAGATCGTATCAGATATGGCACTCTTCAGCTGTTGTCCACAGTGGGTACGATGAGTGTGCAGATCCCTGGAGGCACCACCGTTACTTTTCCGGATGGCGGCTGCGACCACCGCTTGCCAACCATGTGTTAGTCCTTCGGTCCGCTCTATCCGATACCCGCCTCCCACGTGGGCACAGCAACCCAGTGTGCCCTGTGAATTTGTTCTGCCCTCAGTGTGGGCGGTCCGTGCACATCCCAAGGTGGCTCTCACTCACATCCGGTACACATTTACAGGGCTGACTTCCCCCGCTCAGAGGTGAGATCGGGGTCTCTCGCCACCAACAGCAGCAGTTCCTGTGTGCGTAGTTATAGGCGCTTCATTTGAGTGCTGCCCGCCCAGCTCGGGAGAGTCGATGTTCACATGCCCACGGGGGAGGGGGGGGGAATTGGAGACTGAATGGTAGTTTGATGCCCCAGTCTTGCTCACTGGTTGCAGTTTGGCAGCGTAGAGCGTGGTGCAAGGCGAGAGCCACGATCCGCCCCCGTCCAGAGTCCCGCGGTGTACCGAGCGACCTCTGGGAACTCCGATATAGTGAGCTCCCGCTCCCCTACCACGGCCACTGAGGCCCAGGGCGGACCCCGGTGCAGGCGATGGTGGGCAGCTAGGCATGGCAGGGGGAGGCAGGGGGTGGAAAAGTGAGAGGGCAGCGCCAGTCCATTCACTGTCAGGTGAGCTGCTGTGCAGGGTGAACAGAAGGCGGCTTGAGGTTTTACCTTTGGTTTCAGCGTGCGCCTTTCCTAGCGGTCACGATACTACGTACGTGCTGAGGAACTGTCCCAGGATGTCCGTTTTCTGACAAGATTTTCGCAGCGATCAGGTCAGGTGTCGTTCCTCCAATGCTGCGGTTGTTTCGGGGTCACTCCTGCAGGGTTAATGGCAGATTTTGAGAGTTTTAGGGCTCGGCCCCGGCCAAGCCCTCTCTTCAGGCGGCCATCTTTGCCAGCGCCAGGCCACGCCCCCCAACAATCATATTCTTAATAAACATATTTCATTGATCTTCAAGCATATTATTAAACCAGTATCTCACATCCATGCATGTTAAAGGCACACAGGCTGGATAGAAAAAATGGCTGCCAGCCAGTGCCACATGGTCAAATAACAACACTAAGTAAGGAGGTATGGGGAACAAATAACACATAAAAGCCATATGCAAAAGCACACTGGCTGGCTGCACACAATGGTTGCCATCCAGTGCCACATGGTCAAACAACAACAGCAAGCAAGGAGGCATGGGAAACAAAGAATGCATGCAAGACTATGACAAAGGCACACTGGCTGGAAGTACAAATTGGCTGCCAGCCAGTGCCACATGGTCAAAAAACAACCTTGAGCAAGGAGGCATCGGGAACAAAGAACACAGGCAAGCCAATATCACAGGCACCCTGGCTAGATGCACAAAATGGCTGCCAGCCAGCCAGTGTCACATGATCAAACAACAACACTGAGCAAGGAGGAATGGGGAACAAAGAACACATGGAAGTCTACAGGAAAGTCATAATGACTGGATGCACATAGGCTGCATTGGCAGGACTGAGACATGTTTAAAGGGCTACTTAAGCGAGAAGCACAATAAGTGCTAAAGGCCCTCTTGTCCCATGAAATTTATAGGCACTGGGTACAAGAAGCACCACTTTACTAGGGACTTTTAAGTAAATTAAACATGCCAATTGGGGATAAGCCAATGCGACCATGTTTTGAGGAGTAAGTACAAGCACTTTAGCACTGGTTAGCAGTTGTAAAGTGTGCAGAGTCGCAAGACCAGCATAAACGAGATCAGCAAAAATGGAGGAGAAAGAGAAAAGGTTAGACACAAGACCCCCTTATAGCTGACATGTCTAATAGGCAATGTGTAAAGTATTCACACAGTGCTTAAACAGTAATAAAGTTAACATACAACAGAAAAATTCCAACCAAATTTTAAAAAGTACATTTAGTAGCATTTCACAGCAAAATGACATAAATTCTAGAAGTAGAGCCAGAGTTATTAAAATGTATGTTTAAAGTATAAAATTTCACCTAAAAGAGCTAAGCGCCAACCACATACATCTAGTTTGCGAGCCTGGGGCACAGTTGAAAGTTATGGCTGACCACGATGTAGTGCGATTCAGGTATACAAAGTGGATTGGGCCTAGTCTCCGCTTACCTTCAGATTTAGAAGAAATGTGGAGCAAAAATGTCTGAGAAGTTAAAGTTCAGCAAGGCATCGTTTGCGGTGATGTTCAAGGAGAAGTTGTTGTCATTGGGGAGCTGATGGATAAAGGTGAGGTACAGATTTCTACTTTTGGAGTTTGCAAGTCAACAATCTCCTGCGAGACGAAGCTGCAGGCTGGAGCAGACGAGAGCTCCACAATACTAGATACAGCTTCTGGGAGGAGCCACTCAAAAGGATTTGCTGCTGTGGAGAAGAAGAACATAGAGGGGATACAGCTAATTTAGGCCGACCGGCGATGCACCTTGAGCGGATCGGAGAGCAAGTAGGTCTCAGTCTCCTCTCAGTTCTCTGAGCCGTTTTGGGCTGAGAAAGACCCAATTTGGATTTTGGCTATCTGGGCTCATTTAACACTACTTCAAAGGGTCCCGGACTGGAAGTGCACGACCTGGAGGGTCAGGACTCACTCAGGCTGAGTCTAGGTACAGGTCCAAGATGAATACAGCCGTTTCTGTCCATGAGCTCTGATCAGGAGGCCAACCAACTAGCCCTTGGGTCACTTTAGAAGCCCCTTTGTCCATGTAGAAAAGCAGTTTGCAAGCAGCAGGGCAGTCTCCAGAGGGCGCAAAACAGGCTACAGGCAGGAGGGCTGTCTTCTTAGTGCAGCAGGGCAATCCTCTGAAGTACACAGCTTGCCACAGGCAGCAGTTCAATCATCTGAGACACCTCCACAGGCCCAGAAGTGAAGTGAAGAGTGGGTCTGAGGGTCTTAATTTTACACATAGTGCCAGCATTGAACTGAAAGAAACAGCTGGAGGTTTCCCCCATAGAAGCATCTGGAATTTCGGCCCTGGGTGTCTGGGGACACAAAAGGCTAGTTTAAAGTTCTTTGTATGTATGATGAGGCAGCTGCTTTGAAGTGCAAGTAGGCTCTACACAGCTCCTCACCCCCATCCTGCCAGGATGGCCCATCCCGCCAATACCCAATCCCCCAATCATGTGGCTGTCTGGGAGGAATACTCAAAGGCTAACTGTCATCCACACCTATTCATGTGACCCAGGAAACAGGCTGCATCCACCAAATCGTTAGGACAAGATAATGCCAAATGTCAAACAGTGGCAACTTTAAAATTGTGACAAATAATCTGACTTTGCCATTAAAGAGGACTTTAAATAACAATTCCTTAGACACCAAAGATGACATTTCCACCTGTTCCTAAACAACCGTTATCATTTATTAAATGTAATAGGCTAATCCAATATTATTGCATGGGAGAGGTTGGCCTTGCATTAGTGAAAACTGTATTTGTGAGTTTTTTTACTACCAGGTCATGTAAAACTTTGTCCAACCTTTTAAATACACTGCACCCGCACTATGGGATGTTGAGGACCTACCTTAGGGGTGACTTATATGTAGTAAGAAGAAAGTTTTAAGACTGAAAAGGGGTTTTATTTTGCCAGGTCGAATTGGAAGTTTAAAACTACACACATGCTTCAGTGGCAAGCCTGAGAGATGTTTTAAGATGATAATTAAGTGGGTGGCACCATAAGTGCTGCAGGCCCACAAGTAGCATTCTATTTACCGGCCCTGGTTATATGGAAATTCACTTTACCAGGGACCTTTAAGTAAATTAAATATGCCAATAAGGTGTAAGCCTATTTCACAATGTATTAGGGAGTGGGCACAAGCAATTTAGCACTGGTTAGAAGTGGAAAAGTGAACAGAGTCCTGAGGTGAACAAACATGAATACAGCAAAACATGAAGGGAGAAGGCAAAAGGTTTGGGGAAGACCACCCTTAGGCTAAAATGTCTGACAGGGCCCTTAAGAAGCAGCTGAGAAGCATGACAGAGGATCAGATTTGTCAAATTGTCACCCAATACAGCACAGCAGACACAAATACTGTGCTGTGCTGTGTTGCATGACAGGGAGAGGGCAGTAGAGCACCAAATCTACAGAAATATGACACTTTCCTCCCCTCTCCCTAGTGCAAGCACAGATTTTGCTGCTGAGCACCACACACACACCTTTGCACTATAGTGTAAAGGTGTGTGCATGAGTCTAGTATAGGGTTTGTACTGGAAGGTTTCCCTTCCAGTAAAAAATAATTTGCCTCGACAAGTTTTAAAACTTCGTACTTGTATGTGTGCTGTACAGTGCAGCACACATACAAAGTCATAAAACAAAAGAGAAAATAAAGCATTTCTTCTTTTAATGACTGCTTTAAAATGTGGTTTATTTTTGACACAAAGTCTTGTTGCATTTATCATGGTGGCTCTTAATGACGGAAATTGATTGGCCTTTGCACAAATACAAACCTACATAACAGCCCCCACTGCGTCCACAAGCTTAAATATTTTTAGAAAAAAAAAGCAACAAGGGCATGTGTGTAGATATTAAAATGGGCTAAGCGTCAGACACTATATTGCTGACCATAAGGACTTGAGTCACACACTTTTACTTGCTTGCTGTTCATTCTATATTTCGTAGACAAATTTGCAGCACTAGGCATCCTATAGGACTAGACAAAAAGAAGTATGGGTAGTGTCAGTGCAAGAGTAGTACAGTAAGGAGTAATTGATTGATTTATGTGAATGAGAACTAGTAGGTTCCTCATAAAAGAACACCTTACCAAAGCAATGAAGGCCATCACCATTGTCATGACGTCTAAACTGATTGCAAAAGGTGTTTGACATGAAGGTTTTCTGCTTTCATGTATTCCCTCTTTTAAGACTGATAATGACAAATAATGATTAAAAACCAGCACTATTTGACTCTATTCTGATATCTCTTGTGAGAGTGACAGAGCTCTTACTCTTCAGGTCTTACTCAGCATCAAGGCATACATTTCTAAGAGATTTAACATTAAAGCTAATGGCATGAAGGCTTTCAGGTTCATCACCTCTCACTTTGCTTGGGGTGTTGCCTCAATGATTGCACCAGCTCTGGCCAACCCGGATATCCTCTAAATGCTCATAGGTGGGTACCTGACAAAGTCTCTATTTCAAGGAAAAGACTATATTCCATTTAGGCCAATACCTGCTGTATTTGAATCTAGCGATACCAAAGGGGATGATGGATGGAGCTTTTGAGAAAATCAAACACTCACCCCCAGTCAACTGATCTGGGTTTAATCCATCATCATTCTTTAGCTCACTCCACCACCCCAGTTCAGACATGGCCATATGCAAATCAGTCTGACCCTGTGCCTCATGGGAACAGTCAGGCCGAACTGCCAAACCATGTCTTCCCTGGATCAGAAACAAGCATCCTGGGACCGGTTTCGGGTTCATAACCCTCATCAGCCAGGCTATCTTGAATCCAATGGCAGAGTGAGCAAGGGACCCACATCTGGGGAATACCCTGCCAACTTAGGGCGAACAAAGCAATACCAAAGGGCATGATGGACTGAGCGTTTGAGCAAATCAAACAATCACCCCCAGTCAACTGATCTGGGTTTAATCCATCATCATTCTTTAGCTCACTCCACCACCCCAGTTCAGACATGGCCATATGCAAATCAGTCTGATCCTGTGCCTCATGGGAAAAGTCCCGCCCGAAATGCCATGCATGTTTTTTCTGGACCGGAAACAACCATCCTGGGACTGGTTTCGGGTTCATAACCCTCTTCGGCCAGGCTATCTTGAATCCAGTGGCAGAGTGAGCAAGGGACCCACGTCTGGGCATACCTTGCCAAATTAGGCCGAACAAAGCGATACCAAAGGGGATGATGGACAGAGCGTTTGAGCAAATCAAACACTCACCCCCAGTCAACTGATCTGGGTTTAACCCATCATTATTCTTTAGCTCACTCCACCACCCCAGTTCAGACATGGCCATATACAAATCAGTCTGACCCAGTGCCTCATGGGAACAGTCAGCCCGAACTGCCAAGCCATGTCTTCCCTGGATCAGAAACAAGCATCCTGGGACCTGTTTCGGGTTCATAACCCTCATCAGCCAGGCTATCTTGAATCCAGTGGCAGAGTGAGCAAGGGACCCACATCTGGGGAATACCCTGCCAACTTAGGGCGAACAAAGCGATACGAAAGGGGATGATGGAGAGAGCGTTTGAGCAAATCAAACACTCACCCCCAGTCAACTGATCTGGGTTTAATCCATAATCATTCTTTAGCTCACTCTGCCACCCCAGATCAGACATGGCCATATACAAATCAGTCTGACCCTGTGCCTCATGGGGATGTCCAGCCGAGCTGCCAAGCAATGTCTTCCCTGGACCAGAAACAAGCATCCTGGGACCGGTTTCGGGTTCATAACCGTCATTAGCCAGGCTATCTTGAATCCAGTGGCAGAGTGAGCAAAGGACCCACGTCTGGGCATACCCTGCCAACTTAGGGCAAACAAAGCGATACCAAAGGGAATGATGAACGGAGTGTTTGAGCAAATCAAACACTCACCCCCAGTCAACTTATCTGGGTTTAATCCATCATCATTCGTTAGCTCACTCCACCACCCAAATTCAGACATGGCCATATGCAAATCAGTCTGACCCTGTGCCTCATGGGAACAGTCAGCCCGATCTGCCAAGCCATGTCTTCCCTGGATCAGAAACAAGCATCCTGGGACCGGTTTTGGGTTCATAACCCTCATCAGCCAAGCTATCTTGAATCCAGTGGCAGAGTGATATAGTAAGAGAGAGTACTCCCAGTTGATTTGAGGTCCAGAGGGGGGAGAAACAAAACAAGCAAAAAATACAAAACCTCAAATATGGACCTATATTCCTTTTAACATTGAATAAATCTCTAAGATGTTTAGAAACGGATGCCAAAGAGAGAAACTTCACAGTGTTATCAAAACATATATATTTATTAATTTTTTTTAGAAAGTTATTTCTTTAAAAAAACATTTATGCATCTGTACATATCATATCATTTTATCGTCAGTAAGAAATTCATAACTTTTACAAACATAATTTTTTTCCACAAAAAATCTGTGAGATATAATGCTAAAAGTGTGCCCTCTAATAGCAACTATTCTTACCACTCATACATGCATACTTATATGTCAGTCATACCATTCCTATTTGTAAGAAAAGACAACCTATCAACATAAGCACAAGGACTAAGTATAACAAAACATGAAACAAACATAAATGGCAGCTCTAAGGTCTACTTAGTGGGAAGCTCAGAGAGCCTGGATGATAAAGTTCTGCTGGTGTAGGTGGAGTTAACCAGTTTATATCCACAACAGGTAGATGTTTCTAAACATCTTAGAGATTTATTCAATGTTAAAATGAATATAGGTCCATATTTGAGGTTTTGTATTTTTTGCTTGTTCCAGTGGCAGAGTGAGCAAGAGACCCACGTCTGGGCATACCCTGCCAACTTCGGGCGAACAAACCGATACCAAAGGGGAGCAAAAAAATGAAGGATTTAGGCCCAGATCTCTGTACTGGGGTGAATGTATGACATTGTTCTTCATTCTGTCCATCAACTGTTGTTTTTGCATTTGTCATCCCGAGTGGGACGGGTATGCTCAGACGTAAGTCTCGTGCTCTCCATGCCACTGGAATCAAGCTATCCTGGCTGATGAGGGCTGAAAGCCTGAAACCGGTGCTAGGATGCTTGTTTCCAGTCCAGGGAGGACATGGCTTGGCAGTTCGGGCTGGAATGTTCCCATGGGGCACAGGGTCAAGACTGATTTGCATATGGCTGGGTTCAAACTGGAATGGCATGGAGAGCAAAAAAATGATGGACTTAGGCCGAGATCTCTGTACTGGGGTAAATCTATGGCATTGTTCTGCATTCTATCCATCAACTGTTGTTTCTGCATTTGTCAACCCGAGTGGGACGGTATGCTCAGACGTGAGTCCTGTGCTCTCCATGCCAGTGGAATCAATCTATCCTGGCTGATGAGGGCCGATAGCCTGAAACCTGTCCTAGGATGCTTGTTTCCAGTCCAGGGAGGACCTGGCTTGGCAGTTCGGGCTGGACTGTTCCCATGGGGCACAGGGTCAAGACTGATTTGCAAATGGCTGTGTTCAAACTGGAATGGCATGGTGAGCAAAAAAACTATGGATTTAGGCCAAGATCTCTGTACTGGGGTGAATGTATGACATTGTTATGCATTCTGTCCATCAACTGTTGTTTTTGCATTTGTCACCCCTAGTGGGACGGGTATGCTCAGACCTGAGTCAAGTGCTCTTCATGCCACTGGAATCAAGCTATCCTGGCTGATGAGGGCTGAAAGCCTGAAACCGGTGCTAGGATGCTTGTTTCCAGTCCAGGGAGGACATGGCTTGGCAGTTCGGGCTGGAATGTTCCCATGGGGCACAGGGTCAAGACTGATTTGCATATGGCTGGGTTCAAACTGGAATGGCATGGAGAGCAAAAAAATGATGGACTTAGGCCGAGATCTCTGTACTGGGGTAAATCTATGGCATTGTTCTGCATTCTATCCATCAACTGTTGTTTCTGCATTTGTCAACCCGAGTGGGACGGTATGCTCAGACGTGAGTCCTGTGCTCTCCATGCCAGTGGAATCAATCTATCCTGGCTGATGAGGGCCGATAGCCTGAAACCTGTCCTAGGATGCTTGTTTCCAGTCCAGGGAGGACCTGGCTTGGCAGTTCGGGCTGGACTGTTCCCATGGGGCACAGGGTCAAGACTGATTTGCAAATGGCTGTGTTCAAACTGGAATGGCATGGTGAGCAAAAAAACTATGGATTTAGGCCAAGATCTCTGTACTGGGGTGAATGTATGACATTGTTATGCATTCTGTCCATCAACTGTTGTTTTTGCATTTGTCACCCCTAGTGGGACGGGTATGCTCAGACCTGAGTCAAGTGCTCTTCATGCCACTGGAATCAAGCTATCCTGGCTGATGAGGGCTGAAAGCCTGAAACCGGTTCTAGGATGTTTGTTTCCAGTCCAGGGAGGACCAGGCTTGGCAGTTCGGGCTGGACTGTTCCCATGGGGCACAGGGTCAAGACTGATTTGCATATGGCGGGGTTCAAACTGGAATGGCATGGTGAATATAAAAACAATGGATTTAGGCCCAGATCCCTGTACTGGGGTGAATGTATGACATTGTTCTGCATTCTGTCCATCAACTGTTGTTTTTGCATTTGTCACCCCGAGTGGGACGGGTATGCTCAGACCTGAGTCCTGTGCTCTCCATGCCACTGGAATCAAGCTATCCTGGCTGATGAGGGCTGAAAGCCTAAAACCGGTCCTAGGAGGCTTGTTTACAGTCCAGGGAGGACCTGGCTTGGTAGTTCGGGCTGGAGCGTTCCCATGGGGCCCTGGGTCAAGTCTGATTTGCATATGGCTGGGTTGAAACTGGAATGGCATGGTGAGCAAACAAACAATGGATTTAGGCCCAGATCTCTATACTGGGGTGAATGTATGACATTGTTCTGCATTCTGTCCATCAACTGTTGTTTTTGTATTTGAATCTAGGTAACTGTCTCGGGAAATATTATAGTATTGCACTTGCCTTTGAAAATGTAAGCACAGAACATGTTTGCACAAAACTGTTTCTTAGAGCTGCAGAAGTGGCAAAAGGGCATAAAAAGGACACAAGATGTGCCACAAAATGAAGTACCTGATCGACATATCTGCCTAATTATAAAATGGTGCCTGACATTTTGACAATTCACCTTAATGGTTTGTTCTCTGGTGGCGTACTAAAATGTTATTTCATATCACTTCTTATTTGCTTTTCTGAAAATCATCCCGACAATATTAAAACCCTCCAAATAAGAATTGGAAAACATGACAATACTACAAGCTGTAATGAAATGACTATATCTATGAGGCAGCAGACCACTACTAAATCTTAAGCACCATTGAACAGACGAATGGTTCAATACCCTTAGCTGCCCCTCCCACAGAGACAGTTAGCCCGTATGTATGTCTGTGGTCTTATGCTTACATGGGTGCGTGTCCAATGCGGCTGTGGTAATCCTTGGGCAGAGTTATTGTGTTAGGCCCACAATAGACCTTCAAGGGTACAGCTAGCTATCTGAACTGATCCCTACGTGTATCCACTGCTCCTTTCAGAAATTCTATTGATTCATGGGGCAGATCTTACAAGGGCACCTCGTCAGCCACTTCAAAGCCGAGCCCTCAAGTTCTACCACAAGACCTTGCAGACTGCGATTGAGAGGTGATGAATTTAGAGTTCAATAACAATTTCAAAGCTGCTTCATCTGTAGGCTTTAGCTCTATGTTCTACCCAACACAGAATCCTTCTGTTCATCTTCATGTCAAAGAGCTGATAATGCGTCAATGAGCTGAGCAGAATACTTCATTTTACTTTAGTGTAATATGTTTGGAATATGAGTTCACACAATTAATTCAGTTTGCCAACTGTCTACATTTTACAGCTTCTACACTAATTGCAAGCAACTAAGCAAAAACAAAGGCGTCCACTATACTATATCAACCTCACAATCTTATTACGAAAACTCAGGGGCATATTATCAAGCACGGGTGATACATTATCGCCGCTTTTATCGGCAGGAAACTGCCGATAAAATGGCGATAATGGGCTTGATAATATGCTCTATAGAATTCCTATTGAAGGCCATGTTAGATGTGAAGACATCTAACATGGGCTTCGATAGGAATTCTATAGAGCATATTATCAAGCCCATTATCGCCGTTTTATCGGCAGTTTCCTGCCAATAAAAGCGTCGATAATGTATCGTCGTCCTTGATAATATGCCCCTTTGTGCCACGTGCCACACGGATATTGATACCATTAAAATACAACAAAGCCATGAGACTCTCAAATACATTCATAACCCAGGACAAAATTCAGGTGAACAGAACACACCAGACCTCCTAATTCTGCAATGTTAGGGAATCAACAAAGCACAAAATGGCACGCACGTGGATTATACTGCTCTCCAACAGCATTACATAAAACCAAAAACGAAATACTCTGATGCCTGAGTACAGTGCCACTCAACCATTTCTAAAGGCATTACAAGCACACTGTCACACAATCAACACAGAGGTGAGAGCAAAATCAATCTGGGATACTAAAGCACTAGCCAACATTTTCAGAGGTACTTTGCTAACAAATGTTTTTTCAAGTAAGTATGGGGACGGAAAAGCCTCTGTGACATTTTAGAAGAAATGTATCCTTATCCATCCTTCAGCATTATTCGCAATAGTCTTCATTACTCTTGCCTGCCTCTCAGTTTCATATGCCTATCAATCCTTTCTGCATGCTTTGTAATGTACTGCACATCCACCAAAGAGTCAAAGGCCATCCCACTGAAAAGACGTCACTAACAGAACAACACTCTTTCTAGCTGTCCTATTCCATGTGACCATATCAATTCTCTATCAACTACTCCTATTCCTTAACCCAGAGTGATCAAGGAGGAGCTGATTTAGCTCAACATGCTGTTAGGCAGTTTTGTCATCTTCATTTTCTTGATCTTCCAGAGAAAAGAAAAGAAGGGGATTAGGCCATATATTATTCAGATCTCGTTTTTAGCAAGTGTGTGTTAGGAGGGAGGTGATAATGGCATGATTTAGAAGGCCGACATTACTCCTGAGTGGAGGGATGCAACGTATCATGCAGGAGTTTCAGCAGTGAGTGCAGTGAGTATTTTCTGAAGTATGATTCTTAGTAGAGGACCATGGACACTTTTGATGTTTTTGTCTTGGTGGCCAAATTTGTCACATCATTGGTCTCTTGAAGTCGGAATGAGGTGAAGACAGATTATAAATTGTCATAGGGGGACTATTGATTCTAAAGTATTAGAGATTTGACTCACAAATGTTTGCAACTTCATTTTTCAAAGTCAAGATGATCTTGTTCAGACACGCATATGTTTCTGTGCATCAAACTTAGAACTATTGTGATAAATGTTGGAGATTGGTTTGATTAGTTTGGATGCTTCACTGATGCAGTTGGTGAAATAAACAGTTTTTATTCTCTCAGTTGATTTGTAATAGCCTCTCCTGTGTATCTAGAAGTAGATGTTGTCTTCTTTGATCTTGGCCTTGTCGCAACCCATTCAAAGTTCTAGTTGACACTTGTCAATTTATCTAGTTCTCCGCTGAGTCAATAATTAAATGCAGGGATACAGTCTGTGGCTTTTTGCAATTTGAGTGGTGCTATGACATCCACGACACTCAATATGCTACATAGAGGTCCATCATTGCTTCATGGTCTGTTGATTTGGTAAGTTTGTTCCTTATAATACTGTAAGTAGATTCAAAGAATTATTTCATATTGTTTCTAAAATTTGTTAATTGGAGAGTAGCATTGAAGTTGTTTCTACGGGTCCTCAACCAAGGCCACACTGCCGCCCTGATTGTACTCGACTGTCAGCATCATTCAACACCGTCTCCCAACACACACTTGCAGCGAGACACCGGCATGCAAGGAACTGCCCTCAACCGGATCTGATCGTTCCTCAACAGCAGAAGCCAAAAGATCAGACTCCCACCCTCCCTCTCCGAACCCACAGAAATCATCTGAGGAGTCCCACAGGGGTCATCACTCAGCCCAACCCTCTTCAACATCTACATGGCCCCCCACGAAGCCATCGTCTGACAGAACGGCCTCAAAATAGTATCCTACATCAATTACACCCAGCTCATCCTCTCCCTCACCGAAAGACCCTACCACCACTAGACTCAACTTCCAGAGGGGAATGCAAGATGTCGCTGCCTAAAACTCAACTCAGTAAAAACTGAAGTACTTATCCTCTGAACCAACCTATCGGCATGGAACAACACCTGGTGGCTCACTGCCCTCAGCAACCCTCTGATACCCACTGGCCACGCCTGAAACCTCAGCATTGTACTCGACTCCTCCCTCTCTATGAATCGATAGGTCAACACTGTCACCTCCAGCTGTTTCAACACCCTCCGCATCCTCTGTAAGACTTTCGAATGGACCCCCCCGAATCAAGGAAAACAGTCATCCACACACTCATCACCAGCAGACAGGACTACGAAAACGCCTTCTACACCGGCATGAACAAGTCCCTACTCCAGAAGCTCCAGATGATACAGAAGACCGCCGACAGACTAGTCTCAGCATCCCTCGACGAGAGCACATCAACCAACACCTACGGAAGCTCCACTGGCTCCCCATCGAGAAGAGAGTCACTTTCAAGATTCTCACCAACGCCGTGCACCCTCCAAGTACCCAAAATAAATCTCTGATTCGCCAACCTCGCCCTAGCCGAAACCCCACGCATCCACCGAGCCAAAGCAGGGGAAAGAACCTTCTCCTACATCACTGCCAAGAACTGGAACGAGCTCCCGATCGACCTAGCTCTTCAACTAAACAGAAAGGCTGACAACCCCCCACCCCCCCCAGCGCCTTGAGACCCTCATGGGTGAGTAGCGTGCTTACAATTCCTTGATTGATTGATTGATTGATTTCTTCAACTTTCCACTGATCATTTAACTTTTGATTTGATCACACAATTGGCATTTACCATATTGAACATTCATGAGCCACTTTCAAGTGTCACATATGAATTTGTTCTGCTTCACCATTGTGCTTTTCTTCTCACTACACAATTTGAGACAGTGGTTTGCTGATTATAACTTCACAATGGAGTATTCTCAATAATCTTCATAAACTTTCTGTGACCACGATATAGTTCAATGATTTAATTTTCTTGCTAATTAATAAGACAGCAGTCCATGTGATTCTCTTATTAATTGTGGGCCTATAACCTTGAACTACAAGTTCTCAATTATTCAAAGCAATGCAGTAAAAATCATGTACAACATGAAACCACCAGTGAAGCATTGAAAGAATTGCACTGGCTGCCTATTGAATTTTGTACAAAATTCAAATCCCTCTCCTTCTCCCACACTGCTACCTTAACAAAAAAGGACGAATTCCGCACTGTCAGGATCACTGACCACCAAGTTCACAATTAAGAGCTGGCCTGACAGGTCAGTCCATGAGCCTTTTTTTGGCTGTTTGTTTGCCTGTTTTATGGTCATGTGTGTCAATATTTTGTACTGATTTCTGTGATGCTACCACAATCATTGCCTACAGAAACACAAATGAAGTCAGTCAGCCATACTTTGCAAGGCACCTATACAACGTGTCTCTACAAGTTCAAAACTGCCCTGATTTGCAAAATGTGGACCTCTTTTTTAGCCAACCGATTCACTAATGTGCCACTATCATTTTGGGGCCCAGGTCTGTTTTCTCTCCCAGTCCGACACTACCAACCAAACACGGTTTGGGCAAATTAGGCTATCAGTTCGCATCATCATTGAAGATCCAAGATTCTGTAGAGTTAGCCTATGGTTGCTCTGCTTTTCCTTCTTAACGCCAAGGGTATGGAACTCCGACCCTGCAGCCGTCCGAGATGAATGTGAGCTCAGATTCTGAAATAAAAAACAGAAGGCATGTCTGTTGAATTGACTAACACTTCTCGTCTGTCCCGACCCACCGGCTTTCATCCTGCACTGCCAATCCGTTCTGGTGTCATCTCTGCTTATCTTCTGTGAGGCATTATAATAAAATAAGTACATTCGATGATAGTAAACTGTTAAAAAGGTGCTCTTGTCTCATTCTGTTCTTCATCTCTTGTATTATGTAACCTTCCGGTTAGGAGGTGAAAACCAGTCATTATTTTTTTAATTCTCACTAAAGTATTTGGATAAAATACATGCGTTGAACTGTTTCTCCCTTGCAGCACTCCCAGTAAGGGCACATCACAGAGACCGAAGCAGAGAAAAAGAAGCGAGTGACAGAAATGCCAGCTGGATAACTGATCGCGATCAGAAATAGCCTGCCAATGTGGCACATGCCAACCTTTGAAGTTGTATGTAATTACCATAACATTTGCAAACACAGATTATATTAAGAGACAAGAGCATGGCAGAAGGCAGTGGGTTTGATAGCCTGGCTGTTAGAACATAACTCTGCAGTGTACCGCAGAAGAATAATGTTTGCTGGAAGTTGTGCAAATGGTTATGGTTATCAGGCTAATGCCAGAGTCGACTTTCTGGCGCCTTGCTACACACAACTATGAAACAATGCTAAGAAATGTTGGGTTACCTCTGACCTTGCACAGACAGACACCTCTCTTCAAATAGGTGTGCTTTGTACCTCTCTTCAAATAGGTGTGCTTTGCAAGCATCCTAGACTAATTTTGATTGAATAATTTTCCTCTTTTTTGCCTACTCATATATTTTGGTCAAATTGGCCCAGATTTACCAGGCGCTTGAGCTGCAATTCATGAGATGCAAAATGGCGCAAAGTGGTATAAAGATCTCTGTTGATCAATTTTCCTGTGTCCCTAGTGCTGTAATTGACATTTGATCTGTCCCCAAATCTTTTTGTGAAATATAGGGTCGATCCTATGATAGTATATGGAAAAGGTGTATGTCAGGGGTGAAACAGCGAAAAAAACCTATGTTTTGATGCAAAGATCAAGTAAATGAACATTGCCTTTCCCTTGTATTAAAAACCTAATGCCAAATTAATCTTTGTGAAAGCAATGGGCCAGGGGGTATATTCCGTGTATATATTTATGTGTAACATGAGTATTTTACATCAAATGACATATCTTTCATGGGTAACCCCTGTGTCGTTGTCTCCACATTGCAATTTGCACTGGAGGGTGCAACTCAAGTACAAACTCTATGCTGTTCTCTGCTGGCTTGTCTTTGTGGTACAGTTCACAGCTGAACCTCATGCAGTGCAGCCTTTATTAGCAATCCAGGTTTATCTTTGTAAATATGGTGCTGCAGTTTCCTGTTGATTCAGAAAAGGGGGTGGTGATTGTGGAAAAGTAAATTTTGCCATGTTTTGTGTCCCTACGCCTCATCCATCATATGTTATGTGTGCATGACCAATATGCATATGCATTCCCCATGTCTGATTAATGACGCAATTACAGTTGTGTCCACCTCTAGTATGCCAGTTTCCCAGTTCTCGTGAATACTACGAATACCAGGCCTATGTAAAGCTACGTTGCCACGTTTCCCAGTGTGCACGTTATTTCATTATAAAGTCCCCGTTTCTAGGCCTCAAAAGGGCCTGGACATCAGATTCAGCTCCTGTCTCCTGAAGCCTCGCTAAGGAGCGATACAGCCCCCACCTGTATCCTCGACCCTTCACTTACTTCCTGCCTCGCAGTGCCCGGTGCAGCTTGGCTCTGCCTCTGAGTCTGCCAAAAGTATGTTATAGTTCCAGTTATCAGTTCAGTCCTCCTTCTCTGCATTCCTAAGCTACTGAACTGCATCAATAGTTTCCGTCATTGTCTAGCCTATACGGCTCCATGTTAAGAAAAATACTGCATTTACTGGTCATTTAATATTCTTCATCACGCACTACATGTAGAATAATGCATGGTCCAGTCTTAGAGTCAGTTAGCTTTTCCCCTAATGACTTCTAGTTTATATCAACATGTTCCCTAAACATCAGAAACTAGATAGGGTTTAGGTACATGTCGCTCCGACCCTCCAGACTTTAGTCTCTGCTCCTAGCACAGAGTTCATAGCCCCCAGCTTCTCCTAGTAACACGTCATTGCCAGTTTGCGCGCACCACCAGGTTAGAGGTCCCGGCTCCTTAGGTAGCCCCCTCCAATGTTTCCGCCCCATTCATGACATATTCTGTTACGTCTGCACCACATGTCTATGTACACGCCCAGTTACACCTACTTTTACTGTTATCTTTCGCGACTGCTACGCGTCACGTCTTCTGCTCCACCCACTGCTACGCCTACTGCAATGTAATGCTATGTGTTTGCGTTATGTATAAATGCTCATGTATTGTTATTAAAAGTTAGCGCGCTCATCCCAGATCTAGCCCCGGCAGCTGCCGGGCCCCTGTCTATGCAGGTTGTCCTGTTCCTGTCCTTATGCTGTATTAAACCTGCAAAACTCCTACTACCTCGAATCTTGACTCTTATTTATTGAGCTATCTGTTATGATATATGTCTAGTCAAAAATAGGGTATTATTTATTTATTTACCACATAATGGCGCCCGAATAGGGACTTGCCCTTTCCCCACGCGTCGGTGAAGCCACGCCGACCCCCTGACCCTCTGCAGCCGTGACGGAACCATACCGTGCACCGGCAGATATTTCTGCTTCAAGTATCCCTCAGGCCCACGGAGGAGACGGAGGAGGCGGTCCAGCATCCAAACGAGACGGTGGAGGAACGCGGCGAGTCCCGACCAGAGCCCAAGCCGAGAGTCCAAGGTCCGAGGTATCCGGAGGCCCACCCGTAACTGAAGTCCGAAGTTCGTCGTCCGTCGTCGTAGCAGTCCAGTCCAGTCCGAAGCTTCCGTTCTTGCTGCCCGGTGAGTACCATTACTGGGGTAGTATCTAGACAGGGTCAGTCTAAATTGACTCCTGGTCCGTGGGTTGGTGGTACCCAGACTCACAAACGAAGTGTTCACCTAGGTGGATACGGGTCTTGATGCGTCCCTTTATGGGACCGGTATGTTCCGTACTGTTACAGCAGTGCATCCAGTAACTCTAGTCTGTTCCGTTCTCGAGAAATTCTTGTATTTCTGTTCTCAGTATTCCAGGTAATATTCTGTCCAAACTGTTATGTTATGATATTGTTCAATGTATTTCCAATGTCGTGGTATGCCTGAATTGTTTTCCCAATTGTTATTGTTTATCGTGTATTGTATTGTGTTCCGATTCAAGTTTACAATGTCTCTCTTTTCGAGATTACGTCAGTTAAAAACTAGAAAGGGTTTATTAGAAGAAGCAGTTCCTGTCCCGCCTAGGGACAGTCCAGGTCATTTTATGTATCAAAAACATGGCATAAGCGCCATATTATATCTAGATTTATGGGTAGATTATACCAAACAGTTAGAAGAAAAGTATAGATGGCCCGTATCGGGTACATGGGATGCCGAGTGCATCATGCGAGTAGAAGAGGCATTATGGAAAAAGAAAGCCAGACAGTCACAGAAAGATGCCATCGAGTTATGGCGCAAGGAAGCTCATAGAAGAACCGAAAAAGAAATCAGAAAGTCAGAGTTAAGTAGAGAATCCCAAGAACGAGCCCAAGAAAGAGAATTAATCGAGATAGGTGAACGAGTTAGAACTGAGCAATCAGACAGACAGAGGCATGCCCTTAATAAGGGTATGTATCCTCTTCTTGCTGAGGGCTTGCCAAAAGCGACCCCAGAGGCATCCAGTAATTTCCCGCCACCATTAGTTCCGACCAAGCTACGTCACAAACCGACCGCAGCTGATATTTTTATTTCGTCCTATCTGGACGACACAGTCCCCGAATATGCAAATCCTGTCCGCGCTTCGCCAGTCCCCGTAAATCAGGCACATCCTGCTCCTCCAGACACCGGGGCACCCCATGCAGTACCTGCTACGGTACCCCCGGTCCAGCCAGCATTTCAACTTCCCGCTCCGCCACGAAGAATGTCAGTAGACGACTCCAGTTTAGGGGCCGCAGGAGGAGGTCCTCCTCAAACCCCGCCGCCACACAAGCGTTTAACGTTAGCCGAATTACATGCACAAGCGTCACAGCGTACGCCTAGATATCAGTCTGTTGCAGAAATAAGAAAATCCCTTGCCGAATGCTGCTATGATCCAGTCCCAGGCGAGGATAATATGGTTTTATATTCATTCCGCGTAAGAAAGGTGGCCGAGTATCTAGTCACCTTACCGAATATGAAAGAAGATCTAGACAGAATATATCGTTTCATCCGTACAGGGGATGATCCAGAAAGTATTGGCGAGGCCATGTCTCAAAGGAAAGCCGAGATCCAGCTCATGATATTAAAGTTTCTGATAAATTGTCTAATAAGAGAACAAGATTACCCGTCTAAAGATCCTGCCGAAATGAAAATCCTGACAAGGTGGAGTGATAATATAGCCGAGGGTAAGCACAAGACCGTCGGTGCTATGGAGAGTATGTACAAGAAAATCCGTAAAGAAATAATAAAGATACACGAACAGCGTAAAGCAGCACAAGTAAGCGAGAAAGAAAGTACCTCTGATCCTGAAGAGGAAGACGACGAGAATCCCGCCAGAATAGCGTATGTAGGAAAATCTAGATTTCCAGACCGCCATTTACGTCTAGAACACAAGTCTAATTTTCATCATCCAGCACCAGAACAAGGTTCTCTAGAACAAGTATTTCAAGCTACCGATCACATTCTGAAATCACGAATCGGTTATAGTGAGTTAAGTACCATGCATGAACAAGAACTAGCCCGATCAGCAGTCCGATGGATTACTGATTCTACCACTTTTCCAGACGAAATAGTGGCACAAATGTTTCTGAAAATGCCCCCAGCCGAACAGCGACTGGTGGGTATGTATATGATTCAGCACCTCATTACTTTGTATGAGGGTCAACACTCTGATCCAGGTCCGTTACATGATATCCTGAACGAGTTACTCCAGTACAGATGGAGAGGTCTAGGTACCGATTTAATTAGTGTCATTCTAGAACAGCGTCACAAATATAGAACATTCTTGAACCCGCATTTTGTTCATGTCTCACCCCCAGAAAGTAAATCATTCTACATAGACAGACAGAATCCGTTACGAGAAGTCCACCCAGTTAAAGGAACGGGTGGCGAAATGCAGCGAGTGTTTGTATACACTCCGATAACAAAGATGGAACTCCTCGAGATGAAGAAATTAATTCCCTGTCATGACAAAGATCCAGCGGGGTTCCATAGAGAATTAAAAGACATGCTCCGTATGGGAGAATATACTTACCCAGATATCATTAAAATGTTAAAGGTCCTGTTGCCTGCAGGGGTGTATGAAAAGCTAAAGGAAAAAGAATGGGAGGTGGGAGAGAAAAAGATCGATTGGGCAGTTCTAGAAGCTGAAGACAAGGCACGAGTACCAGGTACCGGTCTTGGAGATAAATGTAAAGAATTACCAGAATTATTGATTCAAGTTTTACCCAGATTATTAACAACGAGAAAAGAAGACTGGGATGCAATCTCAGCCTGTAAACAGAAACAAGATGAAGATATTAGTGATTTTTATTCTAGATTTGAAAAATGTTTCAGTATCAACAGTGGCCTCAAGACAAGTAGTGAGTCATACCCTCACCTTTTCGTTACCAAATTAGTCGAGAATTCAAGTCCACAAATTAAAAACCGAGTTCTGAAAGTCGAAAGCACCTGGCAAGCAAATACTCCGTCCCAGATGCTCCAGATGCTCCAGTACCACCAGAATAGAATCAGGGAAGAACAAGAACACGAAAGAAAACGTATGAAAGACACGAAAATGAAAGTACTAGTTGCACAATCTGTTCCTCAAGACAGTCAGAAGAGGGGTCCGAATCAAGCCAGTCACCCTACAGCTCCCGTTAAAGGGAACTGCAATTATTGTAAACAGCCAGGTCATTTTATAAACGAGTGTGCAGTTCTGAAACACAACATAGCTACTGGTAAAACTAAAGAAAGACCACGTCCGCCTAGACAAGAACAAGTTTCACAGATTCCTCAGTCACAGAATGCACCACAGACAGTTACCGCACCGCAGCCTATTGCTGCAACACAACATGTTACATCGCAGATGTACCAGTATGCACAGTCCGAGTATCCAGAGTACCAGCCATATTCATGAAACAGCCTAGAGAGGGAGGTAGGCTTGCCTCTCATCGAGATACCTGTAGATCAAGAAGGTCCCTATGTTCACAGTCAAGTATTAGGGAAAGACAGAAAGTTTTTGATCGATACAGGGGCAAGTAGGACCACAATTAGTCATGCCGAAGTTCCAGGGGCTCCGCTCTCAGGCTCAAGAAATGTTTCCCTTGGATTTTCAGGAAAGCCGATCGTTAATGAGATTTCAAAGCCAGTCACTCTAGAAGTAGGTCCATTGTCCCGCACTACTGATCTGTTACTTACTAAGTCATGTCCAGAAAACCTATTAGGCATTAAGACACTGAAAGAGTTGGGTGCAGTTATTTGCTGCTCCCCAGAGGGAATACGTCTGTTCCTACGTGACTTTAAGGGTCACTATGTATTACGAGATTTTGATTCCAGACTGTCCAATGTTCCGCAGCATTTATGGGCGCAAGGTCCAACTGATGTAGGTTATATGCAAATCACACCCCATCGTGTGACTCTCAAACCAGGTGTAGTGTTACCCCGAATCAGACAGTACAGATTGCCACCTGAGGCTGTAGCAGCCTTATCCAAAATTATAGACGAGCTCATGGCTCAAGGAGTAGTTGTAGAAACTGACTCCAATGTATGTAACTCTCCGATCATTCCAGTCATGAAACGTACTGATCCAAATGCACCTCCAGTATATCGATTAGTGATTGATTTACGGGAGCTTAACAAATGTATTATTCCTCAGTACCCAGTTGTCCCAGACATCTCTTCCCTATTAACAGCCATTGATTCCGAAGCCACGTTCTTTACTGTCATAGACCTCAAGAACGCATTTTTTAGTGTTCCTATTCATCCAGACAGCCAGTTTCTTTTCGGATTTTGTTTAAATGGAAGGAGCTATATGTTCACACGCGCTCCTCAAGGTTTCACAGAAAGTCCTAGTATTTACAGTCAAGCACTCAAGAGACAACTAGACAACATTCACATGCCAACTGACACTGCCCTGCTCCAGTATGTCGATGATCTACTGATCACAGCCCGTTCTGAACGTGACTGCGAGCGAGCGTCACTCACGGTTCTGTATTTCCTAGCCGAGATGGGGCACAAGGTGTCCCCTTCGAAGCTTCAATTCTGTGTCCAGCAAGTGGTCTACTTAGGACACTTACTGTCCAAGAGGGGTAGGCAGTTGACATCAGACCGTATCCAGTTAATAGCGAGTCTTCCCCAGCCCAGAACCCAGAAGGATGTACGTGCTTTTATCGGCCTTACTTCTTATTGTAGACAATGGATTCCCCAGTATGCATTTCTAGCCAAGCCACTGATACAGTTAACGACACAGGAGGCAGCCGCATCGACTGTCCTCCCTTGGACATCTGAACATACACTTAGTTTCAACGAGTTGAAGAAAGCCCTATGCCAAGCTCCAGTTCTAGTTACACCGAACTACAGTAAGCCTTTTACACTTTTCGTCACAGAACGTGAAGGTACAGCATTATCTGTTCTTACACAAGATCAAGCAGGACAATACAAGCCCTGTGCTTATTTTTCGAGCACATTAGATCCAGTCGCCCAGGCATTGCCTGCGTGCCTCAAGTCAGTTGCAGCCACAGCACTCGCTATCAGACAAAGTGATTCCATAGTTTTAGGACATTCCCTGACAGTACAAGTCCCACACTCCGTGGAAGTTCTTTTAAACCGAACACAAACACAGCACTTGACAATTGCACGTTTAACAGGTTATGAATTGACACTGTTTCAGCCACACATAGAAATCAGACGCTGCAACATCCTGAATCCTGCTACACTGTTACCATCAGCTAATTCAAATCCAGCCACACATGATTGCGTGGAAGTAGTTAACATTACGACAAAGCCAAGACAAGACCTGACAGACACTCCGTTACCAGATCCTGACCTGACACTTTATGTGGATGGTTCATGTATGAGAACTAGTACAGGAGAACTAGTCGCCGCGTATGCAGTGACTACTGACACTGAAGTTATTAAGACACACCGCATTGACACTCTGTCCGCTCAAGCAGCAGAGCTAGTTGCTCTGACACAAGCCTGTATACACGCCAAGAACCTGAAAGTTAATGTTTACACAGATTCACGTTACGCATTTGGAGTTGTACACGACTTTGGAGTGCTCTGGCAGGAGAGAGGTTTCATGACTTCTCATGGAACCAAGATTCAGCATGGTCTCCTTATTCAAGCTCTGTTAGATGCCATACATTTACCGACATCTATCGCTATCATGAAGTGCAAAGCACATACGAAAGTTACTGACATTATTTCTCAAGGTAATGATCTAGCAGACCGCACAGCCAAGCTTACAGCCCAGACTCCAGACATTCCAGTTAACATGACACATACTCCAGATCTGACTACATGTATGACAGTTAAGGACCCTACACAAGATGTCATAGATATCCAGTTACATGCTACTCCCGATGAAATCAAGAAATGGTCTGAACAAGGAGGGGTCCAGACAGATCAAGGATGGTTAACAAAGGGTAGGACCGCATGGTTCCTCCCCGACTCTATGGTTCAAGTCATCATTAATACCGCACATAGTCCAGCACATTTAGGAGAAAAAGCTATGTTAGACAGTATCCAGAACATTTGGTTCAACAAGCATTTACGAGCTGCAGCCAAACAGAAAGTCCGTACCTGTATGATATGTTGTCAGTTTAATCCAGGTAAAAGTGTCCCGGTGGAACAAGGTGGTTTCCAGCCTCCTGACCACCCTTTTGAAGTCCTCCAGATGGATTATATTCAGATGGAGCGATGTCGAGGTTTCAAGTATGTCCTTGTAGTTGTATGCGCTTTGTCCAGATGGACAGAAGCATATCCAGTCCCAGATTACACAGCCGCGACCACTGCCAAGCAGTTGGTTCGTGAGTTCTTCCCTCGTTATGGACTCCCTAGAGTCGTATATTCTGATAACGGTCAGCCATTCTCATCTGAGTTGATGAAGCACGTTTCCCTGTTGTTAGGGTACCAGTGGAAGTTTCATTGTGTACGCCATCCTGAAGCAGCCGGTCTAGTTGAGAGACATAATCAGACTCTGAAAATCCGAATTGCTAAAGTATGCAAAGACAAGGGTGTGGACTGGCTAGTAGCTCTGCCAGTCGCTTTGTTTTATATGCGCATGGTCGCACATTCCAGATCAGGTCTGTCCCCGTATGAGGTCGTATTCGGCCGCCCCCCTAACATGTGGGGTACTCCTAGACCCCGAAGTATTACTGATGTTTCATGTAATATGCTGACAGATTACCTAGCTTCCTTGATGTCTGCCCTCAACTCATGTCGTTCACAGGTTGCCGCCGCATTTCCAGACAATACCGAGGTGGCACCGCATGAAATCGTTCCAGGTTCCATGGTGATGGTCCGAAACTTTGACAGATCAAGTCCGCTGGAGCCCCGTTGGAAGGAGCCGAAGCTCGTCCTCTTGACCACCCGTACTGCCGTCAAGCTGGAAGGCAGGAAGGGGTGGGTCCACCTGTCTCATGTTAAAACATTTCACGGACTAAAACCTAAAAACATTTCCAAGAACATTTCCCAGGATTTTAAGGACTGCCAAAATATTGTTCCTAAGGACTGTCCCGCAAAAGACATTGACACAACCCCTTCCTTGTTAGAGAAAACTCCGCAGCAGGAGTATAAGTTAAAACTACGGTCTAGTAAAATAAGTCAGTCAGTTTGATTGTCTAAGTCCTCCCCTAGGTGAAACGGTTAGACTGTTTCTGACATGTATAAAATAGACCCCCATAGTGAGAGAGTCAGTCGCAATTCAATTCAATGTATCGTTTTTCTAAGTTTCATATTATTTCTCAGCCTTTTGATTTCCTGCACTAGCTACGCATTTTTCCTGTATTTCCCAGTTCCTCATGTAAATATGTCTGCTAATGCTACTATAGAGCACACGTTTAGTGATCTGCCTCCTCACGAATATTCATACCGCCTCGCTATGCGTAATAACTCATTTATCCGTATGTTACATTACTCACACCAGACCAGCAATGCCACTAATTGTTGGGTGTGTGGTCGACTCCCCCCTTTCCAGACGTCGAAGGGAGTTCTGCCACTCTTTCCTTATCCTTTTTCACATAATGGTTCGTGTGGAGCATGGTCCACGTTAACGTCATCCTCAACAGATATGTCTTTTCTTAACAGCACATGTTTCCCAGACAAGCAAGGTTTCCCCCATAGAACAGGTTTAGATCTAGAAAATGAAGTGTATAATTTAGGTAATTATTCGTCGAATTTCATGGTCCTGAATGTTCAGTCTGATACTACTCCAGACTCACCTGCTATTTCAGTACTACCAGTCAAAGGCGAATTATGTGTCCGTAATTATGGTTCTGTACATGTAGGACATAGTGATTGTACTACTATTGTCAAGTATAGTGACAGTAGGAAATCTATTTTTAAAGCTTCACGTCATTCATATTTTGTTTGTGGTCAAACTGCATATGTTCGTCTGCCCCTCGATTGGGAGGGAACCTGTTACATTGCCTTCCTACTGCCACCTGTTTTTCTAGCCCCACCTGACTATCATAGGAATTCCTTCCTAGTACATACTAGACACAAGAGAAATTTCCCGATTGTCGACTATACTGAAACTGCTGCAGAACAATTCATTGATATTGATAAAGGTGTTTTCCCTTATTTAGGTACAGTTGTAAATAGTAAGCTAATCCGTAGGTTAACAAGAACCCTTGAAGCAGTAGTAGATGAGACTGCCTCCGCTCTAGGTAACTTAACCGAAGAGCAATCCTTTATGAGAATTGTCGTTTTACAGAATCGTCTCGTCCTTGACGTCATACTGGCCGATAGGGGCGGGGCCTGTAGAGTCCTCGGATCTAGTTGCTGCATTTTCATTCCAAATAACGCGCCGTCTGTTTATTCAGCTATAACCAGACTTCATAAAATTGCCCATCTGCTACACCAAGATCCAGGCACCTGGACATGGTCCGGTTGGTTCTGGAATATAATTTCCGCATGGGGATGGAAAGTCCTGTCCTTTCTAAGTATTGCAGTAGCGATCATATTCAGCTGCTGCCTCTGTATACAATGTGGCCCTGCGATTTGCGGCATTTGTGCTACCTCTTGTATTCCTAGTCCCAAGCCCCGTTCTAAATCCCGTTCCAGGATAATTCGAGACGAACAAATGGTACTGTATGAAATGATAGATGGTATCATGAATATTGATGTTTCCTGATGGAAACGTAGTGACAAGGAGGGAATGTGGAAAAGTAAATTTTGCCATGTTTTGTGTCCCTACGCCTCATCCATCATATGTTATGTGTGCATGACCAATATGCATATGCATTCCCCATGTCTGATTAATGACGCAATTACAGTTGTGTCCACCTCTAGTATGCCAGTTTCCCAGTTCTCGTGAATACTACGAATACCAGGCCTATGTAAAGCTACGTTGCCACGTTTCCCAGTGTGCACGTTATTTCATTATAAAGTCCCCGTTTCTAGGCCTCAAAAGGGCCTGGACATCAGATTCAGCTCCTGTCTCCTGAAGCCTCGCTAAGGAGCGATACAGCCCCCACCTGTATCCTCGACCCTTCACTTACTTCCTGCCTCGCAGTGCCCGGTGCAGCTTGGCTCTGCCTCTGAGTCTGCCAAAAGTATGTTATAGTTCCAGTTATCAGTTCAGTCCTCCTTCTCTGCATTCCTAAGCTACTGAACTGCATCAATAGTTTCCGTCATTGTCTAGCCTATACGGCTCCATGTTAAGAAAAATACTGCATTTACTGGTCATTTAATATTCTTCATCACGCACTACATGTAGAATAATGCATGGTCCAGTCTTAGAGTCAGTTAGCTTTTCCCCTCATGACTTCTAGTTTATATCAACATGTTCCCTAAACATCAGATACTAGATAGGGTTTAGGTACATGTCGCTCCGACCCTCCAGACTTTAGTCTCTGCTCCTAGCACAGAGTTCATAGCCCCCAGCTTCTCCTAGTAACACGTCATTGCCAGTTTGCGCGCACCACCAGGTTAGAGGTCCCGGCTCCTTAGGTAGCCCCCTCCAATGTTTCCGCCCCATTCATGACATATTCTGTTACGTCTGCACCACATGTCTATGTACACGCCCAGTTACACCTACTTTTACTGTTATCTTTCGCGACTGCTACGCGTCACGTCTTCTGCTCCACCCACTGCTACGCCTACTGCAATGTAATGCTATGTGTTTGCGTTATGTATAAATGCTCATGTATTGTTATTAAAAGTTAGCGCGCTCATCCCAGATCTAGCCCCGGCAGCTGCCGGGCCCCTGTCTATGCAGGTTGTCCTGTTCCTGTCCTTATGCTGTATTAAACCTGCAAAACTCCTACTACCTCGAATCTTGACTCTTATTTATTGAGCTATCTGTTATGATATATGTCTAGTCAAAAATAGGGTATTATTTATTTATTTACCACATGATGAACAGAGTGTCTGAATTAAGCAGACCACTCTTACCCAGTCCAAAGATCAGGGCTTGATCCATCACCGTTATTTAGCTCACTGCCCCATCCCAGCTCAGAACCTGGCTATATGCAAATTAGTCTGTCCCGGGCCCAGTGCATCATGGGAACAGGGCAGACCAAACTACCAAGCCAATTCTTCACCAGAAAGGAGACAAGCTTCCGGGGACCGGTTTCTGCCATTCCAGGCGTCGTCGGCCCGGCTTGCTTGAATCCTGATGGAGCAGTGAGCAAGGGACTCATGTCTGAGTATACCCTTCCACGCTTATGGTGGACAAAATGATTCAGAAAAGGGGGTGGTGATGAACAGAGTGTCTGAATTAAGCAGACCACTCTTACCCAGTCCAAAGATCAGGGCTTGATCCATCACCGTTATTTAGCTCACTGCCCCATCCCAGCTCAGAACCTGGCTATATGCAAATTAGTCTGTCCCTGGCCCAGTGCATCATGGGAACAGGGCAGACCAAACTACCAAGCCAATTCTTCACCAGAAAGGAGACAAGCTTCCGGGGACCGGTTTCTGCCATTCCAGGCGTCGTCGGCCCGGCTTGCTTGAATCCTGATGGAGCAGTGAGCAAGGGACTCATGTCTGAGTATACCCTTCCACGCTTATGGTGGACAAAATGATTCAGAAAAGGGGGTGGTGATGAACAGAGTGTCTGAATTAAGCAGACCACTCTTACCCAGTCCAAAGATCAGGGCTTGATCCATCACCGTTATTTAGCTCACTGCCCCATCCCAGCTCAGAACCTGGCTATATGCAAATTAGTCTGTCCCTGGCCCAGTGCATCATGGGAACAGGGCAGACCAAACTACCAAGCCAATTCTTCACCAGAAAGGAGACAAGCTTCCGGGGACCGGTTTCTGCCATTCCAGGCGTCGTCGGCCCGGCTTGCTTGAATATAGCCAAGTTCTGAGCTGGGATGGTGCAGTGAGCTAAAAAACGGTGATGAATCAAGCCCTGATCTTTGGACTGGGTAAGAGTGGTCTGCTTAATTCAGGCACTCTGTTCATCACCACCCCCTTTTCTGAATCATTTTGTCCACCATAAGCGTGAAAGGGTATACTCAGATGTGAGTCCCTTGCTCATTGCACCATCAGGATTCAAGCAAGCCGGGCCGACGACGCCTGAAATGGCAGAAACCGGTCCCCGGAAGCTTGTTTCCTTCCCAGTACAAGAATTGGCTTGATAGTTTGGTTTGCCCTGTTCCCATCATGCACTGGGACAGGAACAGACTAATTTGCATATAGCCAAGTTCTGAGCTGGGATGGTGCAGTGAGCTAAAAAACGGTGATGGATCAAGCCCTGATCTTTGGACTGGGTAAGAGTGGTCTGCTTAATTCAGGCACTCTGTTCATCACCACCCCCTTTTCTGAATCATTTTGTCCACCATAAACGTGGAAGGGTATACTCAGATGTGAGTCCCTTGCTCATTGCACCATCAGGATTCAAGCAAGCCGGGCCGACGACGCCTGAAATGGCAGAAACCGGTCCCCGGAAGCTTGTTTCCTTCCCAGTACAAGAATTGGCTTGGTAGTTTGGTTTGCCCTGTTCCCATCATGCACTGGGACAGGAACAGACTAATTTGCATATAGCCAAGTTCTGAGCTGGGATGGTGCAGTGAGCTAAAAAACGGTGATGGATCAAGCCCTGATCTTTGGACTGGGTAAGTGTGGTCTGCTTAATTCAGGCACTCTGTTCATCATCACCCCCTTTTCTGAAGCAGTTTCCTGTTGTTCACATAGCACAACGTTGCATATTTTTATGCCGTGCTCTGTTGCGTTGATGGCAGGGAAAAAGAGTAAATCTAGGGCCTCATTTAGGATTTGTCCTAGAGGGAGGACTTCCATAAAGGAGTTGAAGAGCTGTAATCTTTATTCTCAGGTAATACTTACTAATAAAAAAGAACTTGGCACAGAAGCTGAAAATATGAAAAGACATCTTTGTTAAATTTAATAAGCGAGGCCACGTCACACAGAAGCCGTAGCAACTGAATGAGGATGTCTGAAGAATACAGAAAACAGAGGCCTTTTATATGCAAACTTCAGCATACAAGTAAGGGGCAGTCCTAGCTTTTGCAAGCATGCAAAATACCTAACATTCCTTCTTACACAAGCCGGGAAAAACCCATAATAAAAGGACCACAACCCATATCATAAACAGACCATAAAAGAAGGAACAGAAAACAGATAATGGGTGTGTGTGTGCATACCAAACTCTACAATGTCCTGTGCTTTGATCCTCAATCTTGATCAGCTAAAGGGCAGGAACTGGTTTAACAAGGTTAGCTTCAGGCAACAGGGTCAGTTCACTCAGGTCAAACAGGAGTCAGCATGAACTCAAGCTAAGGTCTACATGTCCTTAAAAGACTAGTTTCAGCCACAATCATGGCCTATGTGAGGGCAACCACAAAATGGCTGCCATACACAAAATGGAACCCATGGGTTCAGAATTCGCAGAACCTCAGTCCCTCCTTTTGCCCTTACATAGGCAATCACTCAGTCTGTATCTGAATCGATGTCAATATTATCCGTTATTCCCTTCACTAAGGCACTATTACTCGAGTTATCTTTCATGGAACGCAAGGGATAGACTTCGTTGGCATAAATAAACATCGTCTGATATGCCCATACAGACCCATTGTAACTAAATGGCAGAACCAAAATAGGGAATACCTCTATCTGTAGTATGTGGCATAAGACCACACACCCAACAATTAGTGGTGTTCATTACTAACTGGTGTTGATGCAGAAGCTGTACAAAGGAATTATTAGTAAACTATGACCTCCTAACCAGTTCATGTTCAGGTAAAGTATGGAAAGAATGCAAAGAAGTAGTAGTAGGAAGAGACATAGGTTGGGAGGTGGGTACAGATGTCAACTGGGTAGCAAAAACAATCCCACCCATCAGAGACAACATCATGCTTAAAAACACTAGAAAACATGTTATTAAGAACATATGGACAACAGGAGAAAGTAATGACCACTATTACAAACAAAATTATAATTTTTCATAACTCTAAGCAGAAAGCAAATCCTAAAATTATCTCGTAACAATTTCTTTATGGCTTCTATGCATTTCAGTAACTTATTATATGTTCAGGTGAAACAGTGGTGATCCTCATCAATGCTCTGAGGTGAAAAGGGATACTCTTCCACAGGGAATGGACTTTTTTCTGCTTTTACTAAACAGAATACTACTTCAAAACAATGCCAGCAAAACAACAAAAATCAGTCTCTTAACACCCATTATATGCAATCGCACGGAAACCACTTGTGAAACCAACTATGCCCAGAGTCCGTTCAAAAGCCTCTTTGGCAGGCTTCTATTGTCCATCAAATCTTCTTTTGTTGTTTTCTTCCGCATGGACCTCTTCATTCAGGCCTTTCATGTAAATGGTGCTTCTCAGTATCCGTTGGAGTGCCCTCCTGGCAAACACTCATAGCTCATTCGAAAGTCTCAATGTCTCAAGGCAGTGCACCAGTATCTCTCCTCTGCGGCAGACACTACAGATAGCATGATCTTCATTGATCATGAGCACAAATCATCTTGTGCAGACCCGAGACCAATCTCAGACTCCAACACTCATCATTCAGTGTCAGAGGACGCTCAGGCTGCTCTTTCATTTATTAATAGGTACCACAATGTAGTGCCTTTTTCCAATCCTGGATCCTCTGGTGCACTGCCTTTCCATTGGAGCAAAGAAAAGGAGGGGGGGGGTGGGCAAAACTCAGGCCAAGGAGCTCAATGGACTGCCTACTGTCAGAGGTTACCAGCACATGACAGGTGAGAAACTAAAAACTTAAAATAACTGGAATCCTTCTCTTTCGCTCTTTTGCACTGAAATTCTGGTTCTGTAATGTCTGATGGAGCAAGTTTGATGCATTGGAGGTACCATTGATTGCGCGCTGGCGATTGCTTGTCCAGCCTTACTGCTTTCTGAGTGCTGGGACTGTAGCTGACACTGATGGGAATTAGCTTTTCATCAAAGGTCCGCAGGTTATTATGATTTAATCCCGCAGAACCTAGTGACGTAGGAAATGGGACACATTTGTTATTTTCTTTCAATTTAATACAAAAACAGTTTGTTTTAAACAAGAGGATTGCAAGCAGGTGGCCTGCAATCTGCGAGGGAGTGGCCATACGCCATGAGACAATTCTGGTCTAGAACACACTGTCATTCTCATAGAATACAAAGACAAAGGCAATAAGCAAAACAGTGCCTCTAATTTCTTCAATTGGGTTTCCATGTGAGAGCATATCCTCTACCATCTAAGGGTAGATAACTATATGAGAATTTTATTTAAATGGATGTCCTCACACATAGTGACATCGTGTAATGGGCTAAACACATTTTTTCTCTCAATAATTACATATAGGTGTTCCTAAATTCCTTATCTACAACATCTGAAAAGAGAAATCACATGATACAGATTATCAGGGACATGTAGATACCTCCCTTTTAATAACTGTGCATCAAGTGCACTATGCAATACACAGGCTAATGATCAAAATGTGGAAACTTGTCTTATAATAGCATTGAGTCAGTTAACCAGTCCATCACTACCATGACGGTTAGACTGAAAAACATCGAGTTAGGCCTAAAGAAAATTCTTAAAAAATAGTCTAGTCATACAAAAGGGAATTATACATAATATAGGGGGTCTCTGGTACATTACTGCAATCTGAAAGTGTGAACCTAATACAATAACAATAATAAAAGAAGGCTAACTGGTGAAAGGAATATGGAAAAGGGAAAATGGGACTAGGACACAGCTAGAATCCCCAATTACTAGGCACAATGTGACATCAATCAGGGGAGAAATGTCAAAAGAAAAATCTATAGGAAGAACAAGAAATTACTCAGGTGATAGCCAAGTTTGTGACACAATACCAAGAGTATGGGTGATACACAAAAAGTCAAAATAGTACACAAATTTAAACTCTACTGCTGGCCGCTACACCATATACGGTAATCTCAGCTAATGTTCCAGTTCCTTCTTCAGGGAAAAATGAAACCTGGTTTCCTTTATGGTACAAGGCCATACACTACTTAGGAAGCAGAACAAAACTGACTAATGTAATATAAAAATTAGGTCACCATGCACAAAAGTCACATATCTATAATTTATCCTTACTTCCAATTCAGGATACATAATTTTAGGGCTGCCTGTTCCTTAAGGGGAGGGGCAGTACGTGACTAACAGCATGTGACACACTTTGATTCTGTATATCTCTTTTTTATTTTCCTTCAAATACCATTAAAGCCAAATTTGACATACACTGATGAAGTGTCTGTTTTTCTGTGAAATTTAGTGTCAAAGCAAATCTACCCAACTGTTTGCAGGATACACATCGTCATGTATATCCCTTCACAACACAGGTAAACTTATAATAGTATCAAAAGCAACAACATAAATGCAAAACGCACATGTCAAGCCATCAGATATACTTGCTGTATATCAAGCACAAAAAACATAGACAAGACAATAACATATGTAAATGAGCGGTGATGCACCCACTTCAAGTCCTGTACTTTATACACTGTGAACCTGCAGCCCAAAACCCACTATTGAGGCCTTCTTAATTTGTCAGGTTTAACATCCTCACCCTCCTTTTGACAGCAAATCACCATTTAGTGGATATTTGGCTGTCAAATACAACCCACTATGTCTCTTTTGACACACAGAACCCGCAGGAACAATTCATGATAGGACCAAATACACAAACATTAAAAAAAAAACACGTGAACATTTCTTCCCAAAGGCTACGCAAAAACACATCCATTTTTAACCAACCAAACTCATGTGTCTTGTCAGCCTTAAAATCACCCAGAACAATCCATGAATGATCTGTTGGCAGAAGCAAAAAAAATAAAAAATACACAACACACAAAAGAGAGACATTTCTTGTAAAAATAGACATCAATTATAACTTTTAATCAGAAGACAAAACATAATACACATTAACAGACACAAAAATAAATTTCCATTACTTAACTGTTACCATCTTGTCAGTCACCTTGCAACATAAAGCCCTTTTATCTTTCCAAAAGTAAAATTCCTTCACTGACACTCCATGTTAGCCTTGCGCCACAATTCGTTCTCACTTAGGCATGTAGCCTTCAAAATTTCAATAAAAAGCTTCATCTTATTTTCTGTCTAAGACTTAATGCAATGCTTCATTTTTGGTCAAATTAAAGCAACTAGCAGACATTATTTTTAGAGGCAGAGATACAAATATATCATTTCTGCAGAGCATTTAGCATGTGTTGGGACTTTCAAAGAAACCTTTTTCATATTTTTTCCCTTTGGAATTAAGTTCTTTTTTTTTTATTGATGTTCTTATCTAGAGACCAGAAACCCCACATTTAGAGGCCTGTTTAGCAAGGTCATTCTGCATTCCACAGTGACAAGGTCCTAATTTAAAAGGTCACAAATGTCAACATGACAGCCTCTTCCATTGTTTACAGGAAAACTAAAGATAGCATCTTAGCGCAACTTGAGCAGCCTGTTCTCCTAGCCCACAGCTTCTGCTCATTCCGAGGCTGACAAAGGCGAAAGGCCTTCCTAATTCCTCCTAACCTGCAATATTTCACTCTATTTTGAAAAATAATTTCTCCTTTTTAGGCGCTAAAAATTATCTCTATTCCCAGATTATTAAACAACAGTTACTGTGAATAATTCACCGAACCTAATAACACACATACCAGTTTTAGAACAAATGCTTGTTGCAATGTACTCATTTCATCAACCTTAAATGGATCTCACTGGGTCATTTAAAAGCAAACCCCAAATGAGGACAGTCGGCAAATTTGTATTACACCTAAATGTATGCATTTACTGAAGCCTAAAGCACTTTAAAGCTATCATAAATGGCAAGAATGCTGTTTTAAATGGTCTATTTTACCCAAATTCGACTTTGATGTTTGGGGCACTTAAAAATAAATATCCTATACTTGTGATACATATTAATCATCCTCAGAATGTTCTTTACAAATTACAGAGATTTTTAATCAGACATATCCCATGTACATTTTTAAAAAAAGGAGTTTTGTACGCCTGCGCTAAGTGAAATTCCATATGCTAATGTTCTCATTATGCGGTATAGCACAACTTAAATTAAATTTTAATGCTAGGATGTCATAGTATGAGCATTAAGCTTCATGAATAGTAAAAAACAAATTTTGTAGCACTTATTTTTAATAATTATTTTTCATAATTAATAATATGTTTTAATAACCCCAATTATTTTTGATAATTCTACATATAAAAGCAAGCTGCATCCCTTGCCTATCATTTTTAGATGCATTCATTTATAAGCCCAAGCACAGACGCCTAACTTGAAACATGACAAAATGTTTGCGCCATTTTTTTCTTTCTAAAAAGGACAATTTTATTTAGCAACAAACCCAAGAATATGCTTACAAAATGTTGCTTAGTAGACTGAAAACATCAAGAAAATCCACGAACAGACATTGAGCTCATTTCAGACATAAACAGAAAGGGGTCAAAACACTCAGGACACACAATACAGCGCGCTTTAGCCATGCATCTCATGAATAACGCCATCGCTATGTACTTACAGAAGTTGCTCTAATGGGAAACCCACATAGACATTTAAACACATATTTAACCCACAAATCAATACTCAGGACAGAAACCAAGGACAGCCCACAGACTGTACTTAAACCAAATCATTTGTAAATATTAGTTGTAAGTCATATTTACAAGAAACGCTTCTCAATTGTGTTTCAAAAAGACTGCAAAAACAGCCCAACAGACTGATGTATGTCCAAGAAGCGAAAATACACTCAATTCACTAGCTTTGGCTAGCAGAACACCAAACAAAATCGTTCTGCATATCTTCCTTCATAACATTGCGCAGAACAAAGGATCCTTATATGTATTATGTCATATTTTAATTCCCTGGGGATTACAGAATCACCAAGGAAGAAATATGTTTGTATACTTAAACCTATTTAAGTATTCCTTCTAGGAGAGCCGGCTAATTAATTTCACATCACACTATGGTACCTTCCAAATAAAGCCACACATTCTTATGTGAGCTTTTAAACAGGCATGCCAAAAATATCGCAAAATATACAATATTATAATCAATGTAGTGCTTAATGTACTTATCGTACGTGCACCGTTCAACTAAACCAAATAGAGAAAATTCTCCTCATTACCTGTTCTACACAAATTGCAATTCGCATATACAAACCTATACAAATCCAAAGTTGGCCAACACAAATTCCAAAGTTCCAAAGTTACAGTCCTAAATTTGCTAAGACCAGGCATCTTATAGCTCACTAATCTAGCTTCAAACTTCAAGGGGTTATCAAAAACGATATACTCGCAAATATACGAGACCCTTGGCTTTGGTAATTGCAATAACCAAATCAAAACCAAGAAACCAAACCCCTCGGCTTTGGTAATTGCAATAACCAAATCAAAACCAAGAAACCAAACAAAGTCGTGGGAGCGACCCACTTGTACTTCTTATTTTTACTAATCAAAAGGTTATCCAAATTCTAACTATCAAGTTCTACATGACCTAACGGTCTTTTTTAGAATACTCACGCCAAAAAGGTTCTCAGTCAGGAGTGACATCATGTGGAGGATCAAAATCAGGAAGATCAGAAATATACTGGGCTGCAGAATCAAAGAATCTCCAGAATCCCTGTGCACAGCGTACCTCCTTAGTAGAATCCTGTTCTGTCCTCCTCAGTAGATTTCAGTCCTCTGACCAGATCACTCCCACAGAAAGTCACTTCTCTGATGAAGCCCACGTTGGCCGCGCCATTTGAAGAACTGTAATCTTCATTCTCAGGGAATACTTACTAATAAAAAAGAACTTGGCACAGAAGCTGAAAATATGAAAAGACATCTTTATTAAATTTAATAAGTGAGGCTACGTCACACAGAAGCCGTAGCAACTGAATGAGGCAGTCTGAAGAATACAGAAAACAGAGGCCTTTTATATGCAAACTTCAGCATACAAGTAAGGGGCAGTCCTAGCTTTTGCAAGCATGCAAAATACCTAACATTCCTTCTTACACAAGCCGGGACAAACCCATAATAAAAGGACCACAACCTATATCATAAACAGACCATAAAAGAAGGAACAGAAAACAGATAAGGGGTGTGTGTGCATACCAAACTCTACAATGTCCTGTGCTTTGATCCTCAATCTTGATCAGCTAAAGGGCAGGAACTGGTTTAACAAGGTCAGCTTCAGGCAACAGGGTCAGTTCACTCAGGTCAAACAGGAGTCAGCATGAACTCAAGCTAAGGTCTACATGTCCTTAAAAGACTAGTTTCAGCCACAATCATGGCCTATGTGAGGGCAACCACAAAATGGCTGCCATACACAAAATGGAACCCATGGGTTCAGAACCTCAGAGTTGTCATCCGTCCCAGCCAAAGCTCTGGTTGGCCGCCCATTTTAGACATGGGGCTACCACCTACTTACCCTCGGTGTAACCCCATTTGACTCTACTAATGGTCTGTCCACCACACTGCCAAGTGAAAGTCATCACACCCTATTTTATAGTGCCTCTGCTTTTCCCTGCAGAACAAGGGCCTGAAAAAGGGCATGAATAAATGTAGAACGGACACAACTCGCAGGGAGTCAACTGCTGCTTTATGAGTTTCTTTTCTCTAAACAAAATGTTGCTAGGAGAGTACCTTCAGAATGGCGCCTGCATGGCAGAACCTGGATTGTGGCAGGGGAGTCATGGAGTCAGCGGCTCTCTTCACAGCTCAAGGCTTCCTGTCAGGCATGCAGGGTTTTCCAAATAAGGTGACCAGTGTGTCAGTGACCCTCTTAGTGCCCCGCCGCGTCTTTATCTTCAGTGTCAACTCATTTAGTAGGCAGTTTAATAACATTGTGTTTATTAGTAATAATGAAATCCACTACTGCGACAATGATGAGCATATACTTTAATCCACTCATATTTTATGCGATCGTACCTACCTGCATGCATTAAAGCCAAACAAAATACAATTTTACTCTTCTCGCAAGTCAACTCATTTTTATTAAACGTATAGTATCAGTGCTGTCATAGTGGGGGGCGTGGCTAGCCAGACATCATGGCGGACGCGAGTCCCTAACGCTCGGACCGATATCCCCCTTGAATCCTGAAAATGTATCCTGAAAGTGAGCCATCCACGTTGGAAACAAGTGGGACCAGACAACCAAGGAATCGCTGAGGCCAGGGATCCTCGAATCGTGCTGCTTTGCCCCCTGGGACTGCAGCTGCCGTGGTGAGGAAGGCCGGGGTCTACAAGCTGTGAGGCCGCGTGCAGGCTATCAACGGTGGGAGGTGGCCGCCTGTGCTTCTACGGCGGCCCCTGCGGCGGCGGAGAACATACGGAGCGGAGAGACATCGCCCTCCCCACAAGACCCCCGGCACCGAGAGCAGTGCGGCTGCGATAAACGCAACAGCACAAACAATACGCCGCTCTGCGGTGCTACATGTGGGAACTGACATTGGAGGTGAGAGTCCTGTGGATTACCAGACCCCTGGTGAGTTGTACCCCAATGTGGTCTTGCTAATGTGGAGCGTGGGTGACCGATGTGAAGTAAAATGGGTCCCTGCGATGTGAGCCTGGGCTGGTGTGAAAATACTGAGTAGAGTGGCAGTGTGCGGCCGATGTGGGTGCCGCCCTGCCCTGGAGCCTCCCGGTGAGTGAAGAAATATAGCGAAGGCCGCAGCGGAGGGGAGCACGGGTGGTGACTCACTGCGGGAGATACAAACTGCACGCTAGAGAGAATGCAGCGCAAGGAGTGGTGGTAGATGCACGGTGTTCGCTGCGGGGGCCCGCGGTAGAGCTGCGCCAGCGCTGGTGAACTGAGGCAGCCTGTGGGAACATCGAGCAGCTGCTAGTGTGTGGCCTAGCAGAAACAAGCTGGTGAATGCACAAACCCCCCAAAACTGTGACCTGGGAAACATGCGGTCATTGCACTGACAGGGCAGACGCCAGACACCGGGGGTGAGACGCTAGGGGTGGCCTGCCCCGACAACGGCAGATGGAGGAAGTGCGCGCTGAGGCCTACATGAGGGAGGTCATCATGCCCCGAGACGCCGATCCTAAACAAATAGCTGCACTGCCATAGCAGCTGCTGAGCACCGAGGAGGGGAGCGGAGAGGGCGCTAGGAGTGAGTAGGCACTGTGGGGCCCCAATCCTCTCGCCCAAGACGACGCTGTGGCCCGCAGGGATAGGGCTTACACAACTAGCTGCCACTGGGGACATTCATAATAACCACAACGTCTTGTAGCTGAGAAAGGCGTGCAGCTTAGCACCCTGCTAAACATACATCGGCGCAACCCGATGCCCTGCCATTGAGGGTCGCTGCCAGATGCCATTCTGCTGGAAGCCCAGGCCCCCTGCCCTACAAGCAGGCTACTAGCGCAGAGGCTACATACAGGACCCACATGCCATAGCACATATCCTCGTGAATAGACAGCCATGCATGGTGCAGCTGCCACTAGCAGCCCCGCCTGGCCACATACCTTAAGTGGCTCACGCCTGCGAGGAAGTCAGACACCTACCCAGAATCTCCGTAGTGGCATTACTACAAGCGCAACAACCCCTCCAGTAACTAGCTGCAAATGCCCAAGGTGCAACAACTTGTGATGGGCTGGGTGCACGCCAAGATGCAGCAGGGGCCCCTATGCGCGGGCAACTTGGAACCCACACGCATGGGAGCTGAGGAGGAATTGGAGCCAACGACCACAGCCCTGGCGGTCAAAATGGACTCAGTACTTGCAGCAGTGGAGAAAATTTGTGCCGTGCTAGAACATACCAGAATCTCTCTGGAAACTCGGATAGATGAGGTTATTTCGGACTTCACGCTACTGCATGCAGATCACCATAAATTGCCTGAAAAAGTCAGTGCACAAGGCCAAATGCTCAAGGATCTCCAGCCCGTCACTCAAAGGCACACAGCTGCGCTACATTACATGATAGACCATATAAATGCCCTGGAAGATATAGCAGAAGATGCGGAAGGATGCTCCCGCTGCAACAACATTCGGGTGGTGGGCCTGCCATGGGGAGAGGAAGGAAGGAAGCTAGAGCAATACACAGATCGCTGGCTGCGAGACCTCCTGCCCCAGGTAACATTGTCAATGCAGTTTGCAGTAGAAAGAGCCCACCGTGTGCCGGCACAGAAACCCCAACCAGGAGCCAGGCCATGCCCGTTCATTTTTAAGCTACTCATCTACAGGGACAGGCATGCGGTGCTGCGTGAAACACGTAAGATGGAAAGCATCAAAGTGAGTGGTAGTCAAGTTATGCTCTTCCCAGTTTACACCACCCTCATGCAGCACCATAGAAGCAGCTATGCGGCAGTGAAGCTCCAACTCAGAGCTCTGGAGCTACCGTACTCACTGTTATTCCCTGCCTGGCTGAGAGTGGTTGTGAAAGAAGGGACCCGCTTCTGTGATTCTCCTGCGGAGGCATGGGTCTGGTTGGAAGAGTCGGGGCTGTGGACAGGCACATGTCCCTTGGACCCAGATGGTGACAACCCAACAGGCAGGAGAAACAGACGGCGGGGACAACGAGGGACAGTGCAAAATGCTAAATCAGGGACTACAGCCCGTGTCCGGAGAAAATGAGATGGGAGAGATAAGATGCCCTGGCAGCGGTAACAACCCTTGGATCTCAACACTCTAAAAAACGCTTGGACTCCTATGCACTGGACACGTTGATGGCCAGTGGATCTTCATCACAATCAACTTAAATATCCGACGACCTCTGCCTGCCAGTGGTAGCCCCACAAACTGCTGATGGTATCATAGGATAAAGCACTGGCATGTTGAACTCTGAAACAGGCAGCTCACTGAAGTAGAACATTGATTGCTAACATATGTGTTCTTGCACTGTGCTAAGCGTGGGGGTGGGTCTGCTGGGTCAGTAACCACACTCACCCCATTTGGCAATGAAGCGGAGGCCACTATGCCTGCGACTGGCCACATTACGCAATTTACCACAAGGAGTGGGTGGACCTGAGACGCCACTTAGCCCTGAACACTGCCGGTCTCTCACACTAATCTGGGTGATTATCTAGATGGCACACCACATACACAGGAATGAGGGGGCGGCCACGGGAGAACATTAACTGTGCGCTTACCGCATCAGGCAACACACTGAACTAGTTTGTACTTCTCAGTTGTTACAGAGGTTTGGACGGACATTCTGCAAAGTTCGCCCTAGTTGTTACGTTGTTCTTAATTCATCCATTGTTTTTGTTGCAGCAGGCTGACACACTCATATATGCCCACGACCCCCACACACCAAGGCACGCCCCAACCTTGATGCTCTGACGACTAAACACACCAGACAAGAGTCATGGCATGAGCTAACATAATTACATGGAATATACTCGGCATGCACACACCCATGCAGCGCTATTCCATACTCACTTACCTCCAGAGACACTCGGTTGGAATTGCCCTAGTGCAGGGAACACACATGAAACAGACAAAACTGGACAGATTACGTAGGCGCTGGAGGGGACAAGTGTATGGCACGGTGTACTCAGCACATGCGAGGGGCACACTAATCTAGGTGAGAGCGGGCGCCCCATTCGTCTGTGCAGCTGTGGTGATAGATCCCAAAGGCAGATATACCTTAATGTGTGGGACACTTAACGGTCAATCAATACTTCTGGGCTCAATATATGCCCCAAACATAGACCAGCCATCGTTCCTAACACAGTTGTCATCAATGCTGACCTCTTATGCTGGGCTCCCCTGGTTGCTGGGCGGGGATTTTAACTCGGTGCTCGATGTACACATAGACAGGTCTTTTCCCCCTCTGCGGAAGACATCAGGTGTGTCAAATGTGCAGGCGCTTACAGACTGACTCTCACACTGGGCATTGCTAGATATGTGGCATGTCCTTCACCTTAATGAACGTATTTATTCCTGCTACTCTGCAATACATGACCTACATGTACACCTGGAAAGGGTGGAGGGATCCCAATCCCTAATCCCACTATTTGAGAAATCAGAATACCTAGGGCAGACACACTCCGATCATAACCCTATGCGACTCCAGCTCAGTTGGGAAGCTGATCGTCCTCCCATACTCACATGGCACCTCCAACCACCCGCACTATAAGACCCCTAATTCTGCTCATCATTGAGTCAGGTATTCTTACATATTTCGAACTCAATGAAGGGACAGCAAGTAATGCACTGGTGGAATGGAAAGTCCACAAAATAACAGTGAGAGGTCATTGTCTAGAGGCCACATGGAATATACGTAAACAGCTAGCATTATCGGTCACACACCTAGAATCCCAGTTACTCCAACATGAACACGAGGGAGAAGGAGGAGACAGACATTCGGGCCACCTGGAAAGTCTTCGGGCACAACATGCAGAACGTATTGAACGATTGCGGTGCCATAACTACATTGCTCACACACATGCCACAGCAGATAGGGTGGGCCGCCTGCTTGCCTGGCTGCTGAAGCAAGAGAGTAATCACACCCCAATCGGAGCCATACGCACACCGGAGGGGACCCTTGTGTATGCACAGCAAGAGATCCACAAGGTGATGACAGATCATTATACACAACTATTTCAATCCAGCACACCAGGAGGCACTTAATATTCCCCTCACCTTAGAGGAACTCGGGGAGGCGATTGGGTCTATGGCATCTGGGAAAACGCCGGGGTCGGACGGCCTACCCGCCGAATATTACAAGGCTTACCGGGAGTCTTTGGTGTAACGTCTACACACCCTTTATGCCACAGCTCTGGAGGAACACACACTGCCCCAACGATGCGCAAGGCCTACCTGGTGTCCTTGGTCAAACCAGTCAGGGACCCCACAGCCCTGGGATCTTATAGACCCCTGGGGCTACTTAACACGGATTATAAAATACTCGCTAAAGTGCTAGCAGAGCGATTGGCGCTGGTGGCGCTGGTGGTCCCCGAATTGGATCACGGCGACCAAAATGGATTTCTGCCCAAGCGTAGCACATCACTAAACCTGCGAAGGTTTTTCAGGGTGGTGAAGGACGGTGTGCTGACGTGGCCCAGAGCGGGATGCCTTGTGTTAGACCTGGAGAAGGCCTTTGATTGTTTAGAAAGGAGCTATCTAGCAGCAGTGCTGTCGCAATATGAGCCAGGACTGGGATTTCTTCAGATGGTCGACCTATTATACAGAAATCCCACAGTTCACGTACGGTTGGGGCCATACATTTCTGACGCCATACTAATATGCAGAGGTACCAGGCAGGGGTGCCTGCTGTCACCCCCTCCTGTTTGCGTTGGCGATAGAGCCCCTAGCTGCGGCATTGCGTGCAACGCTGGCAGATGAAATACCCCTGGGTGATGCGGTGCACCAAGTGTTGTACGTAGACGACCTCCTGGTCTACGTGAGACACATAGAAAATATACCAGTCCAGTTGGCACATACACTGCATGACTTCGCCGCCATCTCAGAACTCAGAGTAAACGCTAGCAAGTCCTGTATTTATACATTCAGGGAGGGAAGCCAAGACCCGGGTCATACTCTAAATGGTACAAGGGTGAAATGGAGGTAAGACACCTTCCGTTAATTGGGAATCCAGATATACCGTCAACCAACAGACCTATTTGACAGCAACCTGGGAAAGACCTTAACAGCAATCAAGTCACAGGTACACTTTTGGAACAAGCTCTCGCTAACTGGCAGGGTAGCACTATCCAAGATGGTGATTCTTCCACGTCTCCTGTATTACTTTGCCAATCTACCTATATATGTTCAGACGTCCTTCTTTGCTACACTCACTAAACTACTTAAGGACTTCCGTTGGGGGAATTCTCGACATAGAATGGCGCTAACAAAATTGTACCTCCTACCGACCTATCTGTGCCTTGTTTTGAACAATACTATTTAGCTGCACAACTGCAGTGGATAGCTCGCTGACTTGCAGATAGGGATCGTGAAGACACTGCAACCACATTACCTCCTTGCTCTCTGGAGCAAATAACCAAACTCTTTCATCCGGCCACTAAAGCTGCAAACACAGGTCAATGCTGCTGTTGTTGGATTTGGTTTTGTTTGTTCTTGACCATAACATCTGTTCAATTGCCCACGCTGAATGATCTGAAAGGACTCTGTACAATGTACTAATAGAACCATGCAATTATTGTATTGTAGCCTCTACCCTTGGTGTAATGGATTGTTTGTTAAAGTTAACCCATTTGCCGCTGCCGCGATTTCGCGGCAGTGCGCCACTTCTGAAAAAAGAGTGAGGCAGAGTCAGCCATTGGCCGGCGGCAGCACTGGGGAGGTAGTGCTGACGTCGGCCAATGGCCAACGGCAGCATGGAAGGGGTTAAACTCATTCCTGAACCAACAATGTCATAGGTATGCATGTTATGTTTAAATACCCATGCAACAGTAATGTCTCTCTAATATTGGTAGATGGTTCAATGTATAGATGGCTCTCCACACAGTAAGTTGCCTTTTTATGAATATGGAAAATCGAAGTCAATAAAAACAGATTTAAATAAGACAAATCAGTGCTGCCATAGTAATAAATGTGCATTTGCAATGATAAAAATATATATCATATACAATCTGTAATGATATGAATAAATAGCAGATTATCAATTTTAGTGATAACTACAGAATGTTAGTGCACGAATGATTCCATAAATGAAAGTGTAATTCTTCATGAATGCCCGTTCACAACACTGTACCATTCTGAGACCCACCAATTACAATGGGTACAAAGTTACACTTGGATTGCAATGAGGAGCAAAAACAATCCCGGTTAGTAATATTACGGGATCACCATTAAAAAGGCTGAATGGAGGGGAAATGAAATAGCCACTTCCTCAGCTGAATTTAGGCCAGGTGTAGGCATAAAATAAATGGTGAACAACCTTTACAACACAACTTTTACAACGTAGTGCCTTTACAATGTGGTATTTACAACGCAAACCATTACAACGCATTGCGCTGGGGGGCGCTCTAGGATAGGGAATAGATTTAATTTACTATCCAACACCTTCCCTACTATCCACGGGGACTGGAGTTGGAATAGTAAATTAAACTATTCACTATCCAGCACCCCAAAGCGCTATGCGTTGTAAAGGCATGCGTTGTAAATACCGCGTTGTAAAGGCATGCGTGGTAAAAGCATGCTTTGTAATGTCATACATCCAAAATAAATATAGGGCTTTTATGTAACTCGGCCTGGTGTTAACATGTCATGTGCGCCAGTAACGAATGACGCCTAGCTCAATGAGACATGGACCAATAGGCAATATAAATACAGGTTGCATCTTAAAATGGCGACCGTGCACATAAACCAAAAGACGTGAAATCGATACCAACATGGTGATTTAATCGTAAACGTTGCTCTACACGAAAATGGAGAGTTATGTAAACTAGCAGAGCATTAATTTAATTGTTTTAACCTAAATCGGTCCCATATGGGTGATAGGGGGGACGACTCATGAAAAGTAGGCTGAGAAAGGTGAAAGATGATCCAATGAAGCGGTTATAATTTCCAGGAAGTGCAGGATTATCCGCATTCTAGCAAGGCCCATATTAAGAGGGGGATGTATCGGAAATCTAGCCTGCGCGCTATGAGTGCAACCACACAGGCCAACCCCAGTATGACTTTAATAATTTGCATCGACCACAGGATGAGGACGTGATCGTATATTAGAATTTGGAAATCAAAATATTTTTAAAGAAAAAGCATGGGTGAATATGTATAAATCCCGAAAATTAGGTATCAACAAATCTGACTTGTTAATGGGCCTGCGCAAATTATGATAGATAGTGGGGCATCAGTGTAGGAAAACAGCCAATTTTTTTTCAGTATATTTTGGAATGCAAGTGACCAGTGGGATCATTATTGAAAGAATTATAATTAGTAAGGACCCATTATCTAGTGGAAGGTGCCAGTGTAATTATATGCAGTGTATAGCACACCTACCAAAATGATTGGGTATGTGTCAAAGATCAAGTGAATTTAATAAACTGAGAACATTAGAATAAGTAAGTTAATAATATGCGTAACGAAAACCATATATGATATCACAGATATGTTTTACAGAATTGTTGATGAACCAATAAATAGGATTGGGAGAAATAACTGACCACATTGACAACAAAGTATTAAGTAAGTGACCAAGATAGGGTAGTTCACCCATGAACTACACCCTATGACAAATGGACTAATGAAATCATATATGTCATAGGTCTTATGAGTCTCTGGAGGCGATTGTATCAAGTCACCCAACCTCTGTTGGGAGTGATTTTAAGAAGTAAGCTTCGGGTACTGATGTATGTTTATACACTTAAATAAAAAATATAGAAGGGACAGGTAACTGTAGAATGTATCCTATATAGTGGTGATTGGAAACAGCCTTGTAATATGGAAACCCTATAATAATATCTGAAGTTAATTATCGCGTTAACAGTAATTCTAGGTAAATTGAATCTATAGTGACCACCTAGTTTGGGCTTTTATCTACACATGTTAGATAGAACCTCTAAATAAGAAAATCAGGAAATAAAAGGGGAGGGGGGATGTTGGAAGGGGCTTACCTCCCAAAATCGATCCAACTTTGGCTCAGTAGCAATACAGCATTCGGTAGACCACGAATTGCTGTGGAATTGATTTTGCAGCTGGCCGGTTCCACTCTCGACGTTCTATGCCGGAGGTTCGAGCAGCATCGTGCAGTAAGTAGTTCAATCTTCTTAGTAGTTAAACAGCAAAGTTTCTTGAATAATAAGCAGGTACTGCGCAGCAGCATATCTAGATGAAAGACTGCACAGCAACTGACAGCAGTAAAACCCTCACATTCTATAACAGAATAGAGAATGCAAGAGAACGCATAGTTCCACAACTAATGCTGGGTGACAAAAACATCAACACAGAGCACACCACTGCATTATCTCTTCCCTTCAGATGTTTTTTTAAAAACCGCCAACTTACAGCCTTGTAGAAAAGCAAAGTGAAAATAACAAAAGCAAGAACCAAAATTGCCTGCAATACAAACAAACTAAAGAAAAGAACAGAACACATAATACAAAAAACTTTAAAAAACAAGTTCAGCGAAATTTCATCAGGACATCGTAATGTAGCTTGCTCCAACGTGGTTGAACACGGCCATCTTCATCACCTCCATTGGTTACAGAACCAAAACAGTTATTATTAATGTAACTCTCATCATGCTTTTCCATGCTGATTCTTTTATCACACTCTTGCTGATCCTTTAACTTTATCACTTAAGCTATGTTCCATCAATTCTTGTTATTTACTCTAATAGCTTTACCACATACTGTATCTACAATAACAGGTTCAGAAAACATCATACGTCCCTTTGTTGTGTGAACAGGGTTTTAATACACACCACATCACCAATGATGATTTTCTGAGAGACTGCTCTTTTCCTTTCATCAAAATCATTATTTTGCTGTTCGTGGGCCTTGCCCACATTCAACCTGATGAACTCATCCACATCATCTATAATAGTCATCTTAACCCATTTCAACATCCACCATGGACATTTTTTAGATGAAGGCTTCCTGCCTCTCAAAAGTTCAATGGGCGAAACTCAGGTAGAGCATTGAAGAGTTGTGCGGTAGAACCAAAGCATAGACCATACTGCATTCTGTACTACACACTTGCTGCCGATAGCCCACTGCACACATTTGTTCAAAACTTTGTTCATCCGCTCTACCAGGCCATTAGTTTGAGGATGATATAACAAACTCTTGTGGTGAACAATTCTCCCGTTTCAAGAAATTTTGAAATTCAGTACTGACAAATTGTACACCATTATCGGAAACAATGGCAGACAGAAGCCCTTTTCTTAAGAAAACTTTTTTAAGTAAATCAATTATCTTTTTTTAACTTGGTTCACTCAGAAACCGAACTTCATGCCACTTGAAGTAGTAGTCAGTAGCCACCACAGCAAATCTAGAAGAAGTAAGTTAAATGGACCAACCAAATTGATACCTATTTTTCTCATGGTCTACTGGGGTAATCAATGGGTTGCATCGGAGGGACCCTCACTTTGAATCCTCTCTCAGCACGCACACAAACCACACACTTACCAATCAGATCATCAACACTATTGTCTATCTGTGGCCACCAGAACACCTCTCTCAGTCTGTGTTTGGTTAGTGTTTTCCCAAATGTCCTTCATGTGCACCACCCAGCGATCTTGTTCTCAAACTTTCAGGGGATATCAACCTCTCTCCCCACATTAAAATACAATTTTGTACTGAAAGTTCTTGATAGACTTTTACAAAAGTCTGGAATTGATACATGACATTTTTCTCTTTGGGCCACCCTTCTTTGACATACTTGATGACCTGCACAAGAACCATGTCTCTAGATAACTCTCTCTACTCTGATTCACTCACAGCACACATATCCTCAACATAAATGGACACTACAAAACAGTCATCCTGATCTTCATCCTCTGCCAACTCAGTGTCAGACTCAGTCACAGGAAATCTTGACAAGAAATCTACCACATCAAAATTGTATTGCAACAACTTTGTTGACAATCTTGCAATTCTAGATGTAAGCTCCTTGATTTTCTCTCCTGAGAGAATAGGATCTAAAGGACTATATTCCGTTCGCAAAACAAAATGGTTGCACCACATTTAGAGATGGAACTTCCTGATGGCCCACCAAGAGGCTAACAACTCTTTCTCAATCACAGAAAAAATAGTTTCTGCTCCTCTCAGTACCCTGGAGGCATAACCCAAAGTGTTTTCGGTGTCACCATTGTCTTGAGCCAGGGTAGCTCCCAACCCAGATCCACTTGCATCAACAGTAATGGTAATTTTTTTGTTTGGATCAAATGGCTTGAGAATCTTATCACCAACCAAATGAGACTTAATCCAATCAAATACCCCCTGACAACTTGTGTCCTACTTGAAAGGAACTCTTTTTAACATGTTTGTGAGTGGCTTAAGTTTCGATGCATAATCTTGAAGAAACCTCGAGTAAAATTCCCAAAGTCCAATGAAGGACTTCAAATGAATCTTGTCAACTGGTGCACTCACATCCACAATAGCCTTGACTAAACCTGGTCTTGGCTCTACACCTTGTTGAGACACTACATGTCCAAGATACTCTACTCTTTCATGAGAAACAACACTTTTCACTTTTTGGAACCACTCCTTTGTCCTGCATGATCCTAAAACCTGCTTTAGAGAACTGTCATGGCACTCTCTGGTCTCACCAAAAATCGACATTTCGTTAACCCAAATGGCATCCTACGATATTGGGAGGAACCAATGGGTGACACAATTGCCATAAGATGTGTTGAAGATGGGTCTAACACCACCTGGTGGTAAGCAGATGCAAGATACAATTTTGTGAACCATTGAGACCTTTATGTCATCGCCAACAACTCAGTAATTTTTGGCAATGGATACGAATCAACCCAGATGTGCTTATTTAAACTGAGTTAATCTACACAGACATGTAAATCCCCATTTTTTTTCTTGCCACAACCAAATGTGAAAGCCATAGTGATGATTCAATGGGTTCTATATTCTCCTTAGCACACAACTCATTAATCTCTTTCTCCAAACCCTCTCTTACACTAAAAGGCGCACTCTTTAGTTTATGTTTTACAGGGATAGCTCCATCTTTTACTCTTATTTCATGTGCAAACGCTATGATTTTGCTTAAACCCTCACTGAAAATTGTGGGGAACTATTGTATAATGCTTTCAGTGTAATTCGTAGAATTAACCACGATAACTTGTTGTTCAGTACCAGGTCTGAGAACCATTTGAAACAATCCTTGGAGAAACCAACCTAAGATAGACAACCCTCTGATTGCCACATAGACCTTACTAAGAATTTTTCTTCCCTTGAATTCTAAAATATCTTCAAAGAAACCACCTAACTCAATTGTACACCCTTCATAGGAAACAGGTGTTCTGTCAGGTGGTTTCAATGGTCAATCACACCAAGTTTCTTCAAATAACTCTTGAGTAATCATAGTAATTCTTGCCCCACAATCCAATAACAAGTTCAGTTTCTTATTTCCAACACCAATCTCAACATAGCGATCCACACATTTAGATGTATCCCCAATGATGTCTTGCCCATCATTCACTACCATAACCATTTCTCCTAAATTGCCCTGAATATTCTGAATATTTTCAGAATCATTGTGTATAGAATCTGTTACATTTGCAACACCAACCGTACTGCTCTGACCTCTGTTAATGTGTCCACTACCAGCATGCTTACCACTTTGAAATATGTTGGCATAATGAACATATTTGCCACAAATTATACACCCTACAATCTTGGCAGAGCAAAACTTGTTTCCTTTTAATGGGAAGTGGAGGAAACTAGGTTCTGCTTCTTATGGCTACCCCCACATTTTGCTAAATGTGATACTGTTTTGACTAGTCTGACTAGGATCCTGCTAATCAGGACCCCAGTCTATCTGCTTTCTACCTAAACTGTAATGTTATGTACTCAGGCACACTCCAGATTGGATACTGGGGAACCCTTGTCAGTCTCTAGTATATTGTATTGTATTATAATTGCATTTGTATAATGCTTACTACCCCATACGAGGCATCAAAGTGATTTTTCAGTGAGTAGCACGCTACTCGGGACCCATAGAAGATTAGTGTTGAACTAGTATAGTGAAACATGCAAGTAAATTTTAAGTGGTGGATACGTTAGTCAGTTATTTGGATTTGGAAGGATAGCAGAAGGATAGAAGAGGAAAGAAGGTTTGTATTTATATAGCGCTTTTAACCCCTGATACTTTTTTTGGTGAGTACCATAAAAGATTAGTGGTGAATTAGTATGGTGAAATATGAAAGTAATTTGAGTGGTGGATTTTAGTCAGTTGTTTGGAGTGAGAAGGATAGCGGAGGGATAGAAGGAAAAGAAAGGTTTGCAATCATATAGAGCCTGTTACCCCTGATGAGGTGTTAAAATGCTTTGTTGGCAAGTAGCATGCTACTCTGGAACCCATTAAGTATTAGTGGTGAATTAGTATAGTGGAATATGGAATTAGAGAAGTGAAAATGCTAGTCTCTTATTTTGATTGAAAAGGATAGTGGAGGGATAGAAGAGTGAAGGATTTCTTTTTTAGGTCATAGCAGTAGAAGGAGGCTCTTGGATGAGTAAAAAGGGTTTTTGGAGGGGAATAGTGAGAGGGAAGAGTTTAGAAAATTTTGTTTTGGGTGATCGGTACAGTAAAAGAGGTGTCAGACGATGCTAGGAGGGGTAGAGTAGGAGAGAGTCAAGCAAGGGTTATTTTGGGGAACATAGTAGTGGTATGGCGTTTGCGATAAATGAGAGAGTGGGTGTAGAGGATATAATGATAGTTGCATAGGGTGAGATATAGGGTAGTATATTGGAAAGAGTAGTAGAAAGAAGTTTGAGATGAGTCAGAAAGTTGGGCTAGAAGATATATTGAGAGAAGTATAGGCTGAGAAATAGGGTAGTGCATTGGAATTGCTAAATTAGAAGAAAGTGATAAATATATAGATCCATAAGTACGCTGAAAGTATATAGATGCATAAAGGAGGTAAGTATCTGCAGATTAAATATATTGATAGAGGTAGCAGATGAGAAATAGGGTTGCACATTGGATATGCTTTTTCAGGAGAAAAGTAACAGACACACAGATTCAAGTACATGGAGGTACATAGATGCACAATGGAAGCAAGTACATGTAGACCAAAGATGATTTTTTTTCTTTTGTTTTTGTTTTATAACTACATAATTATTGTACATGTTTATACAAATCAATACATGAAGATTAGCACATATCTATAGTGAAAACTAATGCTTATATACAGAGGGACAAATACATAGGGTAGGTATTGGAAAATGGGCAGCATACCTGGCCCCGGTCCCAACCAGTCTCAAACAGGCTCAAACAGGCACCCACCCATGTCCTCCACACCCTTAACAGGCTCAAGCAGCCTCCCACCCTTGTCCTCTCCACCCATAACTGGCTCAAACAGGCACTCGTCCTTGTACTCTCCACCCTTCACAGGCTCAAACAGGCACTACACCCTTAGCTTCGATGCCCGGGCTGAGACACCCTAAGCATTGGCAGTTTATAGCCCTAGTAGTCAGGTGACCCCTTCAGCCAATTGGAACCCTAGCCCTAACACTATCCAATCACATCAATAGCCCTAAAATCTAGAACCAATAGCCAATCTTAGCCCTAGTCCAAGCACCCAATCATATCTAAAAACCCTGATCTCTACGTCCAACAGAGGCCCCCACCCTACCAGTAGTCTCAACCCTAGTCCAAGCAGCCAATGGCAAGGGAAGCCCTAGTCCCTACTTCCAATAGAAAGCCTAACCCTACTCTTAGTCCCACACCTAGTCCAGCAACCAATCACAGCAGAAGCCCTAATTGCTACTTCCAATTCAAGGCCTAACCCTAGCCCTAGTCCCACCCTAGTTCCAACAACCAATAACACAGGAAGCCCTAGTCTTCCAATAGAAATCCTAACCCTAGCCCTAGACCCAACCTAACATTGATTGAATCACAGACCCAGAAATCAATCAGAACCCTCAAATACCCAACGAATGAGGACACTAACCATAGTCCAATAGAAACATCAGATACAACCACCAATCCTTGTACACATGTACTGAACAATATCAGACTATATAAGGTCCCAGCTACCTCAGAGATGGTTTGCTGGCCAAGGATTTGGAAGCTGCTCCTCTATACAGAAATCTCCTAGGAGACAGACCGGCTCAATCCACACTTTAGACTTCTGCAGGTAAAGCCCCAACAATCTTGCCCTCTATTTGTATAAAACTTTACTCACTTTCCTGGCCAAAAAACGAAGTGCACAGTCCCTATTAAACACAGTTTAAACAGCTTACAGCAAATTACTGCTGTCTCAGAGGTGGAGGGGGGCTGGTTTCAATGACTTAACACAAAATGGTCGCTGAGTGTGCACTGCTTAACATAGAGGTCTTAGCACAGAGTTTAGGGAGACATTTGGAGGGGGAAACTGATAGTCACGGGGAATGAGAGGGAAAAACTACAGAGTTTGGACTGCAAATCCCACAATTCAACAGGTTAAATGAAAGTAGTCACAGGCAGGAAAAATCACAAGTTTAAACACAAAAACAAGGGATAAATTATGCAATCACTGGCAGGTTAAAACTACAATTTTAAATCGTAACAACCACAGGCAAAGACATTTCAAGAAATTTTAAAAGAAAAAAATAAGATGATGCAATCACAGGTAGGGAAATCGTTTTAAACACGTTTTTAGGAAAGAGACATTAATAGTCTTCCTCCTTACCACTTCCTGGACTCTACTCACTGCAATCTGGGGCAAGGTAGACTGCAACTCGCACGCTGGAGGAGAATGATTTGGGGTGCACCCAGTAAATTCTTAAGGGGCCTGGACAGGTGTGAGGGAAGGGTTCAGATTTGCTTGGGGCTGGGGAAAACAAATAGCAGTCCTAGGTCTGCTGGCCTGGCGGTGGGGCTGGGACTGGGGAGCTGCTCTATTCACAGATCTCCTAGGAGACAGATAGGCTCAATCCACACTTTGGTAAGGCCCCAACAAACGTGTCCTCTAACAAAACATTGGGCCTGATTCACAGAACTAACTTAAGATAAAATCCTAAACGTACTACTTTTGGTATTCACAGAAGGCATTTAGTAGTAGTAAAGTTAGGATTTTGTCTTAAGTTTGACTTAAGACAAATTGAAGACAGACTTAAGACAGACTTAAGACAGACTTAAGACAGACTTAGGACAGACTTAGGACAAACTTAAGACAGACTTAAGACAGACTTAAGACAGACTTAAGACAGACTTAAGACAGACTTAGGACAGACTTAGGACAAACTTAAGACAGACTTAAGACAGACTTAAGACAGACTTAAGACAGACTTAAGTTAGGATATTGTCTTAGGTTTGTCTTATTTATTTATTTGTTTATATAGCTCTAGATCGACCCCCGAAGGGGTATCTCTGTGCTTAAAACGGATCGTAAGGGTTGGGTGCAGCTTCAGCATGTTAACAGGTTCAGAAAAGAGTGGTTTTAAGCAGCTTCCTAAATTGCAAATGATCAAGACATTGTCTCAAAGCTAGAGGCAGCTCGTTCCAGTAGCGAGGGCCAAGATGAGAGATCCCTCTTCCTCCTAATCTTGCTTTTCTTTCTTGAGGCACCACCATTAGGTGCTTGGTACTCAAGCGGAGAGATCTCGAGGGAGCATAAGGCATGAATCTCTCTGACAGGTAGGAGGGCCCAGGTTAAGCAATCACTTATGGATGGTGCAGCAAATTTTAAACTTGACCCGTTCACAGATGGGAGCCAATGCAACTTCCTAAGAAGAGGGCGGGAGGATGTCCTGGAGGGTGCATTGAGGACCAACCGTGCCATTGTATTCTGAACCACCTGCAGTCTGCCAAGTGAGGCATCATTGGCAGAAACTAGCAGGCTGTTACAGTAATTCAGGTGACTGAGTACAAGCGACTGGACTAGGGTTTTCCGGGAGGAGTCAGGGAGTAAAGGGAAAACTCGACAGACAAGGCCCATTACATGGAAACAGGACCCAGCAGCCTGAGCGGCATGCTCCTTCAAAATAAGTGCCTGGTCCAGCCGAATCCCCAGATTTTTGACTGACAACTTGGGGGCAGGATGGGGGTCTAGGTCGATCGGCCACCAGTCAGGTGTCCATAGGAGGGGGCCCTCTACAAAGAGCATGATCTCTGTTTTTCCCACATTACACTGGAGGAAATTATTCTTCATCCAGTGTGATGTGGCTCTCATCCCATTGGAGAAGGCCAACTGTACCGCCGAGATGAATTTGTCAAATGCAAAGAGTAATTGGGTATCATCGGCATATGATATGGGGATGAACCCATAGGACCTCTAAAGATTGGCCAAGGGAGCAATATAGATGTTAAATAATGTAGGGCTCAAACATGAGCCCTGAGGTACGCTTTTGGACAATTCTAGGGGGACCGAATGGTAAAGGCCTAGGTTGACAATCTGGGAGCGATCAGATAGAAAGCTCCTCATCCATTGCAAGGCCGATTATTTTAGCCCAACCTCTTCCAGTCTGTTAATCAAGATGTTGTGAGAGACTGTGTTGAATGCCGCCGATAGGCCTTTATCTAGGTTCATCCTTATGTTATCTGTGACCACTAGTAATGCTGATTTGGTGCTGTATTTAGGCCTAAAACCGGACTGGGAAGGGTGTAAATATCCAGTTCGTTGGACAAAATTGGAGAGGTGTGTATTTACATGTTTTTCCATTAGTTTACTTGAAAACGGAAAGAGTGAAATAGGACGGAGGTTGGAAAGATCCGTCCATGAGATTTTGCTGCTCTTGCGAATTGGCCTAACCTGAGCAAGTTTTCAGTCTAGTGGTACATGGCCATCTTTTAGGGAGAGATTAATAATAGATTGCATAGAGGGAGTCAGATTTTTAGCCAAAGATTTTAGCAGGAATGTAATCAGCAGGGGAACCCGACTTTATCTTGTTAATCAGTGATTCATCCTCCACTAAGGAAATTGCAGGGAAGTTCTCTAACATCTGAGGATCAGTAGGATTGAGTTGATTCGAGGACATAGGGGTCTGCTGCAGGCATCCTGCTCCAATAATGTTTTTGTAGATAAGCTCTATCTTTTGAGCAAAGTAGAGAGCAATATCATTACATAGTGGTTGGGAGGGGGCCACTAGGCTTTCACAGGCCTTAGGATTGATGAAGGACTGAAGAATTTGTTACAGAGTTTTAGAGGATTTGCTGGCCCGGGCTAACTGTGATGTTATGTATGTTTTCTGTGCTAATTTTATATTTTTATGATAGCTGGACAGTGCGGAATGAAACTGCTCTCTGTCTGTCTCATTATGTGAAATACGCCAGATTCTCTCCAACTTCCTGCAGAGTTGTTTTTGAACTTGCAGTTGAGTCGAAAACCAGACCTCCTGTGGTCGGTTGGGATGGCTTGGGACAGATTTCAGAGGTGCAATATAATCAATGACCATTGAAACTGACAAATTATATTTGGACAGGTCTTCCGCAATATTGTCTGATACTAAGTTTTGAGGCCTCTGAAAGAAGGTTTGAAAGTTTTCCGCCGAAACTTTCTTCCACTGCCTGCGAGTATGAAATGTGGTTGGTTTGGGTCTTTTCATATCTATAGGGTCCTGAATAAAAAATGTAATGACTGAATGGTCAGACCAAGTAAGTTGTTGTGGGGGTTCACACTGAATCATGGAAGAGTTTGAAAAAATAATATGTATATGAGTTGGACCTTCATAAAGCTGGGATAGGCCTAACAGAGATATGTCAGTCAAAAAAGTCTATGCATCTTGGTTGGAGAAACATTCACTGTGAATATTAAAGTCTCCTAAGAGTAGGAAATTTTGCACGTGTTCACATACAGGGCTAAGAATTCAACCAATTGCAGGGAAACGTTGGCTAAAGGTCCTGGGGGACGATAAACTAACACCCCTTTCCAGCTAGCTTGCAGGGAGGCGTCTATTCTAAAAACCAGCATCTCCATGCTAGCATCCTCTCGTTGATCTAGAATGGAGACTTTAATTCCTTCCTTATGCACAATGGCAATTCCTCCCCAGTTTTCGTGGTTCTGTCTAATCTAACCATTGTATACCTTTCCGGTAAGCCTAGTATTATAGCAGGCACAGAATGGGGCTTGAGCCAGGTTTCGGTTAAAAAACCTAATTCAGGTTGGGCCAAGGACACTAGGTCCCATACCTCAATAGCATGTTTAGGAAAAGATCGAATATTACATAATAGATTTTTCCACCCCATCCGTGTAGTTTTACAGGAAGTGTCGATAGCCTGATCAGGGGAGGAATGGTTTGCCTGAAATCGACAAGCTCGGCAGGCAAACGGGCCTTTTAGGAATGGCCATATTTCTATCCGACACAAGGAGAGGGGGTTAGTCTGTAGATGTATTAGTTCTTATCTGGTGTAAAGTATGTGCGTAGGAGGGCCATGGTTAATGGATGATTGGCCAGGGTCTCTGGCTCCTGGCGACGTACTGGCACGGATGGGGGCAGACGAGAGGGTGAGGGTGAGGACTAGATTGCCAACCCTTGCCTAATCGGAAATGGCCTCCCTCCACACAAACAGGATTGGGACCTGCGGTGGACCGGGGCATTAAACCGGAAGTAGGTCTGAGGAAAGAATACTCTTAATCAGGTATTTTCCTTCGTGATTTCATTTAAAAAGTGCAAACAGTACACGCACAGAAGTTGATAGTGATAGAATTAAAACGGCATCAGTGGACGTCAAGCAGCTAGCGATGATCAGGTTAAAAGACAACACAAAGTACCACTATGTTACGTGTGTCTGCTGCGCATTCCGCTCTGCATATCAATTCATGTAGAAGTGAGGGTGAGGACTAGACTGCCAACCCTTGCCTAACCGAAAATGGCCTCCCTCCACACAAACATGATTGGGACCCACGGTGAACCCGGGAAACAAACCGGAAGTAGGTCTGAGGAAAGAATGCTCTCAATGAGGTATTTTCCCTCGTGATTCCATTTGAAATAGTGCAATTTTTAAAATAGTATGTGCACAGAAGTTGATAGTGATAGAATTAAAACGGCATCAGTGGGCGTCAAGCAGCTAGCGCTGGGCAGGTTAGAAGTCAACACAAAGTACCACTACCTCACGCGGGTCCGCTGTGCGCTCCACTCTGCATATCAATTTATGTAGAAGTGAGGGTGAGGACTAGACCGCCAACCCTCGCCTAACCAGAAATGGCCTCCCTCCACACAAATGGAATTGGGACCCGCGGTGGACCGGGGAAACAAACCGGAAGTAGGTCTGATGAAAAAATGCTCCCAATCAGGTATTTTCCCTCGTGATTTAATCTTAAAAAGTGCAATTTTTAAAACAATACTTAAGTCTTAAGTCTGTCTTAAGTCTGTGTAAAGTTTGTCTTAAGTTTGTCTTAAGTCAAACTTAAGACAAAATCCCAACTTTACTACTACTAAATGCCTTCCGTGAATACTAAAAGTAGTAAGTATAGGAATTTGTCTCAGGGGGAAGGGGTCTGGTATATGGTACCTATGTACCCATGTACCCAGGGCATAGGTACCGCAGAGACCTCCCATGGGCTGAAGCATGTATTATGCCACCAACGAGAGGCCATGCAAAATGGAACTACATGCCTTCCATTGCAGCCTGTGTAAGTTGGTGCATGCACCACTTACTTAAGAAACAGGTTTACTATATCAAGGGTCACTACACTTAAATCTATTTCCCCCCTATAGCAGGCCTTAACAATCCTGAAGGCAGGGTGCTTGGTTCTAAGTAAGAGGGTACCACTGCATGAGCAGGACACCTCTGCATCCTACGGAGTCCATTCACCCAGGTTGTTAATGCAGCAGCCATTTACAACATATACAGTTGCATTATGCGACCATTTGATGACCAACTCTAAAATGGCTGAGAGTAACCCTTGCGTGTTTGGTGTCAAACATTGTGGTTACCGGTGTAGGTATGATTCCACCCCTCAGAAGCGAGCTTCGTTGGGTTCCTGGTGTTCCTAGAACCAGCCTTCTAGTCCCTGGCAGCCCAAAATGGATGCTGCCGACCAGAGACACATTTCAGCCCTCCTGCTGCTGAGCCAAGCTTGAGTAGAGGAATGTGGGACAATAGGCTTCCATTCACAGGGAGGTGTGACCACCTCCCAGACATGATTTAGTGTATTAGGGCTGGGTGGGTATGCTTGCCGGTGACCGAAAGTCTGCATGAGGGGCACATTTGGTGTCCCTGTGCATAGTCCAGTACAAACCAGTCCTGGGAGCCGTTGGTGCCTTCTCTGGCATGAAACTCGACAAAGGACATGGGAGTAACCTCCCCACTGTCCCGACCCTCCCGTGGGAGGGTCCCCTGAATCTGTCCAACCCTCTCCCATGGGTACCAAAAAGGCATACCTGGCTGAAGGACCCTAGATTTGGTGAGAACAAGATTCTGACTAAAAAACCGCTGACCTTCAACCATTTGGACACTCTGGACTTTGCTGGGCTTTGTTTAAAACTGACTTTGTCTCCCTCTCAGTCTGAAGCATCATCTAGTGCTCTGCACAATACAGGCTCTGTGCAGGACCTGTGTAGTATCAAGGGCAACCAAATATATCTCCCTTGGAGTGAAAGAGTCACTCCCCTGCATTTGCAGGCACCACATCACAACTGACTGATCTGCTTCTCCTGAGCTTCTATGGCCTCCGAAGGCTCCAGAAACACAGGAGGTAGGTTCCTATGTCCTACGATGTCTGAGCTGCCCTCTCACCAAGTTTGAAAACAGAATCCCTTGTGCTGGCTGCAATACCCATACTATGTAGACCAAGGTCATTTGTAGTTGCATATGCTTGTTGGCATTTCCCGAGCAAGTATGTTGGGCTCCGAGTAGCTCCAATCTCTGGCACTATTTTCTATCAAGAACTCTGGCCTCCTTGCACGAGTGCTCCGTGGGTGCTCTTTGGTGAAATCGCTTTAGGTTCTCTTGTGACTCTGGCATGTGAGTCCACTTGTGGGTCATCTTTGCTTTTCCTGGGCTCCCCTGATGGCACTATGCTTTCCCTGACTCCCTGTGCTTTGGTGTGTCTCCTGGACTTTCCTGGTCTTAACCAAAACCTTTTTTGACCTTCTGTATGGGTTGCTGTTGCCAAGGCTTGTTGATGCCCCGCCGGACACTGACCCCTTGTCACTCAACATCCTTTGTGGGACAGCTCACATGCAGCTTCTGGTTGTCTTCAATGTCTCCTGGTCCCCGTGGCTGCAGAGTCAAGAATCCCCTCAGTGTACCTGAAGCACCTGACATTGGTGGGCATTTGTCTACAGGGCCCCTGGTCACTCCTGAGTGACCAAAACTCTGTCCCCTCTGCTTTCAGGTACTCTTTGACCAGAATCCATCTTTGTATTGCAATGGACACTTTTCTTACTTCCAGCAGTGGCTCTTCTTCAAAGCCCTTCACTGAGATCGACCGTTGGTTTAAGACGCCACTTCAGACCTATGCACCCGGCTTCCCTGGGATAGGTATCTCTGGTACTATGGTATCCACGGATGGGGTGGCTCTCCAGCCTCCTAACTTCCACAGGGTTTCTTCGAAGTCCACTGAGATGGGTCCTTAAACTTCAAAACTTCAACTATGACTTCCCCATAGAATTGTACGGAGCCCGCGGTCGTGTTCCCACACTGCACCTGTCCTCCATGAGATCCCTTCTTATTCACCTTGGGTGGTTCTTCGGGGTCCCTTCGATTCTACGTCCTCTAGACACTGTCTTGATTCAAGTCATGGTTCTTATACCACTATTTTAGTATATGGTTTGGTCTCCCGCTGTAGCCCAATGTGTATTAGTACTAATTACTATTATTTCTGTGCTTCAATACTTTGTGCTTTGTCATTATCTCTGTGTAGGTGATACTGTGTCGTACCAGAGAGTGTTATAATAATAAATACATATTTTTATAACTACTGTGTGGTTCTCCTTTCATTTAATTAATACTGGTAAACTTCTACCAGGCCAACTTCTCACATTGGTGTGCAGCAGTTGGGATTCAAGCCTGTATTGGTTTACCAAATACATCTTTGTATTGATTAACTGAATACCACTAGTAGGAGGTACATATAATACTAGCTTAGAATAAGTAAGTTCTACTGAATTTAGGGTTGGGTAAGTCAAGGGTTTAGCACACCCTTTCTCCAACCTCAGAGAGTTTAATTCCCGCCACATGTAGTATGTCACTTAAAGGAGATGCCAGTGGCTCTTTGCCTTCTAGATACAGTGAGATGTCATTCCAAGAATGGAAAACTCTGTGTGCCTCTAGAAAGTTGAAGACTGGGAGAAGTGCAAACACTCAATGCTATTAGAGGTGTTGCTGTTATATGACCTAAGGAAGACCCCTGGGTCAGATGAACAGAACAGAGTAGGTGGGTAAGGGAATGAGGATAGTTCAGGAGGTGACACCTTTTATGACCTAGAATCTAACCCTGGCCAAGGGGAACATGATGGTTCCCACCTGGATAACTCAGATCTCCCAGATGAGAATGGAGGAGGCCATGAGGGCCCTCTCTTTACTCCTCCTGGAAGAGTGCAGAGTTTACCAAGGAGATCTAGCTCTCAGACTGCAGAGTCTAATCACTCAGAGAAAAATCTGTAGGGACCTCTGTATCTAGCAAGAGAGACCACTCTTATGATAGGGAATACCAATTTCCTGAACTTGAATAAGCTAGGCTTAGGCTCAAGCAACAGCAATTGTCCCTTGATAAAAAGTCCATAGAAGTCCAGAGAGCACCCAGAAGACACAGTATCAGGACTGGGTAGAATTTGTGGATAGTGCCATTAGGGCACTGGAAGGCTAGTTGCTTGGCAGCAAAGTGAATGATTTCAAGGGATTGTACAATTTGATTATGATTGAGCAGATCTTTAATAATTGCCAAAATCAGTTATTGCATCAATACCTGGTTGACTCTGATCTGACTATTCCCAAAGAATGGGAAAGAAGGCAGATACGAGGGTCAGAACCAGGATGAAGCAGAAAAACCAGAACAAAGTTGGTGACAAAAAGAAACAGGATTCTAAAACTCCAAATAAGGGAGGAGAAAAGGCTGAACATCAAAAATAGTCTTCCTCAGGGCCCCAAAAACTGCTTGGGGAGGGTCACAATCTAACAAAGATATACGCAAAAATAAACATTGGGAGGCCCTTGGTCCATTGTTCCGTGATCCAAGGTCTGTTCAGATCGTGGTTAAATTCATTGTTCTTTTGCCCACTATGCCACTCCAGTTTGGACCTAGCCATATGCAAATCAGTCTTGGCACTGTGCCTCATGGGAACAGTCCAAGAGGTCCTGGCCTGGCAGTTTGGTCTGGACGGTTCTCATGAGGCACAGGGTCAGGACTTATTTGCATATGGCTGGGTCAAAACTGGGGTAGCGTAGTGGGCAAAAGAATGATGGATTTAACCCAGATATTTTGACTGGGGAAGAATGTTTGGATTGTCAGTATTCCGTCCATCATTTGTTTGCTGTAACACTTTTAACCCTAAGTGGATGGCTATGCCCAGAAATAAGTCCCTTGCTCACTGTGCCACTGGATTCAAGCTAGCATAGCTGAAGAAGGGTGACATACTCTGAAACCAGTCCCAGGATGCTTGTTTCCAGTCCACGGAGGACGTGGCCTGGCAGTTCGGTCTGGACTGTTCCCATGAGGCACCGGGTCAAGACTTATTTGCATAAGGCTGGGTCTAAACTGGGGTGGCGTAGTGGCCAAACGAACAATGGATTTAACCCAGATCTTTTGACTGGGGGAGAATGTTTGCATTGTCAGTATTCTGTCCATCATTTGTGTTCTGTAACACCTTTCTCCCTCAGTTGGATGGGTGTGCCCAGATGTGGGTCCCTTGCTCACTGTGCTACTGGATTCAAGCTAGTCTGGCTGAAGAAGGGTGACATACCCTGAAACCAGTCTCAGGGATGCTTGTTTCAGGTCCAGTGAGGAACTGGCCAAGTCTGGGCTATTCCCATGAGGCACAGGGTCACAACTGATTTGCATATGGCGGGGTCCAAACTGGGGTGTCGTAGTGGGCAAAGGAACAATGGATTTAACCCAGATCTTTTGACTGGGGAGAATGTTTGCATTGTCAGCATTCCGTCAATTATTTGTTTGCTGTAATTCTTTTCACCCTAAGTGGGGTGGGTATGCCCAGACGTGGGTCACTTGTTCACTGTGCCGCTGGATTCAAGCTAGCCTTGCTGAAGAAGGGTGACATACCCTGAAACCGGTCGCAGTATGCTTGTTTCTGGTCCAGTGAGGACCTGGCTGACAGTTCGGTCTAGACTGTTCCCAGGAGGCACAGGGTCAAGACTGATTTGCATATGGGTGGGTCCAAACTGGGTTGACATAGTGGGCAAAAGAACAATGGATGTATCCCAGTTCTTTTGACTGGTGGAGAATGTTTGCATTGTTAGTATTCCGTCCATCATTTGTTTGCTTTAACACTTTTCACCCTAAGTGGGATGGGAATGCCCAGATGTGGGTCCCTTGCTCACTGTGCCACTGGATTCAAGATAGTCCGGCTGTAAAAGGGTGACTTTCCCTAAAACTGGTCCCAGGATGCTTGTTTCCAGGCCAGGGAGAATGTGACCTGGCAGTTCGGTCTGGACTGTTCCCATAAGGCACACGGTCAAGACTGATTTGCATGTGGCTAGGTGCAAACTGGGGTGGTGTAGTGGGCAAAAGAACTATTGATTTAACCCACATTTTTTGACTGGGGGAGAATGTTTGCATTGTCAGCATTCCGTCCACCATTTGTTTGCTGTAACACTTTTCACCCTAAGTGGGCTGGGTATGCTCAGACATGGGTCCCTTGCTCACTGTGCCACTGGATTCAAGCTAGCCTGGCTGAAGAAGGGTGGCATACTCTGAAACCGGTCCCAGGATGCTTGTTTCCAGTCCAGTGAGGACCTGGCCTGGCAGTTTGGTCTGAACTGTTCCCATGAGGCACAGGGTCAAGACTGATGTGCATATGGCTGGGTACAAACTGGGATGGCATAATGGGCAAAAGAACGGTGGTTTTAAGCCACATCTTTTGACTGGGGGACAATGTTTGCATTATCAGCATTCCGTCCATCATTTGTTTGCTGTAACACTTTCCACCCTAAGTGGGATGGGTATGCCCAGACGTGTGTCCCTTGCTCACTGTGCCCCTGGATTCAAGCTAGCCTGGCTGAAGAAGGGTGACATGCCCTGAAACCGGTCCCAGAATGCTTGTTTTCCCATCCAGGGAGGACCTGGCCTGGCAGTTTGGTCTGGACAGTTTCGACGAGGCACAGGGTCAAGACTGATTTGCATATGGCTGGGTCCAAACTGGGGTGGCGTAGTGGGCAAAAGAACGATGGATTCAACCCAGTTCTTTTTACTGGGAGAGGATGTTTGCAATGTCAGCATTCCGTCCATCATTTGTTTGCATTAACACTTTTCACCCTAAGTAGAATGGGTATGCCCAGACTTTTGTCCCTTGCTCACTGTGCCCCTGGATTCAAGCTAGCCTGGCTGAAGAAGGGTGACATACCCTGAAATCGGTCCCAGGATGCTTGTTTCTGGTCCAGTGAGGACCTGGCCTGGTGCGTCAGTCTGGACTGTTCCCATGAGTCTCAGGGTGAAGACTGATTTGCATATGGCTGGGTCCAAACTTGGGTGGCATAGTGGGCAAAAGAACGATGGATTTAGCCCAGGTCTTTTGACTGGGGGGAGAAAGTTTGCATTGTCAGCATTCCGTCCATCATTTGTTTGCTGTAACACTTTTCACCCTAAGTGGGATGGGTATGCCCAGACGTGACATGGGTCCCTTGCTCACTGTGCCACTGGATTCAAGCTTGCCCGGCTGTAGAAGGGTGACATACCCTGAAACCGGTCCCAGGATGCTTGTTTCAGATCCAGGGAGGATGTGGCCTGGCAGTTCGGTCTGGACTGTTCCCATGAGGCACCGGGTCAAGACTTATTTGCATAAGGCTGGGTCTAAACTGGGGTGGCGTAGTGGCCAAACGAACAATGGATTTAACCCAGATCTTTTGACTGGGGGAGAAGGTTTGCATTGTCAGTATTCTGTCCATCATTTGTGTGCTGTAACACCTTTCCCCCTCAGTTGGATGGGTGTGCCCAGATGTGGGTCCCTTACTCACTGTGCTACTGGATTCAAGCTAGTCTGGCTGAAGAAGGGTGACATACCCTGAAACCAGTCTCAGGGATGCTTGTTTCAGGTCCAGTGAGGAACTGGCCAAGTCTGGGCTATTCCCATGAGGCACAGGGTCACGACTGATTTGCATATGGCGGGGTCCAAACTGGGGTGTCGTAGTGGGCAAAGGAACAATGGATTTAACCCAGATCTTTTGACTGGGGAGAATGTTTGCATTGTCAGCATTCCGTCAATTATTTGTTGATGTAATTCTTTTCACCCTAAGTGGGGTGGGTATGCCCAGACGTGGGTCACTTGTTCACTGTGCCGCTGGATTCAAGCTAGCCTTGCTGAAGAAGGGTGACATACCCTGAAACCGGTCGCAGTATGCTTGTTTCTGGTCCGGTGAGGACCTGGCCTGACAGTTCGGTCTAGACTGTTCCCAGGAGGCACAGGGTCAAGACTGATTTGCATATGGGTGGGTCCAAACTGGGTTGACATAGTGGGCAAAAGAACAATGGATGTATTCCAGATCTTTTGACTGGTGGAGAATGTTTGCATTGTTAGCATTCCGTCCATCATTTGTTTGCTTTAACACTTTTCACCCTAAGTGGGATGGGAATGCCCAGATGTGGGTCCCTTGCTCACTGTGCCACTGGATTCAAGATAGTCCGGCTGTAAAAGGGTGACTTTCCCTAAAACTGGTCCCAGGATGCTTGTTTCCAGGCCAGGGAGAATGTGACCTGGCAGTTCGGTCTGGACTGTTCCCATAAGGCACACGGTCAAGACTGATTTGCATGTGGCTAGGTGCAAACTGGGTTGGTGTAGTGGGCAAAAGAACTATTGATTTAACCCACATTTTTTGACTGGGGGAGAATGTTTGCATTGTCAGCATTCCGTCCATCATTTGTTTGCTGTAACACTTTTCACCCTAAGTGTGCTGGGTATGCTCAGACATGGGTCCCTTGCTCACTGTGCCACTGGATTCAAGCTAGCCTGGCTGAAGAAGGGTGGCATACCCTGAAACCGGTCCCAGGATGCTTGTTTCCAGTCCAGTGAGGACCTGGCCTGGCAGTTTGGTCTGGACTGTTCCCATGAGGCACAGGGTCAAGACTGATGTGCATATGGCTGGGTACAACCTGGGATGGCATAATGGGCAAAAGAACGGTGGTTTTAAGCCACATCTTTTGACTGGGGGACAATGTTTGCATTATCAGCATTCCGTCCATCATTTGTTTGCTCTAACACTTTCCACCCTAAGTGGGATGGGTATGCCCAGACGTGTGTCCCTTGCTCACTGTGCCCCTGGATTCAAGCTAGCCTGGCTGAAGAAGGGTGACATGCCCTGAAACCGGTCCCAGAATGCTTGTTTTCCCATCCAGGGAGGACCTGGCCTGGCAGTTTGGTCTGGACAGTTTCGACGAGGCACAGGGTCAAGACTGATTTGCATATGGCTGGGTCCAAACTGGGGTGGCGTAGTGGGCAAAAGAACGATGGATTCAACCCAGTTCTTTTTACTGGGAGAGGATGTTTGCAATGTCAGCATTCCGTCCATCATTTGTTTGCATTAACACTTTTCACCCTAAGTAGAATGGGTATGCCCAGACTTTTGTCCCTTGCTCACTGTGCCACTGGATTCAAGCTAGCCTGGCTGAAGAAGGGTGACATACCCTGAAATCGGTCCCAGGATGCTTGTTTCTGGTCCAGTGAGGACCTGGCCTGGTGCGTCAGTCTGGACTGTTCCCATGAGTCTCAGGGTGAAGACTGATTTGCATATGGCTGGGTCCAAACTTGGGTGGCATAGTGGGCAAAAGAACGATGGATTTAGCCCAGGTCTTTTGACTGGGGGTGAGAAAGTTTGCATTGTCAGCATTCCGTCCATCATTTGTTTGCTGTAACACTTTTCACCCTAAGTGGGATGGGTATGCCCAGACGTGACATGGGTCCCTTGCTCACTGTGCCACTGGATTCAAGCTTGCCCGGCTGTAGAAGGGTGACATACCCTGAAACCGGTCCCAGGATGCTTGTTTCAGATCCAGGGAGGATGTGGCCTGGCAGTTCGGTCTGGATTGTTCTCATGAGGCACACGGTCAAGACGGATTTGCGTATGGCTGGGTGCAAACTGGGTGTCATAGTGGGCAAAAGAACAATGGATTTAACCCAGATCTTTTGACTGGGGGAAAATGTTTGCATTGTCAGCATTCCGTCCATCATTTCTTTGCTGTAACACTTTTCACCCTAAGTGGGATGGGTATGTTCAGAAGTGGGTCCCTTGCTCACTTTGCCACTGGATTCAAGCTAGCCTGGCTGAAGAAGGGTGACATACCCTGAAACCGGTCCCAGGATTCTTGTTTCCGGTCCAGCGAGGAGTTGGCCTGGCAGTTCGGTCTGGACTGTTCCCATGAGGCACAAGGTCAAGACTGATTTGCCTATGGCTGGGTCCAAACTGGGGTGGCGTAGTGGGCAAAAGAACAATGGATCAACCCAGATATTTTGACTGGGTGAGAATGTTCGCATAGTCAGCATTCCTGTCCATCATTTGTTTGCTGTAACACTTTTCACCCTAAGTGGGATGGGTATGCCCAAACATGGGTCCCTTGCACAGGGTCAAGACTGATTTGCCTATGGCTGGGTCCAAACTGGGGTGGCATAGTGGGCAAAAGAACGATAGATTTAACCCAGATCTTTTGACTGGGGGAGAATTTTTGCATTGTCAGTATCCCGTCCATCATTTGTTTGCTGTAACACTTTTCACCACTAGCATTCCGTCCATCATTTGTTTGCTGTAACACCCAATTCCAGGGGCAGATGAGCTCATTGACACTTTGGCCTCAACCAAGTTCTTGAGTACATTTGACCTTGATGCTGACTATTGGTAAATCAGACTAGCTGATGATGCCAAACCAAAAACATAATTTTCAAGCTATAGAGAGGGAAGCCTTTGCTGTGGTCTGGGCCCTGACAAAGGTTAGGTCCCCCCTGTTTGGCAATCACTTCATTGCTCAGACAGACCCTAAGACACTCCTAAAATAGATGAATGGTGAACCCCCAAAACATTTGAGGTGGTCCATTTCCCTACAGGGGATGGATTATACAGTGGAGCATAGACCTGGGAGTAACCATGCCAATGCAAGTGGACTCTCCAGATATTCCCACTTAGAAAATGAAGACTGATCTGTACAAGGTTAGTCTCATCTCCTTACGTTTGGGAGGGGTGTGTAGGAAAGTAGGATCTGCTTATTATGGTTACCCCTACATTCTGCTAAATGGGATACTGTTTTTGACTAGTCTGACTGGGATCTTGCTAATCAGTACATCAGTCTATCTGCTTATCTCCCTAAACTGTAAAGTTATGTACCTAGGTACACGCCAGATTGGATACTGGAGTACCCTTGTCAGTCCCTAGTATATGGTACCCTTGTACCCAGGGCATAAGTATTCCAGAGGCCTTCCATTGGCTTAAGCATGTATTATGCCACCCATGAGAGGCCATGGAAAATGGAACTGCAGGCCTGCCATTATAGCCTGTGTAAGCTGGTGCATGCACCACTTACTTAAGATATATGTTTACTATATCTAAATCTATAAATCACCCTATAGCAGGCCTTAACAAACCTGAAGGCAGGGTGCTTGTTTCTAAGTGAGATGGTGCCACTGCATGAGCCGGACACCCCTGCAGCCTTCGGAGTCCATTCTCCCGGGTTGTTAGTGCAGCAGCCATTTACGACACATAGAGTGGCATTATGCGACCGCATGATGATCAACTGTAAAATGGCTCAAAGTAACCTTATCATGTTTGCTGTCAAACATCGAGGAATCATACCCCTACACTGGTAACTGGTGTTATGAGGTATGATGCCACCCCTCAGAAGCAAGCTTAATTGGGTCCCTGCTGTTCTCGTTACCAGCTTTGTAGTCCCGGGCAGCCCAAAATGGTTGCTGTTGACCAGAAACACATTTCTGCCCTCCTGCTGCTGAGCCAAGCTCAAGCAGGGGAAGGTGGAACAATAGACATCCTGTCACAGGGAGGTGTGACCACATCCCAGACAGTATTTAGTGTTTTAAGACTGGGTGGCACTTGCCAGCAACCGAAAGTCTGCATGAGGGGCACATTTGGTGTATCTGTGCATAGTTCAGTACAAACCAGTCCTGGGAGCCTTTGGCTCCTGCTCTAGCGTTGAACTGGATAAAGAACATGGGAGTTACCTCCCCACTGTCCAGACCCTCCCCTGGGAGGGCCCCTGAATCTTTCCAACCCTTTCCTGTGGGTACAAAATGGCTAACCTGGCTGTAGGACCCTAGATTCTACGTGGATAACTTTCTGATCAAGAAACCACTGATCTTTGACTGTTTAGACACTCTGGACTTTGCTGTACTTAGTTTGGGCCCGACTTCATCTCCCTCTCAGTCTGAAGCATCGTATGTGCACCATACAGGCTCTGTGCAGGACCTCTTGAGCATCATGGACAACCAAAGATATCTCCCTGGGAGTGAAGGAGTCACTCCCCTGCATTCGCAGGCACCACATCACGACTGACTGGTCTGCTGCTCCAGAGATCCTATGGACTAGAAAGGCTCCTGCAACACGGGAGGTATGTTCCTATGTTCCTCAAGGTCTCAGCTGCCATCTCACCAATGTTGAGGACATAATCCCTCGTGGGGGCTACAATACCTATATCCATGTGCACCGCATACATTTTTAGTTGTTGGTATTTCCTGAGCAAGTATATTGGTCTCACAGTAGCCCCAACCTCTGGCACTATTTCCTACCAAGAACTCCCGCCTCCTCACATCGAGTGCTCCATGGACTGCTGTTTGGTGAAATCACTCGAGGTCCTCTTGTGATTCCTGTGCCTCCAGCCTGTGAGTCCTCTTGAGCGTCAACTTGGCTTTTCTTGGGTTACCCTGGTTGCTCCAGGCTTGCCCTAACTCCCCTTGCTTTGGTGAGTCCCCTAGAGCTTGCTGTTCTGAACCGTGACCTTATTTAACCGTCTGCATGTGTTGCTGTTGCCAAAGCTTGTTGGTGCTCCCGCCGGACACCGACCCCTTGGTACTCATCATCCTTTGTGGGACAGCTCATATCCGGCTCCTGGTTATCCTCGACATCTCCTGATCCCCGTGGCTTCAGAGTCAAGGACCTACTCAACGAACCTGAAGCACCCAACATCTGTGGGCATTCTTCTACCGAGCCCCTGGTCACTCCTGAGTGACTCAGACTCTGTCCCCTCTGCTTTCAGGTACTCTTCAACCGAAATCCACCTTTGGAATTCAACAGAAACTTTTCTTACTTCCAGCAGTGGCTCTTCTTCATAGTCCTCTATTGAGATCTAAGGCGGTTTCTGATGCCACTTCAGACCTATGCACCCAGCTTCCCTGGGATAGGTAACCCTGGTACTACAGTATCCATGGGTGGGTTGGCTCTCAAACCTCCAAACTTCCACAGAGTTTCTAAGAAGGGTCCATAAACTTTATAACTTCAACTGTGACTTCCCCATAGAATTGTACGTAGCCTGCGGTTATGTTCCCACACTGCCCCATCTTCCGTTGGGTCCCTACCTACTGACCTTGGGTGGTTCCTTGAGGTCCCAGCGATTCTACGTCCCCTAGACACTGTCTTGAATCAAGTTGTGTTTCCTATACCACTTTTTTAGTATATGGTTTGGTCTCCGCCTGGAGCCCACTGTGTATTAGTGCTATTTACTATTGTTTCTGTGCTACAGTATTGTGTGCTTTGTGATTATCTCTGTGTAGGATATACTGTGTCGTACTAGAGAAAGTTTTATTAATAAATACATATTGTATAACTACTGTGTGGTTATCCTTTCATTTAATCAATACTATAAGGTTGCATTCTGGTAAAAGAAAAAGCAGCTTAACCTTCCTTCAAGACTAAGCCTGAAGGCTGCTCTCCACAGCTACCACTTGGATAGCTTTCTAAGGTTATCTTTGACTTCTAAAATCACCATAAGGGTTGTTTGGACTGGTGCAAGGTGCCCAATTGAATTAGTGGACAGCATATAGCAGGTCAACTTCTCACAGGAAGTATTTCCGCACCTGGCTAAAACATGTGACTTTGTTTAAAGAAAAAAAATTCTGTGTGTGGCACCTGTGTACCCTTAAGATCTCTGACGCTAACTGTCCCAACAGTCTCCTCCATCTTGTTCTCCAACTTTTTTACTGAAACCTTAGACAATTCAATTATTTTTGGTGTACAGATTGTTTCTTCTATTTTATTTATTTATTTATTTATTTTGAAGGTTTTGTATAGTGCAAACAAGACCCTTGCGGGTATCAGAGCCCTCACAGGGCAGATGTAAACAACAGAAACAGGTATAGAAAAATATAGGTGATACCAATACAAACTAGCATCTAATATAAAGTAGCAGAAATATTACAAGAAAAATACATAGTCCAAGTGAAATTAGCCATGAGGATAGATTTCTCTTCTTTTTTGAAGGATGCGGTAGAGGGATTCTGTCTAGTTTCTGGGGGCAGCGCATTCCAAATCCTGAGAGCCATCCCCGAGATGGTCCGGTTGTATGTTTCTTTCTTGGTAAATTGTTGTGGTTTCAGTAGAAGAATATTTGAATTCCTGGAGGATGTATTACTGCAAGAGAGCACCAGTTTCTGAGCTAGGTAACTCAGGGTGTTGTAATGCATGGCCTTGTTCGTCATACATGTAATTTTCTGTTGAATTCTAGCCGCGAAAGCGAGTCAGTTGAGGGATCTAAGGTCAGGAGAGATGTGGCAGTTCCTTTTGGAGCCTTTTATGAGTCTAGCAGCTTAGTTGATTGAAGCTCGTAGAGGGGACGTCGTCGATCTGGGAAGACCAGAAAGAGCGACACTCCCATATTCCACTCTTTGGATTGCAAGTGCTTTGACTGTTAATTTGAAGTCATATGCGGGAAGAAAAGGTTTCAGTCTTCTCAAGGTGTTCATCTGAAAATGTGCTCCTTTTGTAGCGGCACTGATGTGTTTCTGCATATTTAGATTCGTGTCCAGCATTAATCTCAGCTATTTCGTTGTGATGGATTTCCCATAGATAAAACGTGTTGTTGTATATTCTTGTCAGAACACTTGCAGATGTACTGAGCCTGAATTAACTGATCAGTAAAACCTTCAAACTGACAGTCTGCGCTTAATTGCCTGAGTACAGAAACAAAAGTGTCCACAACCTCTCCGGGCATTTGTTCTCTTTTAAAAACTGTATGTTGAATGACTACCAAACTGGGCTAAACATCAAAGTGTAACTCAAGTTTTCTTACAGTTTCTACATATTCATCAATATCTTCCTCGCCTTGGCCTCTCACCAAAGGCGGCAAATGTTTGAAAATTGATCTGCCTTCAAAACCTAAACAATGTAACAACAAATATTTTTTTCTTTCAGGGCATTAACTCGATGTTCCTGTCACCCCAAGATAAGTCACAAATGCATCATACCATTTTTTTCAAACAATAGGTGGATTTTCTTGTGCCTTCAGAAAAGACAGTGGAGCTGCAACAAATGCATGCTGAAAAGATCACAAGTTCCAATCTAAAGGTATACTTGCTTAGTAATTCTTCACACTGCTCTATGTGGCCTCCCAGTAGTTAAGTTACAAGACTAAACATATACAATAATTGTATGAGAGATTCTATGGACAACAGAAACCAAAGAGAACAAAAATGTCAAGATTTAACAATTGTTCCTAATCTGTGAGCAGCAGTCTCTTTTAGTTACCGCTAAAACAATGGATATGCACATTTAATTTCATGCCAAGATGTGCACATCACCACATTTAACTAACAAGCTTATTTCAAAATACACTACAGGGTGTGCGCATCACCGTGCAAAAAACTCACCATACACTGTTGCACACTTCACATTTCTTCGTGCTTTGTGGTGTGCATCCCACCACGTAAATGGTGTTCCCAAAATGCTCCAATGTAATGCACATTAAGGGTGTGCGCGTCACCGCGCTGTTGACTTTCGGCAAAACTTTACAAAACATGCGCTGAATAATATGAATGTGATACAGACCTGTGCCAACCACGTACTTCAGAATTGCCTTTGTTCATAATTTTGCCAACCACAATCCAAAATAGCTGACATGTGATTTACGATATCACTGCCAGCATGAAATCGTCGCCAAGAGTAATCCACAATGGCAGCAACCCTACTCTGTGGTGGAGTGCTCTGTGTACTGGGCATGCACACCAACCAAATTTCTCTTCCTTGATCTCCATTCCACTGGACACGGAAATACAACCTGGCCCCTCACAAACAGTTCCTGAGAAGTGCTGCTGTACACAACCTTTCCTAGCTGTTTGAAACGCAAGCCCCTACAAACAACGATGATTACGATCTCCGCTCCTCTGCAATACAATCTCTGCAGCTGCCAAGCACAAAGGACGTTCTCTGGGTTCTGTAGCACCTGAAGATCATCGCCAAAATGTTTGTAGTAAGAAGTTCAATCTTCTTAGTTGTTAAACAGAAAAGTTTATTGAATAACAGGCAGGTACTGCACAGCAGCATATCTAGATCAAAGATTACAGAGCAACTGACAACGGTAAAACATTCACATTCTATTACAGAATAGAGAATGCAAGAGAACACATAGTTCCACAACGAATGCTGGGTGACAAAAAAGCATCAACCCAGAGCTCACCACTACACATCGCTTACGGAAAATGCCTTCTAAGAAAATCTCAGCTCTGGCATCAGGACGGTCAGGGTGAGGAAAACTGGGAGTAATTAGGCCAGCCTATCTCGTTGGAGGAAATCACTATGGTAATTTCTTCTCTGCCAGTGGGTAAAGCTGTTAGAACCCATCTCATCCCTGGAGAGTTTTATAAGATCCTATCTCCTAGCCTTTGATCCAGCGGGCTATAGAAAATATATCATAAACAACGCTACCCAACTTCATAATCTATAAACAAATTTCTATACTAAATATGGACCCATTTATGAACCAGATATATTTTGGGCCTACTGAATCAGGTGGTCAGAATAAATCTATATACACATTATCTATAAACTATATACATATTTATACATTTGCAGAAAGAATATTGTCATTAGAATAAAACCCAATCATTTAAACGACCACCATAGGTGACGTAATCTAGCTAATGGTAACCTACACTTCTGAATAATCAAGACCAGCTTGTTTGTCAAAAGTAAGATTTTATTTTCTAAATTATGGTATGTAAATTGAATGTTTTATAATTGAATTTTATTAGCAATAAAGCAAGCATGATTGTAAAGAATTATGGAAAACACAATTTAAGCAAATGAATCAAAGTTAAAATGAATATTTAAAGTTTAGCATTTCTAAAACCTAAGTCCCTAAATAAACTAAATAGATAGGAATTAAAGTAAAGTTCTTTGAGGATTCTTACGTGCTCCACGCAAAGTCCAGCAGCACATCACCCTCATCGGAAAGTCAGAAAGCAGCAGCCAGCCCAACCCTAAGGGCATGACTTTTTATACCTTTCTACGCTAACTAAACTAGCAAAGGAAAGTTTTCAGAAATCCTCGACGTCCCATTGGCTGAGAGTGACAAGTGACATGTCACCCGATTCTCAAAAAGTTCCACAAAATCATGTCTTACAAAGACCATTGTCTCTTCCACGTGAAGCCAGAAGCTTCCTGCGATTGCAACTATGTATTAAGTCATCCTCGCAGCTTCCATAGACTTTCAGTACAACTTCCGCGGATGCCAAGTTAAGGACTGACAAAATGTTCACTTTCGACCTTGGCCATGTCCGACAGAATGATGTCAGCTCATCAGTTTTTGCTTTGTGAATGCAGCTTCAATAATCGTTTTAATTCAGAATGGGCGTCTCGTGACTTTCTGCAGAATTATAGATCAGCTCTTTTTCTGCGGTTCAAATGACTAGGCCCAAAAGCAGGCAACTTATGTTTTCTAGTATAAAACAAACACAAGAAAAGTATTAATGTAAGAAATAAAGTAGATTCTGTATCCACCCCATGTTTCACTAATTAATTAACCCACCCGATTAATCAAAATGTTACCTAGCCATTGCAAACAAATAAGCAGCGTTTATATTTACCAGTCTCCGTATTTCTATGAGACCCAAATGCATCTAGAATAGTAGAAATGACATCACACAGACAAGGAAAAGCAAAACAAGCACATGCTTCTTTTAAGTTTGCAGCAGTTAGTAATGACAAAAACGAAAACAATAAATTATTTTATTAATTTGCACAAACAGAAAGATGCAACATTTATGCACGTTTATGAGCACACATTTTAGTCCCCCCACGTGTAAAGTTTAATCTAAGTTGTATTAGCACGACATATCACAAATCATTAATAATTTTATTCATGTTATGGAAATGTGACTTTGCGAGTTTAAACAAAATTTTGTTTTCTATCTCGCACCATCAACTCCCTCATCTGGTGATTAACAAATCACCACACCAGCACTCAAAATTTTGGTAAATTAAATTTTTAAGAAATCGATTCAAATTCATTTGTATCAGTAAACCTAAAAGTCTGTTTCAGCATAATCTTTGCAATTAACATGACGCTCTCTATGTAACTCCTGTAACTCGATCTCCCTTTCCTCTTCTTTTCTGAGTTTATAGATTCTCTTCTTTTCCTTTAACTGTTTCTTTCTTTTATGTAACAAACAACCTACTTTAGTCAAAATAAAAATGAATACTATTACAATCAAAGGTGCCAAAATCTTGCCAAGAATTGAACTTCCGATATTATGAAACCAGTTTTTAATTGCTTGAAACCTTTTTGAAAGTTTCCCTGTAAAATCTTCTTCTTCTAAAGGAATTATTTCTGAATGCATTTGTGTAATATTCTTAATATACATTTCAATATTCTTACTTTCATCAGGTATATATGTACAGCAATGTTGGACATGTAAAATGCCACAGACTCCTCCCTCTTTTGCTAGGAGTATGTCTAAAGCAAGACGATCTTGAATTACCATGGATCTAATTGCAATAACTTCAACATTCACTAATTGAAATCCATCAGCAGTGTCAGTTGATAATCTATCAACTATAGTGGACAATTTTCTAATTCTCCCTGCATTTAGGGTTATACCAACAAAAGGTATTACAGCTTGAAAAATATCTCCCAGAACTTCAGTAAAAGTTTCTCTTTTAGCTCTATTTACATAATTATGAATTTTAAACAATCCTTCTGAATCTCTGTCAACATGAAACACTTTAGGAAAAACAATTCCCACATAACAAGTTCCATACCAATGGTCTGGAAGATTATAGTAAGCTTTGTCACCACAAACAAAATAAATTCCAGGGAAGATAGGATCTTTTCCACCTTTAAATCCCCAACCTCCCATAATCAGATAAGTATCTTCACAGTTACTTGCACCTACAAAATAATTATCAAAAAGTGTATTATCTCTTCTAATGCAAAGTTTTCCACTAATAGGTTTGTCTATGTGAATTGCAATATTTTCAAGCATTTTGCCATTTAATTTCTCATCCTCTTTTTGCCAGAAGGATGACTTAGTCTGCTTGACTAATTCATTTCTCTTATAAATTGCTCTTCTCTCCTCAACCATATTCAAAAATTTCTTTCCTTCAGCACTTAATTTACATGTTAGATTATTCTTGTAAGCATACTCGTAAGTGAGTTCGTTAGTAACAAGGAAATATTCTCTCATTTGTTTTGCTTTCTTATGCTTATTTAAAGCATTATCAATCTTAACATTAGCAAAAATCTCATCATAATTTGAATAGTAATATTCTAAACGACCAGTTTGATAAAATAAACTAGTTAATACACTACATGTTACAGCATAAGTGAGAGGAAGCATATTATATGTTACTCCCTCAGAAACAGAAGCAGGTAACTTAACACAGACATAACAGTCTTTAGCATCCATTACCTTGACATATTCACTCAAAAGCTTTGTGAATGTATTGCTTGAAAAATCACCTATTGATTTATCTTGATGAATGTTAGGCTGATGATCGATAACTTTTGCAGATGCACTATGTTTAGTTTGGCTAACCAGAGCTTTGCTTGTTATGTTAACTTTGTGTAATTCTCTATTCATTTCTAAAGGGATAATCACAGCTAGTACCAACCAGAGCAGAACTAAAATGAGCAGACACACCAGAGTCATCTTACAGCATCTTTTAAAAACAGAACATTTTGAAGTGCTCTCCTTAACGTAAGGCATTTTTAGGTTAGTTTTTTAGCCTCAAAAATAAAAATAAATTTTAAAATTTATATACACCCCCCTTTTAAAATATATTTTTCTTTTATAACACTAAACAAGATTTCTTCGACCTTATGTCATACATAAGTTTTCTTCAACTAAACAGTTTTTTCTTCGACCTTGTGTCATACATAAGTTTTCTTCAACTAAACAGTTTTTCTTCAGCCTTTTGCCAATTTAATAATTCTGTACTTCAATCATTGTCACTAATTTCTTGGATTTCGTTTTCTTCTTCACTACTATCATATATGTCTATTACAGGTGGAATTACTAAGTAAGTCCACTCAGGAGACTTGTATTTCTGGTTTGGTTTAATTATTCTCTTCCCTTTTCTCGATATCACTTCAATTTTTCTTCCAACTCCAACTTCTTTTCCTGGACTCTTTTGACTACTGATTTCTTCAACTTGTTCTATTGGCTTTTTGATCAATCTTACTCTCAATCTTCCACCAGGCCAGTAGTCTGCTTTTCTCACGTACTTTTTCTTTGGTTCAGAATTATTTGATTCTGACTTCCAAGTCCTTTTCTTTCCGTTTTCACTTCCACCTTCCACGTCACTTTCTTCAGTTTCGTAGTCTGAAATTTCAATTGACTCAGGAACTTCTCTATTCGGCAATTTCACTCCTTCAGGAACTTCACTTTGTCTTCCATCACTGGTACTTGGTAATTCGTTCTCCTCTTCTTCCTCAATTACCTTTAGCTTCCCAGATTTCGGATTTTTGTTCCTTACTTCAGAGCTTGTTCTCTGCCTTTCGATACTCTCCTGGTCTGAAATTTCTTTTGGTTCAGCTTCTTTGTCTTCAATAGAGACAACCGAATCCTCAGTTATCTTTCCTTTTAACAGATTCTCTTCACCTTCAGAATCTATCACATTTATTTCTAAGTCTTTTCTTGTCAGATTTCCATTCACTGGCACAGTTTCCAGATGTCGACTTTCTTGTCGATCTTCAGAATCTGGAATTACTTCACCTTCTGTTCTGTCTTCTGCTTCAGAATCAGAATCATCTGTGGTATCACTTTCAACATCAGAACTCTCAGGAGTCGGTACTGGAATAGTATGACTTGGATGAATCCAGCGCTTCAATCCTCTGCACTTTACAGCATTAGTAGTGATCAAGATTACCTGCCTAGGTTTCTGCCATCTAGGAGATAGACAATTCCTTCTCCGATGTACTTTCGTTCTGACCCAATCGCCAGGTCTCAGATCATGAGTCAAAACTTTTTCATTTGATTGAGCTTCAGTTCCCACCTGATTAGACACAGAAGTTACCATATCAGATAACCTTTTACAGTAATCCAAAATTGCACTGTCATTTATGCTCAACAGTTTACCTACAGGTACAAAAGCTTGTCTCATAACTCTTCCCATTATAATTTCATGAGGACTCAGACCTGTCTTTTTATCTGGTGTACTTCTTAATGACATCAAAACAAGTGGAAGAGCATCTGTCCACTTAACACCTGTCTCAAGACACATTTTTCCAATTCTATTTTTGATAGTTCCATTTATTTGTTCAACTACACCTGATGCCTCTGGTCTGTATGCACAGTGTATTTTCTGCTCAATGCTCAAAGCTTCACAAATTAACTTCAACAGTTTGTTATCAAAATGGCTCCCTCCATCACTCTCAATAGTGACTGGAAAACCGTACCTTGGGATGATTTCTCTGAGCATTAGTTTTGCTACTGTAATTGAATCACAATGTCGTGTAGGGAAAGCTTCTACCCATCTTGAGAATAGGCATACAATTACAAGTACATATTTCAAACAGTTGTGTAAGGGCATTTCAATGAAATCTATTTGTAACCTGGTAAAAGGACCACCTTCTCGACCAATTATTCCTGTCCCCACCACTGATTTTCTGTTTGGATTCATTTGTTGGCATGACAAACACCTTTGACAAAAAGATTCTGCAATGGTTCTAAATTTGGTATTGAACCAAGTTTCTCTAAAAAGTCTGACCATAGAATCTCTTCCTAGATGTGCAGGACCATGATATAATCTTGCCATGTCAGCAATCAAGCAATTTGGTAAGACTATTCTGCCATCTTTGTAAACCCACACTCCATCTTCTTCACGTGGTCTACAATCTGATCTTAACCATAAGTCTTTTTCTTCATCATCTGCTTCGTTTTGTAAATCTCTAATCTCATGCCATGTTTCTACAACAGTTGTTAGCATTAATGAATTTGAATCAGTTTCTTTACTCCTCTCCCGATTGTATGAATAATTTTTCCTTGCGCAGTACTTTGCTGTTTCGTCTGCGAAGGCATTTCCCTTGGAAATATAATCAGTTCCTCTAGTGTGCGCTGCACACTTGACTATGGCAATTTCTTTTGGCAATTGTATTGCTTCAATTAATCTTCTAATGAAAACTGCATTTTTAATTGGTGATCCTGTTGATGTCATGTATCCTCTCTGTGACCAGAGTTGTCCATAATCATGCACAACTCCGTACCCATACTGACTATCAGTAATGATGGTAACTCTAATATCTTTTGATATTTCACATGCACGAATTAAAGCAATTAATTCAGCCACTTGTGCTGAACGAACTCCTTCAAGACATGATGCTTCTTCAACATCTACAACTGTACAAACTGAGTATGAAGCTTTCAAGACACCTCCTTCGGATCTTAAGCATGAGCCATCTACAAAGTAGACAAAATCCGATTCAGACAAAGGTCTGTCTTTGATGTCTTTTCTTGGTTTAGTGCAGAATTCCATGACATCCAAACATTCATGTTCAGTTTCAATGTCATCAACAATTTCAGAATCAGGCAGTAATGTAGAAGGATTCAGATTCAAACATCTTGAAATCGAAACATTATCTGCTCCCAGTATGATTTTCTCATACTTTGTCAATCTGCTACTTGTTAAATGTTGAGTCTTACCTCTTGTCAGTAATATTTCAACTGAATGAGGCACAAAAACTTTCACAGGAAATCCCATAATAATTCCTTCACTTTGTTCGAGGCTGATACTTGTAGCTGCAACTGCTTTCAAACAACCTGGTAATGCTTTTGCAATTGGATCAAGAACTGCAGAGAAGTATGCTATAGGTTTCTTTAAATTTCCATGTCTCTGTATTAATACAGATAATGCACATCCTTCTCTCTCACTGCAATACAGTTCAAAATCTTTCTCATAATTTGGCATACCCAAAGCAGGAGCTTGGCATAAGCTCTTTTTCAGGTTCTCAAAAGATTCCATCTCAGCATCATTGAGAATAATTGGATCTTTTACATCTGATTTGGTCAGTCTTTGTAATGGTTTTGCAATTACTGAAAATCCACTTATCCATTGTCGACAGTAACCTACCATTCCCAGGAACATTCTGACCTGTCTTTGTGTTCTTGGCGGTAACATTGCTTGAATCATTTTTATTCTCTCTATTGTTACTTGTCTTTTTCCTTTTGCAATCCTGTGACCAAGATATTTTACTTCTTGTTTGCAAAACTGTAGTTTTGCTGGGGACACTTTATGTCCTTCTTCTGCAAGGCGATTTAACAGAATTATTGTGTCTGTTACACAATTTTCTCTTGTCTTTGCTGCTATTAACAAATCATCAATATACTGCACCAATGTAGACCTACCTGGTAAGTCTAAATCTTCTAATGATCTTTTTAACAGTTCGTTAAAGATTGAAGGACTTTCAGTATAGCCCTGAGGGATTCTTGTCCATCCAAGGGTCTTACCTTGGAATCTGAAAGCAAAGATTTCATAACTGTCTGGGTGTAATGGAACAGTAAAGAATGCATTGCAAAGATCAATGACTGTATACCATTCAGCATCATGTGGAATCTGAAATAGAATTACTGCTGGATTTGGAACCACAGGACAACATGGAATGACAATTTGATTAACCTTTCTCAAATCTTGTACGATCCTAAATGTTCCGTTAGACTTTTTAACTCCCATAATTGGTGAATTACAAGAGCTACTTTTCATTTCCTTTAATACACCTTGCTTTATTAATTTTTCAATTATAGGTGTAATACCTTCAATTGTCTCTGTTTTCATTTTATACTGTGGAGTGTTTGGAAATTCTATTCCCTGTTTCAATGCAATTTTTACAGGATCTACGTTTTTCATCAGACCCATCTCATTCCCAGTAAAATCCCATATTTCAGATTTCACTGTTTCCTTTAGCTCTTCAGGTAAATCCTTTTCTTCAAATGCAGGAAACAATTTTGTTTCTTCTGCTTCCATCATCATCATTGTCATTCTGTACAAACCATCTTCCTCCATTGTTTGTAACTCAACTCCTTCAGGAGAACAATATATTCTGCAATTCATTTTACATAGGATGTCTCTGCCTAATAGATTTACTGGACTACTATTACAAACCACAAATCTGTGTTTGTCTCTGTAATTTCCAATTTCAACTTGTACTGGATCAGTTAAATCTGTTTTAATTTGCTGATTACTTACTCCCACAACTTGGATGGTATCCCCAGAGAGAGGTAGGTTTTCAATTTCCACTGATCTAACAGTAGAACGGGTAGCACCAGTGTCCACTAGAAAAGTGATGTCTACATCATTAACTTTCCCGTTTACATAAGGACCAGACTGGTCAACCTCAAGAGTGGCTCCAACAACACACTCTTCCTCCTCTCTCGGGCACCGTCAGCAATAATCATCAGAATCACTGTCTTGACTTTCTGTTAATAAAAATTGTTGTGAAGCATTTTGCATTTGAACCCTTTGCTGCTTTTGCTGTTTTTGTGGTTTTATTACCTGTTCACATCCCTGAAATCCCACGTTTGGATTATATTTTTGAACTCCCCCACAATTCGGAAAAGGTGGTTGTGGCAACTGGTCTTGACGATTATTCACCTGTTGTTGTTGCTGTTGTTGTAACTGTCGCTGAATATTAAATTCATTTAACCCCTGTTGCATCTGTAGCTGTTGCTGCAGGTTAACACCATTCTGCATCTGTGGATTCAATAAGGGATTCTTTAAGTTTTTAGGAGGATGAGGACACTCGTCCCTCCAATGTCCAATTTCGCCACAATTAAAACAAGGTAATCTTTGTTTCAGCTCTTCTATCTTTGGGCTAAATTTCTTTGGGAAATTATTACCTTTAAACTTTCCTTGTATCTGGTTTGTATTTCCAGTTTGAACAAAATTAGTGTTCTTATTTCCCATGCTGGCAATTTGTTGCTCAGCCACCTTTACCTGAGCCCACATGGCTTTCTCCTTCAGCTTCTTCTGTTTTACTTCTAATTCATCGCTACAATATTTTGCTTTTCTTAGAATATCATCTACAGATAGTGCTTGCCATCCGACAATACTAGTTCTGATCATTTCTCCAATTTCAGGTTTTAGTCCATAAACAAATCTATAGATAAAATGACTCATGTCTTTTTCATCTAATTTTTCATAACCACTGTATTGTTTAAAGATTAACAATAGTCTTTCATAAAAAGAATGAACTGATTCTTTTGTTTCTTGTTCTGTTCTTTCAATTTTAACCCAATCAACTTCTTTGGGTGGAATTTTGTTTTTCATCCAAACAATTACTTTTTCATAGAAATCCATTACAAGTGGATTTGGGGCACCTGTTTCTTTAATTCGCTCAGGTTCTGCTTTTGGCCAACTAATCGATATTTTGCATTCTGTCCAAAGATCAGATGGAACAACAATGTCAAAAAATCCATCTAAATCAATCCACAGAACTTTTGACACTTTGATAAATCTATCAACTTGTCTGTACCACTCAACTGGTTTTTCCCTTAATTTTGGAAAGTCATTTGTAAATAACAGAATGTCCTGTCTTGACCAAGGGACATGAACATATCCTCCACCTGCTACTTCTCTCATTGGAAATTGTTTTGACAATTTCTCCAATCTTTCATCTTCCTTCCTTTTGGTCCATTTCACTCTCCATTTGTTCAGTTCTCCTAGCTTTTTGATATAGACAATCAAATCTTTAATGTGAACTATTCTTCCCATTGAGTTCAAACTCTCAATGTCACTTTCTGAAAAGTCTAATCTGTAATGCTTTGCAAAGTTCTTTTGCTTACTCACATCGATTTCAAGTTCTGCTGCTAGATCCTCTAGTTGATCATATTTATTTTTCGTTTTCCACTGAATGCTTTTGCAGATGAACAGTAGTTCATCGTCTCGATAGTAATTTAAACTATCAGGACCAATCGTTCCAATTATTAATTCTTCGATATTCGCTTTTAATTTAGCCACATCAAGTTTTGGTGTGGTTACCCTGACTTCAGGACTTCCTACATCTGACATAGCACCCATTGGTGTTTTTGGAGATAGATCCTCATTAAAGGTTAAATCAGGCATTCTTGATCTAGAAGTGTTTAATTCAGTCAAGTCTGAATAAAATTTTTCAGCAGGCTTCTGAATTTCTGTATTTAAAGGAATAGTTAATCCATTTTTGTTTGTATCTCTTTGATCAAATACAGGCTGAACAGGACCTATTGTTACTGGAACTGTGACAGCTTCCATGCCTTTTGTCATTCTTTTAATTAATTCTTCTTTAGACCTTAAATATTCATTATAATCAACATCCTCAACATTTCTTGTCTCTCTTGCATAATCTTTTGGAGGTTCCCTTGCTCTTGGAGTCATTGAAAAATGTCTACCCTCATTTCGAGCATTCTCGAATTCTGGTCTTCTAGGAGTTTCAGTGATTTCACAATTATTTGGATAAAGTTTAGGAGCTTCACTAATTGGAGGTGCACTCGGTGAAGTTTCAGTAGAAACTACCGGAGTAGACCATGATCTAGGAGGTCTCAAAGGCTGATTAGGCTGTTTCTTTCTAGCAGTTGTATATATTTCTTCCATAACTGCATCCTCAGATTCACTTTCCATAGATTTCCCTGTAGGAGAACCCATTACCATTTCATGAATTAAATACAATCCTTCACTCATGTTTCCCTGTCTCCACATTCGCAATCTATCTTCATGAGTTTCTCTTTTCCATGATGGATTTTTAGAAGGTCTTTTAATTCCACTAGCTTCTCTTTGTAACTGATACATCTCGTCTTCCCACTCAACTAAAGCTTCAAATTGAGTTGGTCTCGGTTTTGGAACAAGAGCATTCATTTTCTCTCGTAAATTTCTTAAAACTCTTACATTAAATGAACCATCATCAGGCCAAGCTAAAACACCGTCGTTTTTAGTATAGCGTTTCCAACTGTCGAACCATAAGACAGTATGATATCCGTATTCACCTTCCATGTACGCTGCAGGTGTTTTATACTTATGAAGTAGTTTACCACCTCGCGTTTCGATTTTCTTGTCAGGTGAAAATAAATTTTTGAATTTCTGAAATAATGTTGTCTTTTTCTCAACATGTTTAAAATGATAACTCATTTTTAAAAGTTAAATTTAATTCACAAAATCGTTCGTAAAATATTTCCGGGATGTTCCGCAAAACAACCAATCCGTGCGCGAAACACACCAACAAGCCAATGGCAGTTGAGCTACGTCACTTTTCAGCTCGACCAATAAATTTGGAGATTTTCCGAAGGACCAATCAGCTCACAGGCCGTCAGAGACTCAAGAGCCAATCAGAATACAGCTTGTGACGTAGGTCACCCAATCCCAGCGCGGCTCTGTGACGTACACAGCAGCTGCGGTTTCTCACTTCTCACTCCTGGCGCTTACCCCTCCTTCACAAAATCTTTTCACAGCGCCATTTTAAGGACACTTTTCAGTGTAAATTAATTTTTAACAATGACTATAAGGACAGCATCTGTTCGTTTCACTATTTAGGATAGTTTACATGCATTCAAGTATCCACACTTCGGAATAGACGGCGCTATTCACACTAAGGATAATATTCAATTGTCAGTAGAGTAACCTTACCCCACCCTTCTAACACGTATAATTATGAACTCGCTTTGCTCTGAACCCACCGCGAAGTGAAAGTTCTAAGAGTTCCACTTGAACATAAAATACAATTCAAACTCGCACTTTTACACGGAAAATTCCCTAATTTCAAACACACATGAAATCCGTACAGGACTCTCACCTGTTTATAGAATTCATGCACCGTTAGCAAAATAACGACGTTATCCGTACAGGGCTCTAACCTGTTTATAGATAATCATGCACCGACGTTAATTTTACCCTTCACTCAAGCTCAGATATAACTAATACTCTCATCACAGTGAGTTTTATGGAAGGCGCTTTGTCCCTATTCTCATGCTGCTTTGATTTCTTAGAAAACCCTCACTATTCAAGATTCAGACCTAGCCCTAAAACTGTGCTGCTCGGCGACAACACTATGGTACACGGCGATACCTCTTGTGATATTCGGCGATATCACTACAAACAGAACAGATGGCTTGCGTGACTAATTTCTCGCCACACAATCTATACCGGTATAGCTTACAGATAGCACGAAAAACGAACTTAACAAGTGTTAAAACATCGATCCTATTTCCATACCATGACGTAACCCTTAGCAACCAACATATTACCTTGGTTACCTCTTAGCAACCATCAATTTCTGCTACCAGAGAATTGATCCAGCGGGCTATAGAAAATATATCATAAACAACGCTACCCAACTTCATAATCTATAAACAAATTTCTATACTAAATATGGACCCATTTATGAACCAGATATATTTTGGGCCTACTGAATCAGGTGGTCAGAATAAATCTATATACACATTATCTATAAACTATATACATATTTATACATTTGCAGAAAGAATATTGTCATTAGAATAAAACCCAATCATTTAAACGACCACCATAGGTGACGTAATCTAGCTAATGGTAACCTACACTTCTGAATAATCAAGACCAGCTTGTTTGTCAAAAGTAAGATTTTATTTTCTAAATTATGGTATGTAAATTGAATGTTTTATAATTGAATTTTATTAGCAATAAAGCAAGCATGATTGTAAAGAATTATGGAAAACACAATTTAAGCAAATGAATCAAAGTTAAAATGAATATTTAAAGTTTAGCATTTCTAAAACCTAAGTCCCTAAATAAACTAAATAGATAGGAATTAAAGTAAAGTTCTTTGAGGATTCTTACGTGCTCCACGCAAAGTCCAGCAGCACATCACCCTCATCGGAAAGTCAGAAAGCAGCAGCCAGCCCAACCCTAAGGGCATGACTTTTTATACCTTTCTACGCTAACTAAACTAGCAAAGGAAAGTTTTCAGAAATCCTCGACGTCCCATTGGCTGAGAGTGACAAGTGACATGTCACCCGATTCTCAAAAAGTTCCACAAAATCATGTCTTACAAAGACCATTGTCTCTTCCACGTGAAGCCAGAAGCTTCCTGCGATTGCAACTATGTATTAAGTCATCCTCGCAGCTTCCATAGACTTTCAGTACAACTTCCGCGGATGCCAAGTTAAGGACTGACAAAATGTTCACTTTCGACCTTGGCCATGTCCGACAGAATGATGTCAGCTCATCAGTTTTTGCTTTGTGAATGCAGCTTCAATAATCGTTTTAATTCAGAATGGGCGTCTCGTGACTTTCTGCAGAATTATAGATCAGCTCTTTTTCTGCGGTTCAAATGACTGGGCCCAAAAGCAGGCAACTTATGTTTTCTAGTATAAAACAAACACAAGAAAAGTATTAATGTAAGAAATAAAGTAGATTCTGTATCCACCCCATGTTTCACTAATTAATTAACCCACCCGATTAATCAAAATGTTACCTAGCCATTGCAAACAAATAAGCAGCGTTTATATTTACCAGTCTCCGTATTTCTATGAGACCCAAATGCATCTAGAATAGTAGAAATGACATCACACAGACAAGGAAAAGCAAAACAAGCACATGCTTCTTTTAAGTTTGCAGCAGTTAGTAATGACAAAAACGAAAACAATAAATTATTTTATTAATTTGCACAAACAGAAAGATGCAACATTTATGCACGTTTATGAGCACACATTTTAGTCCCCCCACGTGTAAAGTTTAATCTAAGTTGTATTAGCACGACATATCACAAATCATTAATAATTTTATTCATGTTATGGAAATGTGACTTTGCGAGTTTAAACAAAATTTTGTTTTCTATCTCGCTCCATCACCTTAAAATGTCAATGCTTGAACATTTTCAGAAAGCACAAGGAGGGGAGGATTGACCTCGGACTTGGGCCACAGCGAATATTGTAGTATTCCCTAAAAAAAGGACATTCTCTGCAAGAATGAGGCTCTTACCAGCTCACTACCTTAATGAACAAGGATTCTAAAATGACCTAAACAAATTTGGCCTCGAGGCTGTCAGGGTTAATAAGTAAGATTGTGTCCCTTAGGCAGCATGGTTTTATCCCAGGGCGGGGAACAACAGATCATATCTGGTGAGTCATAAGCCTTTTTCATGCAGCTTCGGTAAAGGGAGCCCCTATGTTGTTAATACTTTTAAATGCAGAGAAATCATTCAATAGGGCCTCCTGGCCATATCTCTGGGCATTGATGGGAAAAATGGGCCTAAGAACTAGGTTTGGCCTGGCTGTTAAATTGCTTTTCCAGACCCCGATAGCTAAAATCTCGCTGATGGGGGAACAGTCGGAGCCGATAACAATACAACGGTGTACAAGACAGGGATGTCCTTGCTCCCCTCTGCTATTCGCCCTGTATATGATAAGAAGGATAACAAATATTAAATTAATTTAACCAGTAAGATCTCAGAACTGGGAAACTGAAATTCTAGCATAAGCGGCCGATCTAGCAGTAGTTACCCCAGATCCAGGGATGGCATTGAGAGAAATAGAGGTGGAGGTTAATAGGTTTGGTAAATTTTCAGGCTACTTTAAAAAAAAAAATCAAGATAACACTCACATCATTATAATGGCAAGGCTAGATGTGAAGATAGGCGGGAGGTAGAGGGGGGTATCTACTTGAGAGTCAGTATAGTAGCCGAAGTGGAGACAACTGTCATAACAAATCTAGATCCGTTAATCAGGAAACCAAACTGGATTTTGGGAGAATGAATAACCTACAGCTATCTTCAATTGGAAGAACGAATGTTGAAAAAAGTATCGTTTTGCCCAAAATTCGTTATCTTTATAGAGCTATTCCTCTTGAGAAAGGGAATCAGTGGTTCAGGGCAATTGATGGGATGATCTCAAGATTTCTATGGGCATATGCCAGACCCAGAAGAGTGCTTAAATACATGTCTTTCTCAATATCGTGGGTGTTTGGCGGGCCCTAACTTTAGACTGCATTACTGGGCCACCACTTTGCAAAAGATAGGAAACTTCTTTAGGATTAAATGACAGGTTAGGCTTGACGCCACTCATTTTCTTACCCCGTAAGAGCTCTTTATCGGGGAAGAAGCATCGGGTTGTCCTTCTGCACATGGAATATGAACATTTTAAAAGAGTGAGATTTAAGACCCTTCAATGTGCCTATAACATCTGGGCACTGGTTTGTAGGAAAGTAAGGTTAGGTCAATTCAACTTTTATACTCCTTTTCAAAAGAACCCTATTCTGCCAGAAGTTTTTTGGGATGCTCATGTGAGTCGCTGGGAAGCAGGTGGCCCTGGTAAATTGGGAAAATGAAATACTCTTATTTGAGACCCTCCTGCTCAATTTTAATCTGGGGCACAATTAACCCTGGGCGAAGTACTACGCCACGCTCACGTAGTTTGTGAAGTTTGCGCTTCTTCGCACTACGCAAATTGCACGTAGCACAGTGCAAACACACGAAGCGGTCATTTTTTGCTTGCTCGCGGTCCTCAGCGTGAAGTTGGCGACGTGAGCGAGCAAAATAACACCAGGACGAGATTTATTCCTCGTTCGCGATCAGCAACATCAAGTTGCCGATCACGAGCAGGGAAAATAAACCTCCCGGCTTGATTCTCAACGCGGGAAGGTCAGGTTTCTCATTGCGAGTGCTCGCGTATGCCCACGACCGCTCACGATGTGAAACTACCAGTCCGCGTTGAGAAAGCTGCCGATCGAGTAGAAATCTACTTGAGCAGCAGAAAACAACTGCTTGCACTGTGGAAGATGTGGTTTGAACTGATTGCACAGTGCGGACAAGCTTCCGGCACTGTGCAACCAGTGTGAACAGCATTTTGCACAGTGCACTACGCATGTTTGCGTAGCTACCTGTTCACAAACCAAAGTTACCACTTATTAAATGTACATCATGTGTCATAGCAAGTGTACTGCTAAAGTATTATTACAGTAACGACCATCTGTGATGCTCTCCCTGCTCCTCTCCTCTTACTCCTCCGCAAACAGATCTCTTCATGCTAGACTTTTGAAGGTATCTTTTTCAGTGGACCAAGCTTGGTGTCTGGGTCTGGCCCGCACTCCATCTCAGTTGGCCTGAACTTGTGACTTCCCCTGGTCTCGCACAACCAGATAACAACATGTGGCGCTTTGTGCTTTTAAAGGCCGTACTCACCAGAAACCTTCAAAATTGCAGTGGACCAAGCTTGGTGTCTGGGTCTGGCCCGCACTCCATCTCAGTTGGCCTGAACTTGTGACTTCCCCTGGTCTCGCACAACCAGATAACAACAAGTGGCGCTTTGTGCTTTTAAAGGCCGTACTCACCAGAAACCTTCAAAATTGCATATCTTCCATTCCACCTATTGGAATTTTGTTGTTTTGGTGTCAAATATTGTATTAAATTATACTCTATTTTCCTAAAATGGTGTGGGTTTTTTGTTTTCTTACTGTTTGTGTGCTGCATAAATACGTTACACACTACCGGTAAATTAAGCCTGACACATTTTGTGCCAAGCTACCAGAGATTTAAGCACAGGTAAATTTAGTGACTTTTTTGATTCACCCTGCTAAGAATTGTGGCTGTTGCTTGAGAAGGGCTCACACCCTCCTCAAACAACAGCCCAATTACTCACATTATGTAATTGATATTTCTTGAATTTTGGTAACTTCTCTTCATTTTCTGAATAAGGCAATTGAGTTCCAATTTCATTAGTACACACTTTCTGGTTCCTATAGACGTTCAAAGGTGTTTCTTAGACTTAAATATAAATAAACATTCATCTGGATTATATAGTTCACACTGAAAGCAAGGAACCATTTTCCTAAGCACATGCCACTTCATTGAGTACAATATATACATTCACTAAAGGTGAAGTGAATCCTTCCCTATCCTCACGTAGCTTAGAATCCAAATGCACAAAAAGTTATAAGGCTTCGTTTATCTGTAAAACATTATTCTAAACTATTCATGTTTGTTTTTAAAATAAGATGATATTCTTTAAATCGCTTTGAGTTCAGCTCCGACTAAAACGTGCTTTCAAAAAGTAAACATGCAGTCTTCATGGATTTTACGAGGTTTGACAGAGTATTTTGCCTAGCGTCAAATCGGTGCTCTGCTTAGAAAATAAAAGTACTTTAGTGCGTTCACATTTAAAATGTAATATCACCCAGCTAATATTTACAGGTACTATCGAATAGACCGGTTCCTGGGCTACTATGACTTAGGCTACCACCCACTCTCTTCTTTTTCCCGGGTGCCCGATGTCTATTCAGTCCAGGCCGGTTCCTGTACGGTTAGAGAGTCTTTGTGGCCCAAAGAAAGACTCAGTTCATTATTACGCTCGATTCAGTACAATCTCCTCAATACTGTCTCAGCACAACACAGGTCTCCATGGGGCATATTTACAAGGGCTTTATCTCCGCTTTTTTGGCTTAAAAAGCCAAAAAAGCAGAGATAAAACTATCACCCTATTTACAAGAGGGTGCCAACATCCATAATCGCATGTTACCACCCTTTTTCCCAACGCCTCCCTTTGCATCTTTTATCGCCCTGGAGTAACGCGTTGTTAATAACGCACTACCAGGGCGATAAATTCCAGAGATAGCCTGCGATAATAAAATTATCGCTAAGCACGGCCACCGATAATTATTGATGGCCGTTGATAATATGCCCCCCTGTTTTCTCTGCGGCCATTTCCACTTGTGGGAGGAGATGTGCCAGTTGCAGGAACAGCCCTCAGTTCAGGTATGCCATGGCACAGTTTAGCAGCCAGAGTTACTGCCTAAATTAATCCAACGAGCACCGGTACTAGGCCTTGGTGGATCCCACGGCAGGCATTACACCCACCTCTGGCCCACAAGGTATAGTGTAACAGCTTGGCGGCACAATAACAAAGAGGGACACAGCAGGGGAAGAGAAATTAGAATAAAGTAATTAGAAATTAATCAATGGAATGATGAAAACGCTCAGAGAAGGGCATTGGTTTTCCCTGTTACAGAAAGAATTAAAGCAGTGAAGTCGAATACAAGTGCGTTTACAGAAAGCTACAATCTCAAGTGCTTTGTACGTATGTTTTATTTTAATGGTATCTACTAGTTCAGCAAACATTCGGCAAGTAGCATGTTTTACCCACAATTGGAATAAAAAGCTGGCTATATTTTGAATTCCATATGTAAATCTAGTTGATGCAAGTAAAAATGTCTAGCTCCAAACCCAAAAAGAAATTGGTTCATCAATGCTTGTCGATCCTCAGGTTGAGCTTTCGGCTGTTTTTGTTTTCCTCCTTTCCCTAAGGTTTAACAAATAAGTCTACATTGTTTGGCAATACACTGGCTTTGATGAGCAGAAAAGTTGTAATAAATTCAAAGTTATACCAAACTAGGGACCCCAAAATATGTCGTGACCAGGGACCCACAAATCCTTAAGATGTCACTTCCTGTTTATTTAAATTATGTATATCGCCATATGTGTAAATACAACGCTGTTGTGCAATTGGACTTTAACACTTGTTTTCTCCTTCAAGAGGAAAATATTTTTACCCTTTTGATAAAAAGACTTTCTTCTGTCTTCGAAAGGAGTATATATCTTACGTTGCAAAGCGTCAGAGGGACATTGAACAGTTGTTGTTGTACCCTCAAACATGTTACCTGGTGCATGTGCACAATTCTTTCAGGGAGTTCTTTCCATCTAACACAGGTCCTCATCTGAGAGAAGATTAACTGGCATGAATAAGTTGGTGTGAGAAAATGTTTTAACACCTATTTATCCACAATTTCAGAAAGCTGAAGTTGAATTTACTCATTGAAAAAGAGGTTTGATGTGCAAATTACATTGTGTCTTCATCTGTTTTCAAGTTAAGCAAGCAGAGGGTCCTATTGAAAAGGCAGAGCAGAAGTATTGTAGGACTAAAAGAGTCAAAATGGACTTAGGTACTACAAACCAATAGCCAATAACAATAATATGACAGGTTTTTCCCAAGTTGATGTATAATTATAAGCAGAAATAGACAGCTACAGCAATTTAACTTGATAGAAGACCAACCCCCGTAATTCTGATGTTTGCATCTAATTAATTTCCATTGCGCATTAATCTTCTTTAATTAATTTACATCATCAATCCACTTACCAAAGACAAATGTTCCCATTCAAACTGAAAATTGTTTCCAGAGACATTAATAATACCTTACTTTGTTATTAGGAAGACTACAACCCTGTCAGAAAAAGTTGTGACAGCAATCTAAGCCTTTCATTTAATCCCAGCAACTGTAGATTTCATTAATCTCTTTCTTTAACACTTGTTACAAAATGATGTGCTCCTCTTTCAATACAAAAGTACTTAATTGTGACTGTCATATCTCTTTTGTGTAACTTATGTCTTAAACAAGTTATTCATGTCTGTAAGTGTTATTCATGTATTCAGAGAAGAACTATTACCAAAGACTGTATGTAATACAAGATCTATCACAATAAATGGTTCAGGCGCTTTAGCAATTGCAACATGCAGTGGCAAGAACTAATGGCCAGCTTAGATTATTAAGCTATTTCTCCCACAAAAATTCACTCTTTGCAATGAATATTTGTAGAGATAAAAGTCCCCAATGACCTGTGCCACTGTTTTTCCCAGTCATAGTTTCCTTTGTCCTTAGGCCTCCTTTTATTAGTGATTATGTTCCACTGTTATCGGGAGGCGTGGCTTGGCCGGCTGCAAGATGGCCGCACTCTGAGTGGGCTCTGCCAGCCAAGCTTCCTAATGACATAATCCTGCAGGCATCTACATCCCTCCCGCACTCAAACGTGATTCCCTGACTCCAAGTGGCAGAGGAAACTGCCTGATTCAACACCGGCCCCCCTGTCTGGTTTCTCAGCAGAGCTGTGCTTCTCATGGCCGGTGCTGGGCATGCACGTGGGGGTCTCGGGAGGGCTGCTCCTATCTCCTCCGGAGCTGCATGAGCCCTGGGTGCCCGGCGTGGACGGCGGAGGATCCTGTGTCCCTGTGCTGTTGAGTCCAGTGAGTGACGCTGCCCCAGGGTGGCCGCTAGCAGGGTTGGGGGTCGTCTGCTGTACAGCCTGGCCCCGGCCTAGACGCAGCCTCACGCTCCATCTCTTCTCCGGCCGTGTGCAGTGGCGGCTGGCCCCGGCAAAGGGAGCGGTGGACCCCCGCAGTTCTCCGTCGGCGCTCCCCCCTGCTTGGTGCACGCTCTCCAGTCGCTCCACAATTGCCACGCTGGGTAGCGCTGAGTGAGCCGGCCACCATTGCTCCTGTTCCGCCGGACGGCCCTGCCGTGCCCGCCCCACATTGCACCCGGCCTGGCCCTCTGCTGTCTGCCTCGAGAACTGCTCCTGAGGGCGTGGCGGAGCCCTTCTCCTGCTCTCCTGGTGGAGTCTTCGGGAGCGGGGACCAGTGCTGGCCCAGCCGTCCCCAACCGCCCCGGGCCTAGATCATCGGACCCCTGCGTTTGGATCTTGGCTCACTGAGGCCTACTCAGTTGTCCCTGCTACTTCCATAATTGTGGTCTGGCTCTGCACCTCTCTGGGAGTTTCGTAAGGCCCGGGTTGCAGACGACTGTCCCTCCTACCTTCGCCTCTGCCTGCACCCCCCCTGGACATTGGGACGCCTGCTGCCTGGGGGGCAATCATCAGGGTCCCCACCACTCCCGCACTCTAGCCTGAGCTGGCTGGCTGCCGGAGTGCTGCAGTCTAGGCATTTCTGAGGCTTCTTGCTGTAGCTGTAGCTGTACTCCATCTACCTTGTGCTCCACGTTTGCTTTAATTGGGTGCCTCTGTCATCGGGGTGAGCTCCCCCTTTCAACTTAGCTCCTCTGTTTGTTTCGCCACTTTCCTGTGGAACTACGGACTTGCGGGGCTGGACTCTGCTGGAGCTTTGTTGCCATCTGCACACTGCTTGCTTCTGAGGGTTGGCAATACTGGCTCGTGCTCTGGCCCTCCTTCCTACATCGTTTGCCGGAGGCTGCTGAGTAAAGGACATTGAAGTTAAAACCTATCCTCCGCCTCGGGCTGACAGCTGCCTTCTTCACTGCCCAGGAGACGCGGCCCCTGGCCTGCGGCGGCTGCCCAGCATGGGGATTCCGATCTGGTTCCCTCACTTGCCCCACATCATCGCTGCAGGTGGACAGCGGCACCCTTGCCTCGCTCGCTTCTCTTCTGCCTCGCGCGGACCCGAGCTCGCCTGGTGTGCCTCTCACCATGGGGAAATCGGATCCCAAACAGCCCAAGATAGCCTTCGAGCTTAGGAGATCCTCCCATCAGGACGGTGCTGGCTCGGACGGCGTCAACTCTCCTGCCACAGTGGACTACCCCCCAGCCGGGATGACGACCTCAAGGCGATCATGTTGGACGTAAAGTCGACCGTGACGGAATTGCATCCCAGCTTGACCAACTTCCATCTCGCCTTGACTCGGTGAAGGCCTGTGTGGACACCCACAACAAGCGTCTGCTTCATGTTGAATACAGGGTGTCAGACGCTGAGGATGCGGCTTCCTAAGACAGGCAGAAATTCATATCACGGGGTTTCCGGAATCCACCAACATATCCAAAATGAAAGACTTCATCAAGCAAGTAATCACAGAACTCTTCGGGGATGTCCTATCCCCGGTCTCCAGCGTGGAACATGCCCACCGCTCGCTTGGCCCGCGTCCTGGCCTCGGACCGCGATCTTGCCCATTAGTATCAAAAATCCTGAATTTCCCGGGATTGGGGCGCCATCCTTCGAGCTGCACACGACAGGGGCACCATCAATCACCAGGGAAACACACTCTCCTTTTACCCGGATTACACTCTCACTGTCCAGGTGGTCAGGAGAGAGTTTCTACCGCCCAAGTGCATCCTCCAGAAGCATGATGTCTCATATTCCCTGGCCTACCCGGCGAGGGTAAGGGTCTGGCAGGGCTCCTAGACACTTGTTTTTCCAGACCCAAGGAAGGCCCTGGTATTCGCCAAGAAACTTGAAAAAGAAGCCTGAACCTCCCCTCCCAAATCTCCACTTGTGTGCACTGATCGTCTGAGTGACAATGACTGACTGTGCGGACAATGTTTCTCTCTTTAAACTTCTATATGTTTAGATGCCGTTTGCTACCATAAGCTTGGCCACCCTGCTCTATTGCAGGGGTGTTTGCCGAGCCCTGCCATGCCCCCACGGGATGATTCCCAATGTTATTGCTGTGTTATCCCATCCCAGTTGTGGGTTCCCAGGGTGGGGTGGGTGGTCTTTTCAGTCTAATTGGGGGGTTGGACTGGGTGCAGGGTTGGTGGGCCTCTACCGGTTCGGGGTGGTGGGGTCAGGTCGGGGTGGGGGGTTGTCCGGGTTGGAGTTTCCTCCTTTGCTATTGGGGGTGCAGCTGAATTTTGCCGCAGCTTGTTTGTTTGGTACTGTTCTCCCATGTCATGACTACGGCATTGCACTGTGCTCATTATTTCCTTCTGCCTCAAGCCTAATTTTATCCTCGCTCCATGATTGTACTGTTCCTTGAGCTCTACCTCACACATGCCTGTTGCCCCTGTGGGATCCAGATACGCAGGGCACTATGTCCACCCCTCAACGGACCTTGTATTTCAGCTCACTTTCTGCCACTGGGGAGATTGCACGACCCTCACCAGGGGGCCTCTTGGCTGCCTTCTCAATCACCAAGAGGTCTCCTGCCAGCGAGGCTTCCTATCTGCGCTCCGTCATGCCACACTTGCTGTCTCCTTCTCATGTCTGACACCGTCTGTTGGACATGGAATGTCCGTGGCCTAAACGAGTACCATAAGGCAAGGTTGATTCAATCACATTTACAAAGACACCAGGTTGATATATGCTTGTTACAGGAGAGGCACCTGTTGACCTGTTCTCTGTCCCGACTCCAAGCGCTTTACTGGGACGAAATACACTCTTCTACCTACTCTTCCTACGCTAGGGGGGTTTCTATTCTAATAAGCAGGGATCTTCCGCCCAAACACTTACAGACCCTGAGGGCAGGTATGTAGTTATACATGGTTCACTGTTGGCCCAGCCCAAGACACTCGCTGCGGTCTATGGTCCCAATTCTGACGACCCGGTCTTCTTCAATCATGTATGGCATCTCATCTCCTCCTGTTGCCCTGCTGCGGTTGTCTGGGGTCGGGATTTTAATGTCACCTTATCGGTGACGCTCGATAGGTCAGGTTCCCATGCGTTCCACCCACGCGCCATCACAGCCTTCACCTCCATCCTACTCGAAAACTCCCTTTACGACATCTGACACCACCTCCGACCAGATGCCCGCGAGGGCATCTGTATGTCCGGTGCGAGGGGCTGCTGTTCACGCATTGATTACTGGCTGACCTCCCCTGATGTCCTGCTCTGGCTCACCGATGTAACACATATGGCGTATACCTTCTCAGACCATGCGCCGGTCCAGATCTGCCACCGACTTCCCCACTCGCCACAGCGAGGCTTCTCTTGGCATCTCCCACCGAATGCCTTAAGGGACTCTGTTTATTGAGCAGACGTCCAAACTGCTATTGTTAATTATTTCGAACTTAATAAGGGTTCCCTGGACTCGGCTTCCGTACTTTGAGAACGCTTCAAGACAGTAATTCGGGGTGAATGTATATCCAAACAAGCCATTTGGCTCCGTTCCCTCCGCTCCACTTTGGCTACACTCAAGAAAGAGATAAAAGAGCTGGATGCTGGCCAGGCTGCGTGCCCCAGTCCCGATAACTTAGCACAAATACATCAAAAACATACAGAGTTTTCAGAAGCGGCAGATCGTGAACTCTCTTTTTTAGGCCGCGAGAGCCTGGCACGACGCTTCAGTGAGGGCGATCGCCCGGGTCATACTCATGCTAATCTCCTCCACCCACCACGTGCAGCCTCCTACGTTATGGCTCTTGGAGATGGGGGCCCATCTAGAACCACCGCCCCGGAAGAGATCAAATCCCATTTTTTATATTTCTATTCACAGCTATATTCTGCAGGTGTTCCCCCGTTGCGCGAGGCCTTTGATCAATATTTGGATTCCATTGCATTGGTCTGGCTTGAGGACTACCTCCGGGAATTTTTAGACACACCATTCACTAGGGAGGAAATACACGTGGCCATCAGCCGCCTACCTGGGGACAAGGCTCTGAGCTTCGATGGCCTACCGGCCTCATTTTACAAAATTTATGCTGACCTCCTAGAGCCGCACTTGGCGGCTATGTATTATGAATCTTTTGAAAATGGCCGTTTCCCACAGTCTCTCCGTGAGTCCTTGATTACTTTGCTCCTTAAACCCGATAAGCCCGCGGACCGTCCCGATTCCTACCACCCCCTTTCTTTAATAAATACTGACAACAAAATCTTGTGCACACTTATCGCTTCCCGCCTTCTGCTCCTCATGCCAATCATGGCTCTCCCGGATCAATCTGGCTTCATCCCCGGAAGAGCAGCTTCACATAACCTCCCACAATCTTTTCAGTCCTACACTAAATCAATCCCAATCTCCCAGTGGTGGCTGCTCTGCTGGACGCAACAAAGGTGTTCGATATGCTTGAGTGGCCTTTTCTGTTTTACCTTTTACCCAGCATGGGCTTCAGTGAAATATTTTTACGTAAAATGAGGCTCCTTTATATCGCCCCATCGGCCCGCTTACGCATTAACGGTCATGTCACCGAGCCCATCAGTATCAATCGAGGCACCCGGCAGGGGTGTCCACTATCACCTATGCTTTTTACCATCGCAATGGAGCCCCTGGCTGCCAGGCTCTGGCTGCACCATGCTCATAGGGGAATAGGCTTTCCTGCCCGCTCCCTTCTTGACTCCATTTTTGTACACAACGTAACTCTGTACCAGGACAACCTTAGGCCCTTGGTCAGTGAAATCATACTTTTTGGAGGTCTGTCTGGAATACAAATAAATTGGAGCAAGTCGGTGTTGTTTCCCCTGACTAATGCCACTGCCCCATTCACACCTGATTTCTCATTTGTGTGGGCTGCTAGCCCCACACGCTATTTAGGTTTCTGGTTGAGTAGAGACTTGGATGAACTGTGGAGATCAAACTTTGGTTGTGCTGTAGATTGGTTGGAATCTAAGATTTCCGCATGGGGCAGGCTCCCACTATCTCTGGCTAGCCGGATCGCAATCGCCAAGATGGTGGTTTTTGCCAAAATTCCTCTACTTGTTTTTAAATGTCCCGATCCTCCTCACCACCCAATTTTTCCGCAAACTGCACTTCTTGATTATTTCACTTGTCTGGGCGGGCAAACATCCAAGGGTGGCGTTTGATATCCTCACTATCCCCATGTATGTCGGTGGTCTGGGTGCACCTGATTTTAAGATATATGCTCAGTGTGTACAGGCCAGCTTTCTGCATTTTTGAATTCATCCCACCCCCTACCAACCTCATGTTGCTGTTGAGGCGGATATAGCCTTTACTTGGCCCCTGCCTACGTCGTTGTTCGCGCCAGCGGTCCAACCCCAGGTGATAGGATACAGTTGAGACGTTGCACTGGGCCTGACCCGGACTTCACCGGCTTTCCAACCTCCCCTTACTCTCTGCAAACGCTTTACCAATAGTGAACCACCCTGATTTATCCCCGCTTCAGCCTTCCGGCATGTCTAAGCATGCGACGTGTCTGGGTTTATGGACGATTGCGTAAATTCACCCAGGGGATGCATTCTACTCCCTCCCAGATTCCTCCGGTGCGCTGGACACGCCACTATTCTACTAGCTGCGCTCCATCTGTCGGACACTGCACCCCCAGCCCCCTCCCACCATGCCGGCCCTCGACTTAGTGTAGGCATCCCAGTCCTCACATAAATTGGTCACTAAATTATACGCTCTCACACTAATGGCAACCTCTATTTCCATGGACCACCCGCACGAGGCTTGGGGGGCGGATCTCAGGATTGACATCACGCAGGCAGACTGGCTCTATTGCTGCAATCAGATGAAGAAGCTGTCACCTAATTACAGGCTCCATCTGATACACTTTAAGTTCCTGCATGGGATATATCGCACCCCTGCTCAGCTCCACAAGCTAGGGTTCATACCGAATGACACCTGTATGCGCTGTGGCGCCACTGCTGCAGATTTCCCGCATCTGGCATGGTTGTGCCCCAGGGTTGCCAAATTCTGGCAAGGCATGTGCTCCACAGTCTAGGCTATTACTAGCACCACAGCATCCTCTGACCCCCCCATGTGCCTACTTGGCTTTGTAATATTCTGTCCAGATGCTTCCCGCCGTCTAATCGCGATGCTGCTTGTCTTGGCCCGACGAAGGGTGCCATGTGCTGGGGTCGTAGGCCTGCTCCCAGGGTTAACAGTTGGCTAGAGGACGCCTCCCGATGTCATAACTTGTTATTACAGTTTTGGGATTTAATGGCTACTAGGTCCCGACCAGCTGATATTTGGGGTCCTCTGGTGACATTCCTTCCCGCTCCCCCCCAGCAGTGCCACCTCTCCCGCACTCCCCGCCGGTTCCTCACCCACGGCGGCCGCCGGTGCTGTCCGGTGTCCGTCTTCCTCCTTCCATGTTAGGCCCTGTCATATGTCTCTCATCTTCAACAAAGGAGTGGTGATGGTGCCACCCCCTGTGAGGGGCACCATCTTTTGATGTCTGTGCACCAGGCCTTTACACCTCAGGGCCCTGTGTGAGGGACTGCTGATTTCATTTTCTTTTCTTGAACTGGCTTCCAATGTGTCGATTTGAATTTATCTGTTGCACAGTGTACTGTACCAGACTTGTAATTCTTCAATGAAGGTTTTGGAAAAAAAAAAGAAAATGATCCACTTTTGTTAAAAACAACCCCTAAAGTGCAGGTTTGGTGTTCTTCTTGGGCACCCTTTAGATTTTCTGAGATTGGGGACACCTTCCATAAGCCTCTTCCCCTAATAGTATTAAGGAAGCAGTTTCTTTTTTGCAAAAGGCCTGACTGCGGGCTTATTTGAAATGCTTTGGATTGAAGTAGCCTCCTCTGTGATTGTTCAAGAAGATTGTGTGCTTGGATTTTACAATAATTGTAAATAGTAGCATATATTCCTCAGAGCTTCGTTTGAAATCACCTTCAGTACACCTGTGATGATGGTATCTTGTGCACAATGGTTCACCTTTTAAATGTTTTCATGAAGCAGCAAATATAAGAAGGCTACTTCCCAAAACCTAATAAGGACAGCCACCACAACAATCACTTCTTCTTTTCCAACTACTTATTTTGTCATTGGGTCCTGTATTTGGAAAATAAATATGGAAGTTTCCTAAAGGAGCAGCCTTCTGGAGATTGACCAGTTACATGTAGATAAGAGCCATCATAGAGCATTTTGGGAGAAAGACAAGGGACTGTTCAGAAATCACTTTGAGAAAGGAATTTCTGTCATAACCTGGTTTACAGGATGTTCAAACTCGATAGAATCGATGCACAAACTGCCCAAGGTCCATATTTTGCGTATATAAGCTAGCGCTGAAGCCAGGAATGAAAAATAATATTTACCTAAATTAGACATGAATGGACACTCTTGCAGTGGTTATAGCTCATTGAGTTCAGTTTTGCCAATTTTCTCTTGACTGGGAATCATACTTAAGGCCCCGCTGAAGCTTTCCCTGTTTTTTTAGTTCTTCAGCTAACCAGTGAGAAAGAGAAAAGTGGAGACTTTGATGAGACTGGATGAGGCCTGCTTCAAGATAGAAACTTCTGGATGTGCATGTGAACTGTGCTTATCTAAATACCTTATGACTACTGCACATTTTAATACTTTTGCTCCTGGCCCTGTTTTAGTGTGCACAGTTTGAGGATCCAGTCAGCCTGCATGGTAGTAGCATAGTAAAATGGACAGAATGGTCTCTATGTGTGTTCTTTGGCTTCTGGGCTCCAATACTGATTGACCTCTCTACAGCGTCTGAGACTGTCAATCATCCAGAACTGCTCCACACCCTGAAAATTGCATAGGCTTTACTGACACATCCTACCTACTCAAACAAAATCAACTGCTTAAGATAGAATCCCCCAGGGTTCCATACAGTCACCCATCATATTCAACCTTTAAATGGGACACTTAGTAGCCATGCTTGAAGTTAGATCCACCAGTGTACTGATGAGTTCCAACTCTTTTTTGAAATTTCTGGAATACAGAGAATCAAAGCCTCCCTGGAATGCATCCAAATCCTGATGCCAACAAACTGCAAGATGCTAAATCCCATGACAACAGAGTGCCTACTGCTGGCCAACAATGCCAAACATTCCCTGATTCAGTCGCATCTCTCCAATTAAAACAAAAAGTGGCTTTACACTCCAAATGACAGAATAGGCCAAATTACTCAGATTCCCCTTCGCTCAAACCTCTCACTCAGAGAGCAAATTGCAAGAAGACCAAAACCTCCTGACTTCAACTTTCGAGAAAAAAGTGAATACTTTTCTTCCAGGAGAAGGCTTCAGAATGATGGTTCAAGACCTAGTCCTCTCTCACCTAAATGAAGGTAGCGTCCTTCTCTGTGATATCCTAGAGTCTACTCTTGCCACCCTGGAAGTTAATCTTCAAGCAGCAAAATGGCTCATCAAGGGGTTGATAAATCTGACCCATCACCTTTGTGCTAAAGGATCTGCATCAGCTCCCTTTGCAAGCCTGGAGTATCTTCCAGATCATCTGCATCACCTACAAGGCCCTCTACACCAAAACCCTACTTTACCTATTTAACAGACTAAAATCATCTGAAGGTCTGGAGCAATATCCCCTTTGACATCAGAGCAGCATGTACCCTCCTACAATTTTGGAAGTAGGTCAAGGCTCAAATCTACAATGAGCAGTACCACAGATAGGATGACCTCTCACTTCTTCCTATAGTTCTACCTTTCTTGTCTACCACAGATAGGATGACTTCTCACTTCTTCCTATAGTTCTACCTTTCTCGTCTGCCCACCCCTACACATATGTATCCCCACCATTGCTAGCCAGCTAGATGTGTGCTTTAGAAATAGCTAAGTGTATATGCAACTTATGGCTCTCCTCTTCACAAGTATTGTATAGCTGTTGATTCCCTTAATCAATAAAACTCATCTTTCCTGCTAATCGGAAGTCACTAGGCCCCCCATGTTTTAAGATCAGCCAGTGTCAAGGGACGATCTAGCTGAAACACCAAACTAGAGGTTTAGCTAATATTCCAGTAAAAGGAAGCTATATCTTTATTTTTTAATAATCAATTGCTGTTTTACCTTTTAGGTTGTTTTCGGGCCGTTTTGTATTGTTCAAAATCAATCGGATCAGCGAGGATAAAGATATCAATGCCTTTACAAGGTAGCCAGGAATTGGTAGGATGGTTCTAGTCATCTACTTGAAAGTATGATGCCTGTAGTCAGGGAGTAATTAAGTATAGGGTAGGGTTGAGAACCACAATCAGCCCTAGATAAAATGTTGAAACCAGCCCCACATTCTCCCACCTTTCTCTCTCTTTCTCTTCCATCCATCCATTCTCTGTCACTCTATTTTCCCTCTCCGACCATTCTCCCTTATC